>NC_142746.1:12267674-12625174 GCF_051943395.1 Hippocampus bargibanti
TCTCCATAGTGTCAACGCGGAGAGACGAAGGAAAGTCGTTCTTTTTATTAAACAGGCGGTTGGCTGCGTCGCCAGCGCCTGTGGTGCTGCAGTCATTTGAAAGTTCGGCTGGGCGCAACATAAACAAAAACATTACCACCGGTGCCACAATTTAATAAATGCAGACTATAATGAATGTGATGGGGAAACTGTCAGTGTTGCAGCAGCTTCATTAAAGGACAACCGACGTCTCCGGACAAATTGTGTCCATAATTTGTGAAATGGCTTCAAATGACTTTTACTGAGCTTATTTTACAACGATTCCACCGCATATAGCTAGATTTTACGTTTTAAGACTCGTGCTGAATATTCCGGAAGTCTTGTTTTTGAGTTGGTGACGAGTCCTCACCCTACGTCACTAAAGGAACGCCCTTGACTTGCATCACCTCAATGCATTTTGCGGTACTTTGTTTGGTCTGAAAACTTCGTGTTGATCCGTGTTGATGGCAAAATTAGAGGGTAAACACATAAATAACGCAATGGTGAATCATTGTATGTTACACTGAGACAACTATTACATATTTGTTGAAAAAAATTCCAAATTGCAAAACAAAACTATTTTCAACGGCGCTCTGCCGCCATCTTCTGCATTTTCTGTGACACTACACATCAGTCTTGGGCAATCAAAACAACCCAGAAAACTTTCTTTAATCGATTGTAACATTTATACTTTCCTCTTCAGAACTATTTGAATCATATTCATAACTGGATGCGTAACAACAAAGCATATTCTCCGAATCTGAAGCCATTGTTTTGATTCTCGAGCAAGTCAAGACTTCTTGCCATGACTCCACGAACAAGGGGGCGGGACCTTCTAAAACTGGCCACTTCCGGTTTCAAATTGAAGTACTTTTTAGACACTTTAAGTCATTTTTATTGGTGTTTTGCATTTGAATAAAAATATCATACTGCGTGTTTTGGGTATTTTAGATGCTATAAAACGTTTGTCTGATGTCAGTTAGGAAAAAAACGAGACGTCGGTTGTCCTTTAAATGAGCTGTTCTATGCTCATTTTGCCATGTGCGTGTATGCATTTGCCCTGACTGACTGCTAAGACCGGGGGTTTAGTTCATCTCTTGCTCAGTCAGCTGACCCTCAACAGGGTAACCAACATCCAAAATTAATGGATGAAAAATCTAAATTTAACGTTTTTCTGATGTCAGTTAGGAAACAAAAAAGTGACGTCGGTTCTCCTTTAAGTGAGAGTGTCAAGAAAGGTTGGTGGTATCAAGATTCTTACTTCAAATGGATGAAAAAGTTTTTTTTTTTTTTTTTTCTGGAGAGCAGGAAATGCAGGGAGAGAGAAAAGCAATGTTCTGGACAATTAAACAGTACAATTACATTATTACCGTAGATCTCCCGGAGTTAGCATGCCGGACTCACAACTGTGAACTTTGGGCTTCAGATCTCACCCGTACTCTTATAAAGAAGCTCATGAGAGTAACTCAGGACAGTGCGAATGCAACTGTGGGCGATTGTTTGTGTATATGCGGCGATTGTTTGGCACTGAAACTACGAATATTTAGAGAATTGAGTGCATGATCAATTAGCTCACTAAGTACAAGAAAATGTACTGTTTTTTAAACAACAGCATCAATTAATGAATAATAGAAATGGATCGAATTATTTAAAAGGATATTGCTGAAAATAAAGACACCATTTTTTTTTACTCATTCACTGCCAGAAATGTGCAAAAATGTGTCCACCCCATTGGCAGGGTTTTTGTCATCGTCACTTGAATTCCAGGACGCACAGAATATTGAGTATTAGGACAACATAAACATTCAACACATTAAGAAATCTTAGACTCTCTTCTTTCATCAGAAAAAAAGTTATTCCTTAAATTTTATGGGTCTGGAGTCATATGAGCTTGAAATGAGGGTGGCTGTCCAAAATACAATGCAATACATACATATTGGTTTACATAGTGCTTTAACAACAGTTGAAGCTGGAACAAAGCGCTAACATGGAAAAAAAGGGGGAATGCTGCCCCCTTGCGGAAGGGAAAAAACATTGTCAGAGGTCTGGCCAACGCTTTATCGGTGCCCAAGGAAGAAAAAAAACAAACCTGAACTAATTCGGGAATGGTGCTTTACGTCATATTTTTAATTCTCGAATACATTTGTGAATGGCAGTGAATGAGTTTAGAAACATGATATATAATATAATATGGAATCCCTTCCCTGCATCACAATATAGTTCAGGGTCCACAATTTTTAACCCTTATATTTTCCATTGACAGCAACCCTCTCCTCTCGTGCTCCACATGCCGACGCAGAGACAAGTGACATCCATCAACTCCGGCATTGTCTTTAATCCCCAGGCACTGAACGCATGCCACTTTGAATCAGACACCGACCTTCTTTTCACCGAAACGTGCAGTGTGACAGCAGATAAATGGGACCGCCGACTTATTGCATGCAAATGTCGATGACGAATACCCTTTCACCTACTTGCCTGCACTGGAGAAAAAATGCAATTCACCGCGACCCCGTGGGGTTAAGTGCTATTGAAAATGGATGGTGGGCAGTACTCATAGTCGACACCTTGAGGCTTACTAAAGGCGAAATGTTACCCTCTCATTTTGCAGGTGCTTAGACAACGTTACAGCAAGAATTTAGAAACCTTTGCGACAGAGGCTCATCTTTCAGCTATGACATCGGGTGGGCCTGTGCACTCTCGCTCAAAAGTCTTGGCACTTTATTGTGGCCGTCAGATCCCATCGAAAGACATTAGATAGAAAATGAACCAGCATAATTGGCTCATGGAGACAGAGGGGCAAACCTCGAGCGAAGTCCAAAGAGAAAAAAAAACACGTTAGTAATCCTGATGGTTCATTACGCTTTCAGTTTAGAGGCCTGGTGAGTGAGCAGGCGAGGGAACCGGCCAGCCAAAATAAGTCAAACATTTCTGTTGCGACGGAGTCGCGCGCAAGTTGTCGCGAGTGCTTTGTCGCACACGCAAAGCATAATTGTTATGAGTGTGTGGGAAGTGTACCCAATCACTTCAAAATATTATGATGGGGAGGGCCGAGCGGGGACGAGTAACACACACCACAAAGCAAAGCTGGAGGCAGCTGGCAGACGGCGATAAGACAAATGGGTGGCCATGGGGAAAGGGATGAGGAGAAAGGAAGGTGTTTACCTAAGAAATGTCACACTTTTATATGCCGTGTGGGGGGGGGGGGGGTGGGGGTTCGAGATGAGCCTCACGTGTGCGTGAATGATGCACACACTTTGGAAAAAAACTTTTAAAGGGTTCTCCCGTTTTTCTGAACAGCAATAGGCACAAACTATTTTGAATCTGGCCCACATCCACGCAGGCCTATGCCAAATTTCCCAGGCTGCAATTATCTACTCAATCAAAATACGGGCATGGAAAGTTTGACCTGTGACAAATTTCATCAGGTCAAGTAGGATCTCATTTACATTTTGTTCCCTTGTAACCCAACAGGATGTAAAATTCTGAAAATAAATTATCTTTCTGATAATTATTTTAAGCCTGAGGAAAATATACTGTACATACGTTTTGACACACCTGTGGTCTGTCAAGGTTATATGTGATGCATTAAACTTACAAGACATGCACCATACAAAAGCCAAAACAAATCCATCTCGGGCACAGAACAGCTACCGTATTTTCCCGGTGTATAAGGCGCACAGGAGTATAAGGCGCACCCCCAATGAATGAAAAGAAAAATTCAAAATATAATATCTATATTTTTTCCAAATATGATGTATGAATATATATAATTTCCCAAATATAATATATATAAAATTTTCCCAAATATAATATATAAATATATATAATTTTTCCAAATATAGTGGGCAATCGGTTTACGAACACCTTGCCTTATGAATTTTTCAGTTTACAAACGTTAAATTTATGAAAATTAAACCTTGGAATATGCACTACTTTTCGGGATACACATGCAGCACTGCCCCACCATGGCTGGCGGAGTAATCTTCGGCGGAAGAACACCAAAGCAAAGCCGGCCTACATTTCCACACCCCCTTTCTCTGAGTGCACACGTCGATACTCTTCACTGATTTTTTTACAGACACTTTTGCTGTTATGGGACCGAAAAAGACCCCACCACAGGCTCGTCCTCAGCCGAAGAAGACACAAAACAAAATTACAGTCGAGGAGAAGAAGGAGATCATTGAGAAACACGAACGAGGTGTGCGTTTGTCTGATTTAACAGCCCAGTACCAATATGCTAAGTTGCGTGTGTTGTGAAAGGTATTTCCGTGCTGTCAAAGCAACGGTCTGGGGCAATAGAAGAGGTTGACAAACATCTGTTAATTTGGATTAACGAAAAGCAGCTAGCCGGCGACAGCGTGAATAAAGCAATTATATCCGAGAAAGCACGGCTAATTCACTCTGATATCGTCATGCGGCAACCTGGAAGTTCACCGTTTATCGATACAAGGGATCATTCCGCGAAATGGTGAAAGAAGAAGGCTACGTTCCTCAGCAAGTATTTAATGCAGATGAGACCTGCCTTTTTTGGAAAAAGATGCCTAACCGGACTTATACTCATAACACAGGAAAAGAAGTCTGAACCCCATTCCTACAAGCCATCAATGACCATCACAAAGGTAAATAAAACAACTTTATTTTACTGTACAGTTTATTTCTTTAATTACAGTCCTTATGGAATGTGACTCCTTTCAAACAGCAATTCTCTCCGACCTGCCACTCCATTCCATCAAGCCATTAACGACCATCACAAAGGTAAATAAAACGACTTTATTATACGGTGCAGTGTATTTCGTTCATTACAATACAATAGCACATTTATTATACATAGAATAATGTATATTGTTTGTAGTTTTAAGCCTTATTTAGTTGAAAAGTATATTTTATGGAGATCTGGGAATAGATTATTCTCATTTTAATGGTTTCCTATGGGAAATTAATTTTAGGAGACACACTTTTCACGTTACACACTGTCTGGGAACCAATTAAGTGTGTAAGCCAAGGTCCCACTGTAAGATATAGAAATATCTTCCCAAATCGGTTGGTGGCTGCTAACTGTTGTTGCTGATACCTGTTGTATGAGGTGCATAAGGCGCAGAGACATCTCTTGAAGAAACTCAAGACGTTTGGGTGTGCCTTATACACCGGAAAATACGGTACATGTCTATATAACCATTTGAAAAAAACAATATACAGTAAAGTCTCGTTATATCGATATCGGATATATCGATAGTCCCGGTTATATCGATACTATTTCTATGCACGCACGGAGAAAATTACATGCAAACAGGGTCGGATATATCGATAGTCCCGGTTATATCGATATTTTTTCGGACTCCCTTGAATATCGATATAACGAGACTTTACTGTATATAGTAAAGTAAAATAAATGAATTACAGGGGTGGAAAAAATTTGACACTTCTACACATGGCATCGGGTGCGAACTTTTTACTTGTGATGAATCTCAAATGTAGATCAAATTTCCATTCTTGCAAGTGATAAAGTCTTGGCGAGCACCCTTCTAATTCAACAGTTTCAGGCTGACTCATGCGGAAATGTCTGTCATTTTCGCACACAACACCATTTAATTAAGGAAGGAGGAAGCCATGCATAAAGTTCAACCCAAGTTAAGATTGACCCGTCACTGGCCTGAATCGCTTTTACTTTCACGTCGATTCTCGCACGTTGTGTTCATTGCTGTCATCTACGAAGCGTCTTAAAAAGGTCACCTCAAGTGCGTGCGCGGAGGATGCAGCTCAAATGCATTTGGCCTCATAAATGCTGATGAAGGATTTTGGAAGTTCTTTTTTTGTCTTTGAAAAAATGAGCCAAAGAGAATCAATGTGTTCACGTGCTGTAGCAGTGCGGTAGTACCTTAAATTTGAATGCCCAAAAAGGGGCAAGGACATGTGCGAAAAGGTATTGGCACCGCCCTACCCACTCTCGAGGACGTGGAAAATCCGACTGGACCCTTCGCACCCTGCCCACCAAGGTGCTGGTCAGCTACTCCCCTCAGGCAGGCGCTACCGATCCATGCGCATCAAATCCAGCAGGCATTTGAACAGCTTCTTCCTCCAAGCCATTAACTCTTTGAACAGTAGCCCAAATGGAACTGTATAGTGCCTCTTTGCCATTTTTTGATGATGATACTAGTGCAGCGTGTTCGACCGGAAACAAATTCCTTGTGTGTTCTACATACTTGGCAATAAAGATGATTCTGATTCTGAATGCAGAGTGACATGTGCTAGAAAATGCCCGACCTAAACATGTCCAAAAAAAATCCTACTTTTTTTTGTTTTCGTGATAATTTGAACAATTTATTCCAATAAAAAAGTCCATGAAGGAAAGCGTGACCAGCCTGAAGATATTTTGATTGAATCCTGGTACCTCTGTATCTTAAACTCTAGGTTGTGACCTCAGTCCAAATGCCACATGAAAAAAGCGCCAGCTCAAATGTATGTCGTAGGGGAGCCACACCCCCAACGTTGCACACGTACCTCTTGTGACACACACAAAAAAGGTTGTTTAGGCTAAAGGCTGATAGAGCGGAAAGGATTATTGTCATAGCTTCTCCGCCGTCGCCATCACAAAGCAGACTGCACATTCAGCAGAGAAGAAATCGAGTGCAATGGTAAAGTCCGAGTGCAAGGGTGGATTTCAAGGCGAGTGGCTGGGCGCAGAGACAACAGCGAGCTCCTCAAATCCTCCAGTGTTGAACTTTGTAGTATTGTACGAAACCGGCTTTATAATATTTTTCCGAGGCCAAAGCAATTCCAGTTAGCTGACAACACAGAAAAGCAATGAATTCATAATCACATTCTCTCAAATCTCTTAGAGTGGAAGCTCCAAAGTTCAATTCAGGTCAAACTTCCATTCAGTCATACATTGAAACATTTCTTCCCAATGGGGAAAAATTGCAATGGCAACATTGCAACTACTGTAAAATCTGAACATTCATAAAAATCTGAACTTCTGTTAACATTGAATTATTTCTTGGAATTGCTATGAAATGTGGTAATGCAGTCCCATACTCCAATGCCATTTCTGACAAGATGGTACAATTCCCAACCAATTTAATGCATGACCCTAAAAGGGTTTGGAAATTCTCTTGTGCACGAGTCAGCCATTAAAAGTAAAGCAAATCACCGATCATAGCCTGTTAAGAGTGAAGCAGGCCGGTCTTGATTCTTCCATTCTATCTTTAGAACGACTGTCGAGCTAAAAGTGAAGCAAGGAGGGGAGAAATACAGACATGGAGGAACCAATTTTTCTCGTCTTGAGCAACCAAGTCGACGTTGGGAAAGAGATGTGCACACACTCTTACACTTTGCAGTCTGTTCTCTCTGTGCCACACATGCATAACCACAAAAGCAATCCATTCATGCTTCATCTTGGCAATTGTCTTGCTTAAAAAAATTGTAGCTGGGAAATAAGCATGCAGATAAAGCCGCATCCATCTGAAGTGAGACACAGAATCTTAGTGAGGGGTCAAATGCGCCTACGTTCGTCCTCATTCGGGTTATGGAGTCATAAAATTATTTTTTTTTAATGGTTTTGCATCACGGTGTCCATTTATGTATTCATGGTTAAATAGGTAAACTCTCTCTCAGTCATTCACTCCCACTCCCACTCCCCCCTTCCGCCTCCCCCCTTCCACTCACTCACTCCCTCTCTTCTCCCTCTCTCGCTCCCTCTCTCATTAAAGTCCCTTTTATTTGACATCTTTTGTCGAGAGGAATTTGGGGCTTGTAAAATCGCTTAAAATCGCCTTCACATGAACTGAGCTGCAAACCAGCAAGCCAGGCAGGATTAAAATTGTCCATTTGTAAACCGTACCACTTTGTTGCACAAGATGACATGAGACTTGGGAACATCAGCAAAGAACAGATGATTAATAAGATGGTGGTGGTGTGGGCGGTATATTCCCTGTTCCTGGAAGCATTATGTCAACAACGTGCATGTGGACGGCTAACAAAGAGTTGCTTCAACGGGCTTTTCCACACACCTTCAGGCAATGACATGAGGTCCACCCAGACAATCTAATTAGCTACAACACGAGAGCTAACCTTCACCCACACCCATGTCCTATAGTTGGTGCTGATGGAACAATTGTTTCACAATTAGAAAAGATTAGAAAGATTCCTGGCTACAATTTGTGGGCTGGCTCCTGAAAAATGCTTTATTCCTCATTCCACAATGTGAGACAGAGCATGTACTAATCACAAGACGACGCAGCATGAGGCCATCAAACATTTGGCTCACCGCTCATCAAACAGCGATGAGCAAAAAGCTCGGGAGATACAAAAGAGGGCGAGTATGAGGTCATTTCATTTTTCATCCTCGAACCGACCTGCAGGAAAACATCTGAGCATATTAAAATGCCTCTAAGTACCGACGTGCTTGGCGGCGTTTAGGTCTGGCTGGCTGCCCTGCTCACATTAAACACAACGCTTGTTTGCTTTACAAATGCGAGAGAAGAAGAATAACCATTGCACTTCATTATATTGCGTGCATGTGCTGAACTGGATCACAGTTATGAGAAGAGCACCGGAACACCTCAAAGGTCACAAAGATGGTCGACTTTGACTTGATTTGGAACTGGACCAAGGGAAAAATGCAAACACCATCAATACTGTTCAGATTCCACTTTGTGTCTGTGCTGCATCTTTTTTTTTTTTTTTTTTTTTTCATAAAAAAAGGTTTCCAAATTGCAGACCTTCCACTGTATTTTCATGAAAAAACCATACAGCAAAACCTCTTGTTGTGATGAAGGTAAACTGAAGAGCTCCTTTTTATAAATACATCATCTTTAGGGATAAACAACAACACATAATTTTCCTATGGGACGCTCTGTGCTTCGCTTTACCAATTTGTGAGCACCCAAGCATCGAGAGCTGAAGGTGAAGCCATTATCTTTGCATCCATTTCCCGTAAATCACCTACCTGCACCTCAGGTCAGGTGAGGTCGCAGGGGAAATTGATACTGGCAGTGAGAAAAAGAGGGCGGGGAGGGGCTAAGGAAAATCCGCACATTTATTAACAAGCCAATGTCAACAACTAAAAAGACAAGCTGAATGACCTGTAAAGATCTTTGTAAAGGAGTGAAACAATGTACTGAAACATAAAACGTGTGTCGTTAATGTGACAGCAACTTGCATAGAACATTACTAGCAATGTCCGTTCCCTGCCAAAATACAACAAAGCCTCGTTCACTCATTTGCCTGCATGGGTGGGGGGGAGCAACAAGATCATATTTCAATTAAGACACGTAATCCTGGCCTCATTAATGATCATTAGTCCCTTAACAAATGTTTGTGTATGTACAAATCATCTCCAGTCGTCACAACAAACATGTTAGCATTACATGCAGAATGTTTATATTCTACTTTTGAGTTTGACGAAATTTGACGAAATTTTTCATGATTCAAATGGGAAACGGACAATAGTCACTTTACAATGTTATACTTGTTTTTTTTGTGTGTGTGTTTTTTAATCAGTCGCTGTATTTATCTGAAAGTTCTGAAATCAGACATTTGCAACAACAAAGTGCATGTATGACAGGCTGATCGAACACTCTAAATCAGGGGTGTCAAAGTCATTTTTTGCCACGGTCCACATTGTAGTTATGGTTTCCTCTCGAGGGCCGTTATTAATTTGGGGAACCCATTAGAATGTTTAAATCCCTTCAAATATTACATATAGAGCACACAGCAAATTAATGAATAACTCGTTTTCAAATCTGAAGTCAAGAATAATGACTTTTATTGTGGTTGACATCCAAAAATATGAAATTTTGGCTCCGACTTTAGCAATCATCATGGAATTTAACAAGTTTGATTTGCTTTCGCGGGCCGAAAAAAATGATGTGGCGGGCCGGATTTGGCTCGCGGGCCTTGACTTTGACACCTGTGCTCTAAATTGTCCTTTGGTGTTAATATGAGAGCAGATAGTTGGTGGTCTCTCTGTGCCCTGCGACTGGCTGGCAACCGATTCAGGGTGTCCCCCGCTTACTGCTGACCGGGATGGAATCCAGAGACCTCCGCGACCCTTGTGAGGATAAAGCCAGCATCTGTCAGGTAATGGAGCGGGTGGGGCTCAGGGATTTATGACTAGCATGAGCGCGCCTGAGAGTCACGACGTATTCACGGAGATCCTGATTGCCAGCGACTCCGAGTAAGATGAAGAGAGAACTAAATTAGTATTTTCCAAAAGTTTGACATCTTAATAAGCAGTGCAATTTGCAGATGTCCTCTGCGAGTAGATTAGATATGAAGCTTTTGACATCCTAATAAATTGCAGCCTAATTCCGAATATCCTCACCACAGTTCCAGAATGAACATAAATAGCAGTGCACATATTAGCCTGTCAACTTGGCATTGCACGATTTCCCTAAAGAAAGAAGCTTCAAGATTGTGTGCAACATCCAACGTCCTCAGCCTGCGACGCATTTCAGGACACCGGTAGAAGACAAATTGGGCCTGGCAATTGACTTTAATTCCATCACTCCTTTCCGCCTCCGTGTATGCAAACATTCGCATCCTCGTGTTGATTACTGGACTCCATCAACTCTCATAAAAGTCTAGTCTCAGGCCACAGCCCCAGGTGACGACCACTGATGGAAGATAGAGTGTGAGTGAAAGGACAACAACTGCAAGAAGAATGCAAAGGTTGCTGTATATGATGAGCCAATTGATTTAGGTGCATGTTCCGGTCCGCCCTGTGATCGACTGGCAATTTATTCCGTCTTTCGCCTGGAGTCAGGTGATGACGATTTGGCAGAGAGACACGGAAAAAAAAGAATTTTGTAAGAGATTTTGAAATGTACTTGCATGTGATATACAAAATCACAGCAGCAATCTTAGTCACGTAATGCAGTCGTCAAAAGGTAACTTCCCAAGTCATAACAAGCAAAACATTTTGAAAGAACTTCAAATCAAGAAAAAGAAGAGTCAAAACGTCAAAGAAAAATAAAGCCGCCTATCAACATCGCGACTTCAAATGTGGATTTATCACCACAAGTGATTAACACACACCAGTTCTCCTCTGTAAAATGCACCAACGGGCTCGCAAATCACAGTGGTAGCAACCCTGTAAACATTTTGTCGCTGCTTTCTAGGACGGGAGTGATTCTTTCTTCAGCTATTTGTCACCTTTTGACGTTACAACATCTGTGGAAAAATGCATCCCGTCAATGAAGATATTTTGCTTCAAAATGCAGATGTCATTGTAAGGTAGGTCAGCACACACCAATTAGACACAAAATGCAAAGAGGGATAATCTAACTTTGATATAGCCCCAAAAGCGGCTGTGTACCTCATTGTGTGGTCAGTGAGTCTATATTCCACATCCGCCAAAGTAACTTATTCAGTGTTCTTGAAGTTTCCTGCTCTTGCCAGCATGAATGTTGCGCTTAATCAATCTTGCTTGGTTTAAACTTTGAAATATCTGTGTAGCCTTGTGGGTATTTTACTTATTTATTTTTTGCCATGTTTAATCTCCACCACTTTCGTGGTCTCAAGGGGTCAAATTGCTTGGTGATTTTCCCCCCATGGAGACACACCACACACTACAGCTGGAGCAGTGATGGATGACAGGCTTGTTGCTTCAATTTTTCCAATCACATTTCATCTAAAATTGCTCTTCTGTATGGCTTTATCAACAAGAATGATTGATGTCAATATATATTTTTATTATTGTTTGTGTGACTGTAATCTGTATTGCTTGATTATCTCTATGGACTAATTTAAAAGATAATTTAAAAAAATTAAATGATAAAAATACATAACAGTAGAGTGCAATACGCTGACTGTACCATAATTTCTGAGCACCTGAAAGCGTTCGTTTTCCTCAAAAGCTGACCAATGTGGATTTTATATGGATTAATACCCAGGCCAGCGTGGGTTTTCTCCGGGTCCTCCGGTTTCCTCACACGTTCCAAATTGTCCCTCGGTGTGAGTGTGACGGGTTGTCTCTGTGTGGCCAGCGATTGGCGGGCAACCGATTCAGGGTGTCCCACGCCTACTGCCCGAAGACAGCTTCTGCACCTCCCGCAACCCTAATGAGGATTAAGCGGTCAGGAAAATGGATGAATGGATATTCTGATTTCTTCAATTTAAATGTTCTGTAAAGCACTCTGTCACCGCTGGATCAGTTGTGGAAAACTAAGAATAAAGCCACAGTATTGTATTGTATTCCCATTAGCTACCTCCATCTAAAGGATGCTTAATGCAACTACTATTATAACTTCTATTCTATGTGCCTTATAATGTATTTGAAGCTATGAAACTTAACTACCAGATTTTTTTTTGTTTTGATTGAGCAAAATCTTAGATTTTTCGCTTAAGTAAGTGGGTTTAAAACAGTTGTGGTAAACAAGGTCATACTGTAATTTATATATAAACTGAAAAGCATTGATTCACATCTGCACGTGCCTGTGTGCATGTGCGTATATATATATATATATATATATATATATATATATATACATACATACACACACAGTAAAGTCTCGTTATATCGATATCGGATATATCGATAGTCCCGGTTATATCAATAGTATTTCTATGCACGCACGGAGAAAATTACATGCAAACAGGGTCGGATATATCGTTAGTCCCGGTTATATCGATATTTTTTCGGACTCCCTTGAATATCGATATAACGAGACTTTACTGTATATATATATATATATATATATATATATATATATATATATATATATATAGTTGTCTAGACCTCATGTCGGAACCAGCTGACTGATTGTAAAAGTGACAGTCCTTGTGTGTGCATGCGTGCGCACTTCTTTTGAAGTGTGACAGGGCCAAACCCCGGGGTTCCTCTAATCACACACCCTAAATCTGTCGCTTCTCTGCTGTCAGTTACACCAGTGCTGTTACAGAGGAACATTCATTGTTTGCGCTCAATCTCCACAGCATGTTGTGAAACTGCATTTCACTAATACCTTTTGTATGCTTGAGAGTAGCTTGAAGAACAAAATATGCTGTAATATGTTTAAGAGTCCAATGTCAAAGAGGCAAATCATCCTGACATGACATTAATTGCAGACACACACACACACACACACACACACACACACACACGTGTTCACCTCCACTCCAGCTTCTCAAATGTGACACGTGCATCTGATGACAGAAGGACTTTCTCTTCTCTATTCCTCTTACTCACATTGAGTGGGTGTAAGCGGTGTCCTACATAGCTTCCAGCAGTAACATAGTTTGGCTGTTTACCAATCCCTCCTCCTCCACATACTGATGAGCGACTGCAAGTCTAATGGGAAAACGACTCCAAAGAGTTATTGGACAGAAAAGCATCTCTTAATGCAAATTCAATGTTGTGAGTGGCAGGATGAGAAAAGCCCTATGCCCCCTCCACCCCACCCCCAATGATATCAGGCTCAGTCATCCTCACAGACAGCATATGGCTGCCATGCGGATGATGAAAATGGGTGACAAGGCTGAAAACTTACATCCACTAACATCCACACAGTTTTTACACCCATTGAGATGGGAAGGTGGCACTCACTACTGCTATGTTTCTCAACCATTATTTAACCAGTATTCTGTCCAGTATATTGTCCAGTATATTTCACACAAAACTTTGTCACGACAAGCTGTGCCGCGTTCACGTCCACGTCAGGCCGAGACCTCTTTCCAGGTGGCTGTCCAGGGTGACACTAGGTGTCTGGCAGTGCGACATCCACGTTTAGCCACGCCTCGTCGAGTTTGAATTGCGTCACACGACGAGCCGTAACGTCCGTGTCCACGTCAGTCCGAGACCCCACTCACCGCTGGATCCTGCAGCTGCTAAGGACTGGTCTCATTTCCCCGGGGCCGGTCAGCTCACGTCCACGTTAGCCCATGCCGCGTCGAGTTTGAATTGCGTCACTCGACGAGCCGTAACGTCCACGTCCGGTCGACACCTGTTCCAATGCTGCCGTCCGGGGTGCCATTCTGCGCCTGGCAGTGCATCATCCAGTAAGGCCAAGTCCCATTCCCATCAGGCCGCCGCCCATCATATGCTGGAGAGGCAACAGTTGCCGTCTCAACCATTGTTCCCTGGCGAGTTGGACCTTTTGGGAGACTGTTGGGACTTCTGGAAGCAGTCCCTTGAAGGGGAGGTACTGTCACAATCTGGTTGGTGGCCAACGGGTGGCGCTGTCGGCCCCGCCTGCACCTGCACAGGTGCTGGTCGTCCTGATCAGTGGCAGTCTGCCACGTTCTGGTTGGCGACCTACGGGTAGGGCTGTCGGCCCCGCCCTGAGTTGCTCAGGTGTTGGTCGTCCTCATCAGTGGCAGTTAAAAGGACTCCCGGCACGACCATTGGGTGTCGGGTCATTGTATGCATTGTGCATATTGTATGCATTGTATGCCGTGCAGGTGTTTGTTTCATCTTGGCAGATTTTTTTTCTTGGTTTTTCTTTGATACTTTGTATTTTTCTGTTCAGATGATTTTGATCTTTTAGATTTTGTTCCTGTTGACTTTATTTTAATACAATTTATTAAATACAACCTGCTGCTCCCTCCTGCCTGCTTTTTGGGATCCACAACCGCCATCACCACCTTGCAAACCATGACAATAGAGGCGGAAGGAAAAACACGGCTCTTGACCAAAAGTTCAGTCAGGGGATAGACACACAGAAAATTTAGAAGCGAAAGCGGAATCCTGAAAGTAAAGACTGGGAAAGGGAAAAAGAATATTCATTGACTATGTTTATTGTTGTATTTTGTAGCGGAAACTAATATACATGTAGTTGAAATACATCACTGAGTGGTGCGCAGAACACAAACTACTTTTATTAAATCCGTATCATTAAATGACCCTCTGAGAAGGTCACCAAAAAAGCATTAGCACCTTTTTCAGGGCATATATTTTTCGATCCACTAATTAAAGTCTACATGTTGTGGCTGTTGAGTGTACATAAGCATTATATAATTGTATTTGAGAAGAAGGAGGCAGCGTGAGAGAGATGTGCAAAGGAGAGTAATTTAAAGTGCATCTCAAGTGGTGGCGTTGGGATAGGATTGCATAATTAGGGTGGCTGTCATTGGGATTATTTAGAAATATAGCGCCAGACGTTTTGGAGGAAGCTTGCCAAGGGAACTGTAGATGAGGCTATTATAGCAACATTATCTTTTCCACAAACAAACATCCTCACGGAGAGGCGTAAATATTTTAGGTGCCGGCAATACACAAGCAGGAATTATAGCGGTGCAACAAGAAGCTCATTATCACAAGACAATCAGCTAAAACATACTAACAGAGCGATAAATGTAGCTCAAGAACGAGAACAATGTCAAACAAGCAGCCATTCATTTTCTACACTTGTTCAGTAGTGTCCCATTTTAGTTTGCCATCCATGGGCATAGAGGACATACAGCACCAACCATTTGGACTCACATTTAGTTCTATCCTGTCACGATTTGCAAGGTGGTGGTGGACCCCCAAAAAAAGCAGGCTGGACGGAGCAGCATGGTGTATTTCAGAAATTGTATTAAATAAAGTCGGCAGGAACAAAATCTCAAACAACAAAGTCATCAGGACAAAAAAGTCCAAAGTAGCGAACAAAACCAGGAGTAAAACATGACGTGACAAAACAAATCTGACAGGATGAAACAAACGATTACCCGACACTGAATGGTCTTGCCGGGAGTCCTTTTGGTCTTGCCGGGAGCCTCTGACTTAAACGACCAACACCTGTGCAGCAGGAGACAGGGCCCTTGACTGCCACCCGTTGGTCGCAAACCGAAATGTGACACATCAGATTCACCAACAAAAACTGATGAAAAATGTATAACTAAAATTGAGGGAGGATGGAAACTACAATTTAAGAACTCCAAAGTCCTGATGGCACATTTAATCTGCTATTAGGAGCCCTTCTGCAACATAAGTGACAGGGTAACGACTTTGCCCTGGAAACAATTTGATTCAGAAACAGTCAAAGTATCATTCTAGCCAAGGGGCACCGAATGAGTCAGTGAGTCGGATGTGCATGACATCCATCATCACTCGGTTAAACGAACAGGAAGAACTTTTTAAACGCTGTGTATGTAAAAGTGTAAACACACGTGTGTGTGTGTGTGTGTGTGTGTGTGTGTGTGTGTGTGTGTGTGTGTGTGTGTGTGTGTGTGTGTGTGTGTGTGTGTGTGTGTGTGTGTGTGTGTGTGTGTGTGTGTGTGTGTATGAATAAAGTCATTCATTTGTGTCGGTGATATGATCCCTCTATGTGAGGTAGAAAAGGAGATTACCGCAGCGCACTTCTATAATTACCTCTCATCTCTCAGCTCCTGCTCTCCAACACAACAGGGTGCGTGATTCAGGCTACCGCACGCACAGCGGAAGGGTCCACGAGCACAAAGTAGCGGGCTGAGGGGGATTATTTCGAGAGGGTTACATTTCACTTGAACGTTGATTTGAGAACACCTACGCTGCCTTTAAGTAACACAGGTTAGCAAGAGAGCACAGACACACACACACTCACACACCCAAGCCGCTTGCAAGTGAGAATGACTCACCTGAAGCAACCCTTCCCACACAAAAACCCATTTAATAATCCATTCTCAAGTATTCTTGTGCTGTATAGCTTCTTGTGCGCGGGCAGGGGCTTTGACAGGAAAAAGCACCTGTCATAGCTTCAACATACATGCACAGTTTATTATGACATCCAAATGCAACAACAGGAGTAATCCTTTACATCTTCAAGACAGAGTCTTTGGTAAGTACACTATAATTGTCAGGATTTTGTTCGAGGAGTCACTGTAGTTCAAAGAATCCTGTCTGTCACACTTCAAAATTGACATTTAGCCAGGTGTCGTCATGGACACCTGACATGCTTTCGACACTCAAGTAACATTGAGTTGATAGGGTGAATTTTGATGATCCCCGACATAGCTTCGTCATCTTAATTAAAGTGCTGTTAGCAAGACTTGACATTTTACAACCCCCTGAACTAGAAACCAACGATGAACAAGTGGTGGTGCAAATAAAATAAAACAGCTGCAAATGTCGGACTGCCACGCTGACATTCTCCAACCTGCTCTCGTCTACTCTTAAGTCGATATATCCAGGACCAGAGTAACGCAAACTAGAAATATATGACCAATCTTTTTGTTTTTGGCACCCTGGTGTGATTTTTCTGGCCCTCTGGTGAACTGCAGCCAATTCAGCAACCATGAGGTATAAACAGCTACTTGAAAAGAGGCATTGTGAGTGAGACTATTTGGCACCGGTTTGATGTCCCGTGTACACCTGCAAAGGTGGATCAGTCCCCCCTCCCCTCCTCCCCTACACCAATTCTCTGTCAGAGACATCTACAGTATTTTAAAGGATACTTTGTCTCGAAGGAGCAAGGGGGAGCACAGCTGCTTGGGACTGCACGCCATCCTTCTGCAAGCCAGAAGTGCGTTCAGTCATGAGGTGGGAATGCTGCTGAGGCAGATGGCACTCAACAGCTCTCACATTAGCCGGCAGGGCTGAGAGCTATGACCTCAGGGGGCTGCAAGGGGAGAGTGGGGGGTATGGGGGTGCATTCCACAAGAGAGAAATGTGTGCCCACTGAGGAGATGAGGGAAGAACAGGTACGCTTACACTGCATGCCATTAAATGAGCCATGATGGGATTCCTCATCCCACGACTATTCATATTTCCCTCCAGTTCAACGTGCATAATGCATTGGAAAGAGGACATAGATGTATACCACTGAAGGTAATTGCGGTCACAAGCATTCACACCACTAGGACTGTCGCAAAAAGCAAATAAATAAATAAATAAATAAATTTGAAAAGCAATGAAAGCATCCATTCATCCATTTTGACACCACTTATCCTTAACTCATTCACTGTCAGACGATGTGCAAAAGTGTGGCCACTCCAGTGCCAGGGTTTTTGTCATTGTCACTTGAATTCCTGGACCTGCGGAATATTTAGTTTTAGGACTACATAAACATTTAATACAGAGATAGAAACCTTAGACTCTCTTGTTTAATCAGAAAAAAAGAGTTAATTCCTAAATTGTATGTGTCTGGAATTATGTGAGCATGAAATGAGGGTGGCTGTCCAAAATACAATGGAATACATACAGTGCATATTGATGTATACTGTATAGCGCTTTAACAACAGCTGAAGCTGAAACAAAGCACTAACATGGAAGAAAGGAAAATGTGACCCATTGTGGAAAAGAAAAAGCTTTGTCAGACGCCATGGCCAGCGCTTTATCGGCACCCAAGCATGAAAACCAAAACCCGAAGAAATTTGGGGATGACGCTCTACGTCATATTTTCAATTCCCGAATATGACAGTGAATGAGTTAATATGACTACGGGCAGTTGCTTAAGCCTACCCCAGCAGTCTTCTTCCTTGAACTAATTGCCAGTCAGTCGCATGGCACATAAAGAAACAAACAACCATTTACACCACTGGTGTCAAAGTCGAGACCTGGGGGCCAAATTTGGCCCACCATCTCATTTTTTGTCGGCCCGCGAAAGCAAATCAAACTTGTAAATTCAATGATGCTTGCTAAAGTCTGAACCTAAATTTCAAATTGTCAGATGTAAACCACAATTAAGTCATTATTTTTTACTTCAAATTACAAAACTAGTTCATTAATTTATTGTGCGGTCTATATATAATATGTGGAGGGGATTAAACATTCTAATGGTTTCCCCAAATTCATAACGGCCCCCGAGAGGAAACCATAACTACAATGTGACCCGTGGCAAAATGAGTTTGACACCCTTGATCTACCCCCGTCACTGAGTGGGAAGCGATCCTCCACTGCCCGAACATGTCAGGCCAGTGTATGACTCCATCCTCAGCGGCTCGCAATGAAGGGAAGGATACCGAAAGATCACACCATTTACTAATTTAGGACTTTCCAATCACATTTGGGACACAAGCACTTTCATGACAGATCATCAGACGTGCCCACAGGAAATTAACCAGTCTCACTGTATTGGTGAAAATCATTATTGATTTATCACAAACAATGCGCCTTTGGTCATTGATCTTTGCCAGTGATGTTCAGTGACAGGTGAAACAATGAAATGCCTTTCCACTTGATGTACAATGTACAATCGCGCTGTGTATCCACGTGCACATCCTTCACGCGGCATTTTGGTTTGATCGTGTCCTGAGAGAGTTTTGTAATATGAAATGTGCGCCTTGGCTCAATAAATGTTAGAAAGCAACACTAATCTACAATGGCAATGCTCTCAAATACTCCCAAACTACTTGCAGAAAACAGGATAATAAAACTGCACAAAACCTTAAGACAACGGCATTGCCAAAAAGTTTTTTTTCTTTCTAAAACAGCATTTTTCAGTACGTATTCACATCCAATTTCAGAGAGAATAACCATTTGTTTCATCCAAAAAGCTTCAGAGGATTAATGTATGTCAATCCATTGCGGAAAAAGCAATTCCAAGCATCTCATTAATTATCTCAGCGCAAATCAAAGCACGGTCCCATCCCGCATCCTTACCCCATGACTCAGCCTGGTCAGCACCAATCACAATTCAAATTCTTCACAGTACTCACAAACATGACACAAAAATACACATGCAATAGATTCAAGATGGTTTCATCATTCCGTCAATCCGGTTCAATACTTCTTCAATAACAGGGAAAACATTTTTTTGGGTGCATATATATTGCATTACCATAAACAGAGATAAACAGAGGCTCATTGGTTAAAACGACTGTCAGGTCAGCAAATCTGATGCAGTTAAAGGACTTGTCTCAGAAGGCTATCAAGTGTGAATTTGTTAGGACGTGCAAACTTGTGCCCCATCTATTCCGTTTGACACGCATTGGATCAATTACTGCATTTCAATAGTCATCCATATTGTGTTCTCTGTTTGATTGTAGTTATTCTGCATTTTTTTTGGTAATATTTTGGGGAAACATGCACCAATTAATTAGATTTACATTATTTCCTATGAGAGTAATTGCTGCAGATTCCGTTTTCAAAAGCTTCGTTGAATGAAACAATCAAAAGGTTGGTAATTTATAGCTTTAAGGACATTATGGACAAAGACATTTGGAAATTATATGTATATATACTGTATATGATTTTCACTAACAAGGAAACGTACATAAGTGCCCATTCCAAGCCACACACGAATCAATCAACCACTGAGTACTTTCTGCATAGACAAACAACAGGCATGAAAGAGTATTCAATTAATCAATGCTGGTGGCCAAGAACACGGGAGAAGACGCATACTCGCACGCCGGGACGGATTTGAACTTCCAACCTCTGTGTGATATTCAATCGGTCTCAAAGTCGCGACGTGTGAACTTGTGCAGCACAGACACGAACGATTAACCACTCCCTGGAGTTAATTAAGACTGAAACCATCTTGAATCTTTTGCACACGACACATGCGGTGACCCAAAGGCCGAAAGCACTCACCCGTCAGCGGGTCGTACGAGCCGTCCATCTCCCTGGAGTCAGTTAAGCTTTCACGGTTTTTGCTCTTCATTTTTTATGTCAATTTGTCTTCCTCCGAGCGCGCCGGAAAAAAGGAGAAAAACTGTTGGCTGGTCTCCCAACTGAGGTTGCTTGAAATTTCTGTTAAGACAATTGCCTGTAAACGAGCCGCATTTGTCGAGCCATGGGTCTTGGAAACGCGAGGCGCCCGATCCGCAGTCTTCTCCGCGTGCGTCTGAACGCCGAGCGAGCCGTGCGCGCGTCTGCGCCCGCCCTCGCCATTGTTACGCACGCCCCCATACCACGCACCCATCCACAGATGTGGATACACGGGCTCGAGGTGGACAAAAGGAGCCGGTCCCGCATCTTCTTATGAATTTATTTTTTAAAGAGGAGTGTCTCTTAGACAATGTTTATAAATAAATAGAAAATCTCATCTCATCTCATTTTCCATACCGCTTATTCCGCATTAGGGTCGCCGGGGTTGCTGGAGCCTATCTCAGCTGTCTTTGGGCACGAGGCGGGGGACACCCTGAATTGGTTGCCCGCCAATCACAGGGCACACAATGACATACGACAGTCACTCTCACACTCACACCTAGGGACAATTTGGAGTTGTCAATCTGCCTGCCATGCATGTTTTTGGAGTGTGGGAGGAAACTGGAGGACCCGGAGAAAACCCACGCGGGTCTGGGGAAAACATGCAAGCTCCTAAATAGAAAATACGTTATGAAAAAAATTTAATTGCGAGCATATTTCTACACTGACATCGCTTGACCAAATCAATAAAAAAGACTTCCTGTCGTGATAACTATTGCATCACAACATTTGATGATATGACAGTTTGAGCCTGTGTTGTTTTCATTTTTGGTCAGTGTCTTCGTCCACAAGTTAAAGCTGCCCTGGAATATTGTCATCTTTGGTAGCTCTTAAAGACATGACTTTAATAAAAATGTTGATTCAGGAGTTAAGTGCTTTGTCCCATTCATCTGTCAAGGTTTGACTTGGAGAGTAGTGATTCAATCTGTTTTTAAGAATGTGGTTGCACTGAGACCAAATGTAGACATTTTCATTTTGGTTAAGGTAATTAAACCCAAGCCAAGTATTTTTTTAGTATGCATTATAATCTGGAGCCAGAATCATACCTTTAACCTGAGTACTCTGAGCCTGACGAGATAACCAGTCGTTCACCATACCACCCAAAATATTTTTGATTCCAAACAGTGGTGCCACAAAGACATGTTTTTTCAAGCAAGAAAGCACACAGCAGAGAGAGGCAATTTAAATTTTTGAACCTTCCCCTCATTTGAATTTTGTCCTTTTCGGATAAACAAGAGGTCCGTAATAACCAAAATGCTTCCATTTTGCTGTCAACCAAAACTCTAAAAATACTTCACAGATATGGTCGATTGGACTCTGATTGGATTTCCGCCTGCGCTGAATAAATTGAAATGAGGGGAGCCAGTTTCGGAATGAACGCGAGGACGAGAATAAACTGTTGGATCGATTTGCATTGAGTTGGAGGGGATTTGATAATGAACGCGGCAAATAAGGAGAATAAGCAAGGCACTGATGAAAAGGCCGTCTGGGATTGCAGGATACCCACTGAGGGATTTATGATGAAACTTGGTAGTGGATGTATACATAGCACCCAATGATACTGACCCAACTGCTTTGCAAAGTCAGGGCACATTTTTAATCTGCTTCAATTGAAATGTTTGCATGTGGATTTATATACAGTAAAGTCACGTTATATCGATATTCAAGGGAGTCCGAAAAATATCGATATAACCGGGACTATCGATATATCCGACCCTGTTTGCATGTAATTTTCTCAGTGTGTGCATAGAAATAGTATCGATATAACCGGGACTATCGATATATCCGATATCGATATAACGAGACTTTACTGTATATGGAGAAAACGTTTAGAATATTCAATGGTAACCATAAAACAACAACAAACAACTCTATCATGGACGGATGGACCGACATTCGGATGGATGGACGGACGGACTGACCAGACACAAAGAAAGAGAGATAGATAGAAGGATGGATAAATGGAGGCACTATCTCACGAGACAGACAGACAGACAGACAGACAGACAGACAGACAGACAGACAGACAGACACACAGACAGACAGACAGACAGACAGACAGACAGACAGACAGACAGACATAGATCCATAGGTAGACAGATCCATAGATCCAAAGGTATCGATAGTCACACACACCAAAGTCGAGGTCAGATCACTTGATCATCACATCGTATTCTCTGGCCCACAAAAGCAATTTGTGTGTCAACTTCATGTGTCAACCCTGTTGCACTACATTTCCCCTGAACATTAGCTGTGCATGTGTGGGTGCATGTCTGAGACCTGCTGAAGATATAAAGTGCAAATCAAGTGACTTCTGTTTCATTTATGAGACCCTTCAGAGTTTTGTAACATTATTCATACTGTCTATCCTGCAGCTTTCAAGTACAATCAATTGATGTTGTCCACAATTGGTAAAAAGTTTGAAACTCTGAGTTTTATGCAAAAAAAGGAGGAAAATAGGTGAAAAGGGTGAGGGAGTATGCATCAAAGCATTGAGATGCACCCTTTGGCTCTTAGCACACCCTCAAGGTGAAACACCCGCCCTTGGTGCTGAACTATGAATATTTAGAGCACAAATCTCTGCTGAATGCAAAAAAAGGTACGCGTTTGTGGATTCACATCAAGTCTTCAATCACCTCCACCTCGATTCAAGAAGTACGATGAAACCTCCGAAGTCAAACATGTGCCATTGAAGGTGAATAACGACAACTTCAAATCGATCGGGTGAGACTTCAGCTCACACTGAAGATAGTGAAGCACTCCCTAAGCATATTTTATTTTTTCAGTTGACAAATTAGCAGGTTACAAAGAACCATCCGCAGTCACACTCTCAACTCGGGAGAATTTAGAGTGTTCAGTCAGTCTGCCAGCCATGTTTTTGAATGAGGGGGCAAACCGGACGACCTGGAGAAAATCCACTCAGGCATGGGGAGAACATGCAAACTCCACACAGGAAGGCCGGATCCAGAATTGAATCCACAACCTCTGCACTATTATTTTCAGCAGTGCCAAATCATACTGCTTCCCAAAGATTTTATTTAAATAGAAATAAATAAATAAACAAATAAATACAGGTACCCAGAATATCAGTTGCATCCTCAGCAAAACAACAACAAAAACAACAACAAAAACCTTAAATGGAAAGTAAAAGGCTCCTCGTTCAGCAGCCTTAAAAAGCATTTCAAATGCGTGAATGACACCCGGTTTCATTATTCACCGCAGACACCGTCCCCTGGCACTGAGCTGTCACTTTGGCCATAGCCGCCAGCGCTTGAGAGACCGGTGATGTCCGCTGAAGTGATGAACTAACAGCACACAAGCACGTCCACCAGCACACATAAACACTCAGGAAAATATCGCTGAAAAGGTTTCTTCAGCCGTCATCTGTACTTCTTTGAAGGTGTCGGACGTTTCGCTTCTTATCCAAGAAACTTAGTCCGAAAGTTGCTGATGAAGTTTGTTGGATAAGAAGCGAAACATTCGACACCTTCAAAGAAGTACAGATGACAGCTGAAGAAACCTTTGTATCGATGGACCATTCCTGTACAACTGAGAGCTTACACAGACTCAGGAAAATAATTAATGCTGATCACTGTTTATTCAGTCATTACAGAACAAAAGTGTTTTTTTGCCCAAAGTGGAAACTGACAATTGGACTTTATATATTTAAATGCAAGAAGACCAAATAGGTGTCTTGGAGTCATGAAGCAAAGTGATAATGTCTGTCATTCCGAGACGCGGAGGACAGGCTCCTCTTTAGAAATGTAACCTTTTTAACGCTCAATGGAAGTCTGATTGGAGTTCAATGGCCATCAATCACATCGAGTCTCTCAAGAAGTCCATGTAATGAATCTATCTTCTGCTTTCTGATGCAGCCTTGACATTTTCTCCTTACCTTCTGCATATTTCAAAATGCTTAACAATGAAATGTATGCTTTTTAATCCGGGCTGCGTGACAGAGGAAAAGATGCTTTCATACTTTTATATATTTTTTATACTTTGCACTATGTACAGTTCTTTTTATAAAACATTTTATGCAGTTGTACATTTCAGTTTCCTGACATTTTCTTTTGTGCATAGAATACTTTGTTTATCTTTGGACCCCCCCCCCCCACCCCTTTCAATTTTTGCTGCTGTAGATTGCAAATTTCGCCATTGTGGGACGATGAAAGGCTTTCTAATTGTGATTCTGATTCTGAAGATGCAAATTATGCTAAAAGGGGTCTCCCTAATAACTCTGTATCATTCAGGATAGCATTTTAGATTTTCTTTCCTTGCAAAAAGTGTTTTTAATGATTAATACTAATGCACATTTAGATTTCACCAATATGTCTCTTACAGTACTTAAATTTTTTGCCATTTTTTAAACATGGGATGTCCGAACAACAAACACTACGAAAGCAGAACTAACAAAAAAAAAACAAACATTTTTTTGCAACAAGCCAGCGCTGATTCATAAGTACAACTCTCCATCAAACTTCATCTTCAGGGAGACACTGTTTGAGGAATGTTTTGTCATTTTGGCACATAAGCCCAGAAAAGGTGTTACATATATACAGCTCTAATAAGCAAAGCTGTGTTCTTGAGTACACGCCACATCTATGTTCTTTTGCCTCTTACACCACCATCCTCCTCCTCATTTCCACCTCCAACAACGCGACATTGTGTTCACTTGAGCTTGATCTGAAGTGACTTTGCACTCCATTTCCCTTCATTGCTCATATTGGCTCCATCCAGGCAGTCACTCCACATTCTCCGTGAAACTGCAACATGATGTTTCCATTCAGGCCCAGTCAAAAATGAGCTTTGAGGCTGCATGTGTCAATATTTGTTTTTAAATTGTAATCTCAGATAACTAGTAGTATAGTGGCACTGAAAACAGCCCAGACCTCACGGAGACAACAGGTGACAGCCTCATGATGTCACCTTTATCTTGAGGGATATCCATGAAGACGACATCCACTGTCAAGATGGAGCCTTGTGACAGAGCTAGTGTCCTACAACTTTTACTCAAGATAATAAGCGCACTTTGCAAACTTTAAATCAACAAAATGAAATACAATAGAAGTTAGACAGGAGCTCTATAGAGACACTGATTTTTCGAAATAGCGATAAGTTGCGAATAGCAAACACCACGCACAATGTAGGTTTTAAAATTGTGATACTTGCCTTGAAAAGCACACGTGTGAAGGTGATAACCTCAAAAAGTGACATGTTGCAAGCTAGTCCCACCTGGTTGCCATCCAATTGCAGGGCATACAGGTGAACAACCATTTGCACTCACACTCACACCAAGAGACAATTTAGAGTTTTACATTAACCCAATACAGATATTTTTGGAATATGTGAGGAAACAGGAGCACCTGGAGAAAAGCCTCCCAAGCACACGCAGAACATGCAAACTCACGACGGTGACGTCGACACGCTAACCACTGCTGCGTTATGATACATTATAATAAAATTAATAAATAAAAATCAAGCCTAGTATAAATCTGTTGTAGGGTTGGCTAAATGTTTTGGCTTTGTTTCTATATTGAATGCAGTAAGGTTTTGATTCACGACATTTTTCAGATCAGTATTGCCATTGGATATTTGGTGATCGCGCAACTAATTCTTCACTCTGGGTTTCGTGCACCACTTAAAACTGCAAAAATAAAGTCCATATCATCAGAAAGTAATAGTCAACCAAGAATCAATATTATTCGGTAGATGCAGAGGCATTCAAAATTCCCCTAGTCTGGGACTCCGTAAACATCACAAAAAGCCATTGTGTTGAGCAGAAACACAAAAGTCAAACACAAAATCTATTACACTGTACAAGGTTCACAGTGCAATAACTTATGCGGAATAAAAGTGTCTAAGATGCTTGTCTTTCGTCCATGATGCTTTTTTAAAACGCAAAGCTCACAAAGATAGACTTTTGGCATAGCTGACTGCATTGTTGTCACATTCCAGAGGAGGGCACATTTATAATTCACAACTAATGATGCATACATGCCTCCTTCCCAGTTTACAACTGTTTCCCAAAAAGAGTTAAAGCCTATGTTTACAGTAAGATTTCATTGGTTGATTTTCCCTCATTGTCTAAGATGGACCATTTGGTCTATGTGTGCAACATATAAGAGCAATGCAATTTGAAATCCACATGAACATAAACAGGTAGAATTAACCGCCAGGGCATCTTTCCTGCATGAAACAATCGATTGTAAGAATCCATGATGGATGTTGATGACTTCACTTCGTCCCGATCTGTATTCAACATTTTCTAACAGCCACAATTGCTGTTCTTCTGTCAACACATTTAATTGTCTTTACTCCCACTTTTGTTTTCCATCTCAGAAAAAAAAGACCAAATGTGTCCTCCGATCACAAATGGTTCTGTGGATGGCTAAGTAGTCATCAGTCAGGAGAGGGGCAGAGAAAGCCACACGGATGATAGATGAGATGGTCGAGGGGAGGTTGAGGAAAAAAAAAGTCCTTTCAAAAGAGATAGACGAACAGCAAAGGCTTATGGGAACATGTTGGATATGATGGAAATTGTTAATAGACAAAGTGCCGATGTGCCGAGAGAACAGATGGATGGAGTCTGGCGGGCCGCAAACCGCGCCAGCCTTTAGCCCCCAAATGTGTTGTCCCATTAACATCGCCAAAGGCAGCTTTTAGAAAAGTTGCGTTGCTGCTGATACTATTGTGGCAAGTTGGGATGCATTATCGAGCTGCAGTCACTTCCTCTTGTGAAGCGCTTAAAAGCATCCATTTAATATGCTTTGAAAGACATTGTCATATTAGACAGATTATCTTTAAAAACAGGTGGGTCACCGGTATTCTGCAGTAAAACTCTGAAAGATCATCAGAAGTACTGCAGGAACTAATCCAACTTCACTTAATTTTACTGAAAGTCGAGAAAGGGTGGGCATGCTGAGCTGCTGTTCGGGAAACAGGCACAAACAACCGTAAGGAAAAGGCAGAGGGAGGCGACCCTCTCGTCCACCAGTGTGAATTATGAATTTGACAATTACCAATTTCTTTTTGATGTAGTTTCTAAGGTCATACCGTGAAGAAATTCGGATCCGCCTGCATTTATGCCCAGCCACAAATCCTACAAAAATAGAGAACACTTTGCAAGGATTGCGCATTATATTCATTTTGTGACACTACAGTCAGCACAAAAGACTCTTAAGGTCACATGAATCTTCCATGTCATGCCAACTATGGTCAAATACAGAATGTTACATGAGTCACTAATACAGGCATGTGTGGATGAGCCGCCTATTGTGAAAATGTGAATGTCAGTAATTGTGCGCAAGCGTCCTCGGGGTGTTGAATAAGTAATGCAGAGGTGCCTAATGAAAGATAATGTCTGGCTAATGATGTGTCAAAATGAAGTGTTTGCTTAGAGAGGAAGAGAATCATCTCCAACTCTCACCCTGCGATGAATGCTGGATGGAATTCTAAGGCCATAAATCAACTAGACAAAAAAGAACTTGGAGTGTGAATAAACAAACAAAATGCAAATAATAATATACAATGGCTTGGGCTGCTGACTTCATATTCTTCACCATTCAGATGAGATAATACAACAGAATGGAGCGAAGCCATGCTAGAAAACAAAATCCTAATTCCATCAGCAACTATTGAAAGAGGATTAACAGTTGGTTTTGTGATCTTTCCCTTTCTTTCATGGTGGTCACTGGAAATACAGGCTTTTTTTCACTAAAAAGCTTTGGTGTTGTAAAAGACTACTAGAAGTTGTTGTGTTACATGTTTTCCTGATTCATTAGACATGAAATCGGCATTCATTGTACTTTTTCTTTGTTGTACTTGTGACATGCGCTTCTACAGCAGTAGTGGCCTCAACCATGTCAGTTGTTTTCAAAGATAAAATAAAGTGTTTTCAATTGGATTGAATTGGATTAGGTTTTATTAGTCTCGCAGTGGAGAAATGTACATTTCACAGCAGCAAAGTGATGAAAGTAAGAGGAAAGGAAAGGAACAAGTAGAAAAACAAAATACATGAACTGCTGGAAAAGCAGCTACTCTCGCTGTGCCATCTTGAAGTCAAAAGAACAAAAAAAATATGACAAATAAAAAATAAAACAAATGTGACAACACAAAGACACAGACACTCATTCAATCCTAAGTACTTTCTGCACCCTCTTTGTTGTATGAAGCAGTTCAAGATGAAATAGGAGAGGATCAAAGCGTCCTTTTCACCAGTGGATCAGCAACATAATGGTGAAATGTGCATGTCTGCTACAAGCTAAATGTTGAAAGCAAACACAAAAGTGCAGCATCAATTGACGAGATTGTCTCACATCTCCTGTCCAATGTACAGTAAATCCGCTACATTTCCAGCCGCAACAGTTCCACATACACATTGGCGCTCTGCGCTGATGCTTCTTTCTTCTCTCTCTTCTCATCGTGGGCTCCTCAAGCCATGCATGCATCCAGCTGCAGACTGTGCAACAGCACCAACCTTTCCGCTGGGCTGTGAAGACGCTGCCCATTACAGGTGCAAAAAAACGCCCAAGATCTGTCCAGTGATGACAGTCAAATGGCACCGACATTGCTCCCCATCATAAACGGTGTTGGCATATTTGTGCTGCTGAAAATGCGCAACCACTCAGCAGTCTCCTCATTGATAAATGTTGTGGCCAAAAATGCTGAAAAACAATCTGTATCCGTTCAACACGACGCACAACAACTCAAAGTGATAAAAGAAAACAAAAAGAGCAAGGCTCGTGAGAGAACTGGCTGATGACTGCCTACTCGGGCGCCATCTTGGACTTCTGTTGTGCTAGTACAGTAGAGTTTACAGTAGGCTTGTTAGGTTTCGATATTGTTTGGTCCCAAATTGTTTGTACAATGAATTTTGAAAGTGACTTGAAATTAACAGTTAAATTGCTACAGATGTGCTCAAGTGATGTTACTAAAAGGGTTTACAATTGTCTGTTTGGGATTGTAAGAGAATTCAGTCCAGAAGTGTTTGCAAAGTGACTAGGATTATTCCCAATTCATAGAAATCATCAAATAATTTTAACACAAAATATTGGGAAATGTTCCAAATTGAGTTGACAAGTAAACACTGGAAAGATCATGACGAGCGACAACAATAACCGATCATGGTCAATGAACCCTGACCGTTTATTCTCTTTATAAAGGCACAGCATTTGATGCAGTGCCTCTCATTACAATGTGCAGGCATGCCTCATGTTCTTTCTGGTGAGTGACTGTCTTTGTTTTAAGCCACAAGACCAGTGCGCACACAAGTGTGGTAATCAGGCGGTGTCATTACAAATAAGTCAAGCACACGCTTGCTTGTAAATACACATTGGTGGGTGGCATGTTTTGAATGCATACTGGGTTTAATAGTGCACAACAAGTGATATCATATGCTACATGCACTATGTTCAGAGAGCAAGTGTCAAGGAAAGATGACAAACTGTTTTAATTAATGAACTGGTGCCACTCAACTGAGAAGATCTATTTTTCAAACTTTCTCCATTAGCATGGATTCATTATTCTTTGTCAGCCGTGCGGCGGCCCATTGATTGAAGGGCTATTCGTGTGGGGCAATCAATGCGGGTGTGCTTCGCCATCCATAAAGGCCTCATGTCCGTGTGTCGTCCGACTTGAGTCTGGCATTTACCGTGCAGTCGATTGCACGGTCGACTTAGAAACTGGTAGAAAGTCATCATTTTAATTTAAGTCAACACGGTGGAATTAGGAACACGGTTAGTCATCTATTGTCAGAATGAGTCAACTTTTGCCTCAAGAACCTTTGCTGGCTGGTAGCGCATCTGTGTGTGGCTTATAATGACCTCGACTTTGCGAGACAGAATTGGCAAAACATCCCCCTCGTGTTTGAGACATAAGATAAGATCCGCGTTCGACAGCCTGACCTTGATAATACCGATTCCCTTAAGGGCTACGAGGAAGGTTTAGCCATTTTTAGCCCAGATAAATTCAGTCCATCAAGATTCCAAACATCACTCCTCAGGCTGCTCAAACGAGATGTGTCTATTTGGCTGCTTCTGAAACCAACTGTCCTCCAGCTGCCAGCATAAAAATGAACACAGGCTGTAAAAGTTTGACGAACCTTTGAAAATAAGTACACTTAGAACAGCTAATTCCAAATTAGTTCCATTCGGTTGAATTCCTTTGGAGGAGTTCATTCATTCTTTTATTTCTAAAACAAATAGCAGGCAGTAAAATGCATGAACACTGAAACTGTTGGCATGTTGCACCAGGTTTTATCACAAAGAAGCCAAATATTTCACTTGCTAAAAAGCTGTGTACACTGTTGGCAAATTTTGCAAAAGCGATGGCGAAACTGCCATATTTAAAAGATGGTTTTTCAGTTTGTGGAGCGGTGATTGTTTTTACAATGGAACATTTGGGAGAGTACCAGAAGTGCAAAATGAAATCAACTCATCTTTCTTGTGATCTGTGTTGTGTTTTTTGTTTTTTATTCTATGTTGAACAGAACATGGGTTGATATGATTTCAGTGTCATGTGTTCTGAAATAAATACACAGGTGATGACTGCAGACCAATTTAACCAGGTTATGATTGTGAAAATGAAATGAAAGTGCCACAAATAAAGCATCTGACATACTTTCCCTCTGAGACATAATTATTAATCAAGTCAGTTGTGTTTACTGTGTTTTTTTGTGTGTGTGTAAAATAGTTTTTTTTGGGTGAAAAACATTCCTTTTTCAAGCTATTTTTTTAAATATTCTATATGGTATCATTGATGCTGGTTATGAAAACAGTTTGTAAACCCGGTCCAATTTTATCAATAAAAAGACTGAAGAATTCAAATGGACTCAGTTCTGCTGGGTTTTCATAAATCGTCATTCCAGGATTTCCTGCGTAAGGATACGCTCCTCTGACTCGAGGCGTCTCCAAGCGCTCTGCTCACTCCCCTCCTCCTCCTCTTCCTCCCCACCTGTCGAGAACTAGTCATTGTCCAATGAATTGGCAGATTTATCAGAAGTATTCAAGCTTCTGAAGGAAGGTTCATATTCACAATCATCCGTTGAACTAGACATTTGGGATATAATACTTGAAAATGCTACCAAAAAAATGAATGCAAATGTGGACGCGAACAACACCATTATGACAACAATGGCTATCGGAGCAAGTCTCGTAACAATTATGTCCTTGAAATCCCACAGCTCTACTCTATCGCGACAATATTCGTTTCACACGTAGAATAGCTCACAAAGGCTTAAAATTGCCCAGTATAGATGTACAGTATGTTGCTGGTTTTAAAATGTAAAGAACATTTTGTGAAAATGTGTATACATGTTTCTGCCAGGGAAGTGGTTGATAGGTGAGGGACGACAGTGACTCCTCTCCACTGGTTCAAAACATACTGCAACTGCACATACACGCTCTAGGGCCACAGAAGTCATTTTTGCCAACGCCCAATCCAAACTGAATTCAAGAGGCAATTTGTCACAGGGGCGATCCCAAGATTGCCTGAAGTAGCAGTAAATTGATGGAGTTCATCTACTGCAGCCGCTATCCTCCCCTCTCAGTTGAACCAGTCGGGGTCGCGAGCACCACAGCCTTCAGAGCAGGTATTACATATTAACTCATTCAATGCTAAGGGCGTTGTTCATGATTTTTAAGAAACCAGGCATTCAGTTCCAGGTGCAGTCATGTTGTTTTTATACTTTGAATGTGTAGCCTTAAAAGCACATGTGTAGGTTTTTGATAATCGACTTTCTTTCGACCAACACATCACCCAAATCACCAAAACTGCATTTATTATATTATTATTATTATTATTATTATTATTATTATTATTATTATTATTATTATTATTATTATTATAACCCCAAAAAGTGACATGTCACTAGCCTGTCCACCTGGTTGCCAGCCAATTGTAGACATAGACAAAGAACCATCCACGTTCACACTCACACCTAGGAACCTTTTGTAGTGCCCAACATACCTGCCATGCTTGTTTTTGGAATGTGGGAGAAAAGTGGAGTCCCTGCAGAAAACCCACACAGAAAGAAGCATGCCAAAAAGAGCATGTAAACACCACACAGGAAGGTCAGAGCCAGAATTGAACCCATGCGCCTCTGTACTGTGAAATCTGTGTACTCAAAAGCAGCCACAATGTCAGCAGTATTCACGTGACTGCCCTTTGCAAAGGTGCTCATTTTCATTGAATTTTCATAACATTTCTGAGAATGTGGAGTGGTTTAAAGGCAAAATATGTAACAGCTGTTCTACTAAATCTCATCAGATTGTGTGTACTACTGGTTGACCTTCTCCGTGACCCGAAACGTCCTAATCAGGCCAGCCCACTCGTTGAATGTCGACTGTGAGTAGAAAGTTCATTACACGTTTTGCCTTCAGCATTCTTTCATGGCTTTGCCATCCTCCCCTGGGATGCCAAGAGAGCTCAGGCATCCCCTACCTGCTGATAAATGAGCCACGGGAGAGGGAAGCCCCCCCTCGGTGGAGCAGACAATTACACACGGAGGTGGGGAGAAGGGTGAGATAACAGATAGGAGAGTGGCAGCTGGTCACTGAACTGTGAAATGCTGTCAGAGGAATGATGGCGCTTTCATGACTACATCGCGTCTGTAGTGGCATTCGCGTTTGGGAGGCAGCATTACGTACTGTACAACCATACTGTACATACAGTATTATGTGTTCTCTTTTTCTTTATGATACATTTCTGTCACAAATACATCGAATTAGGATGTGGCATATTTAAACTATATTCATAAAATTGTCAGAAAAAGATGCTGAATTGATATTTTAAGGTGGATGAAGACAGTGAAATCTTGTTCTCAAGGGCTGCAATTGACTTGAAAGATGAAAAGTATGCCAGGGCTTGTGCCGATCCCTTAATCAATCATGATTTCTTTCACTCACATGTTTAATTACAGTATTTGTATCGATTTGATTGTAATTCATTAACCAATAAAAACTTTAAATAGTACATTTACTAATACTTTCATTTACAATAACAGACTTCAGAGCAAACTGAATTAAAAAAAATCTAAATAAAAATGAAGAACTACCTTTAAATGAGCCGGTTTAGGGACACAACATCTGAAATCATGCAACAAATATGGCAACATCATGTTCCAGAATGTCATTGGCGAGCTCGGATCAAAGAACAACGCGGGCCAAACAGTTCAACGTTTTGTGTGTTTTGTTTGTGCCTAATGAAACAACCAGATATTTCCAGTTCGTATCCAAGGGAGGCAGTCTGAGCTGTCAGTCATGCAATCACATGACCAGCATGCCAAGCCCCCGCGATGGCCTGAGGCAAATACGATCTGAAATGGCATGGCAGAGGTGGAGGGAGACATGCGACCAAACCATTTACACGTGACATTTACTCACTAAACATGCTCGGTGGCCCTCGGGTACGGGTATTTCTTCACAATAGCGCTTATTTCATGCTGAAACAAAAATGGGTTGGGGGTGTAGAGGGGTTGGTGGTCATTTATCAACATCTGACAGCAGGTGGAATACTTTCACACTCTTTTCATATAACTGTGAGAAAGCAAGGGGACTTTTTTGCAGGAAATGTATTTATGTGCTACCTGCTGTGTCCTCAACTGTGTTTGTAACAACTGTTCCCACACAAATCCCTCACGGTTTGGAGACAATACTTTGTTTGTCTGCATGGGATCTGACTGTATCTGAATGCAGACCCAGGCCAGCCTTTCCAATAAGGAAATTTCAAATGAATAGCAGACTCGCAACAAAAGAAGAAAACACAAGAGCCAAAATCAGTAATTGTGACACAGCGACAGAATGAAGACGTATCGGTAATAATTGGCTTTGGGCATTCATTTGAAGCGTAACTCAAAAAAACTGCCACCTTTTTTTAGTGCAAGTGTAATTAAGGCGTCATCGTTTCAAAGCATCAAGCCTGTCAGTTTACCTAAAGCGGCAGAATTTGTGAAATTTGACAGATAGCTGAATGGAAGATGACAATAAATAAATAAATACATAAAGACATAAATAAACAAAAATAAATAAATAAATAATGAGTGAATGGACGAATAAATAAATATAAATACACAAATAAATACAAATAAATAAATGGCTAAATAAATAAATGAATACATGAGTAAGTGAATACATTAATAATTGAATGAATGAACGAACGAACGAACGGACGGACGGACGGATGGACGAACGAATGAACTAATGAAGTGACCATAGCAGGTGTAAGTGATGTTTTACACTGAATTATTTTCAACACATCACAAAAAAATAGTGGGCCTTTCGTCATTTCATAAAACAATTTGACCACTCAATAAAAGCCATGTAATTTGTAAACTAAACATAACAACGCGGAATTCCTCCGATTTGAAGAACAAATCTTGACATTCACAATGAGACAATAGCAAGCAAATTTGTCTTAAATTTGGTCTGAGTACCTCCCAAATGACAAATATGATGAATTTAAATCTAACAACGACCAGATGTAAGCAAACTGTGCTAGCATACAGTGAAAATATAATCTTACTCGTCAACATCACTTGAATTCAGGGACAAATCTGTGCACAGTATAGCCCGTGTACAATGGAGTACATAAGTACAATGCACAGTTAGAATATAATAATAACACTTGGTAGAACTACACGAATGTTATACGCGATTAATTCTGACGAATGGCAAAAACACTAAGCACAGTATTACATAAGATATTTTTTTTTCCTCAGAGAACCATGAGTCAACAAGACTTCGAGGTGAAGTCCAGTTTAACGTAGAAGAATTGCTGCCCTGGCAACATTTGTGGCGGTAAAGCCCCTCAAAGCAATTTTGCAGTCACAGTAAATATGAATATTTTAGGTTTGCTTATGTATGTTACATAAGAATGAGTTAACGTGAGGACCATAGAAAACAAATATTTGCATGTGATGATTTTTCCACCAGCGAGCACGCACCAACATTGGGATTGCCTTGGAGTTTGTTTTTATTTTCTTTTGGTCCTCACCTTCCAATCCAATTGAGCAAAAGGTCCAATTGTTGGATTATCTTGAGCCATTATCCTGAGGTGTAAGGGACCCCATCCATCAACTTGATGTTGAAGATTGGATTCAGTGTTATTAATCTTGTCTGGAGGCCACTGGGGTGTTATGGGTGATTTTTCCCCCCCCAAATTGCTCAGGAAATAGATTGGTCTGATAACCTCGTGTGTGGTCTAAACTGAGTCGGGCGAACCACGGACAACCTGATTGTGGCTTGAAAGATAATAGTGTTTGTATCTAAGCTAACAGTTAGCTCGGATGATTTTCTTTGCGTTTTGTGGCACTTTGGATGTCCTCTATCAATAATCTGCCTCTCCAAGTTCAGTCTTGGCCTATGGACATCTGGTTTGGGGGAGCAGACTCAAGCTTGTCAGTGAAGATCTCCATCTACAATAAATGCGGAATGGTGACTGCACACGATAAGAACGCCAAGCACACATGGTCCCCACCCCTTTTATTCCCATTTGTGTTTGGTCTTGTGTGCTCCTTGCTTGAGTAGAAATGTTAGAATAAGAAATAGCAACTTCTCTCATTTTTTTCCTTCTACTGAAACTCAATCTGACAATCTGTTGCGGACTTTTTCTGTGAAAAAACATAAAACTTTGAAAGGCAGCACTGTTAGTTAATAATAATAATAATAGGTATTGTTGTTACTATATAATAATAATTTATTATTATTATTATACATTTCATTTATACGAGCCTTTTAAAACTGTCACGTTTTGCAAGGTGGTGATGGCGGGTGCGGATCCCAAAAAGCAGGCAGGAGGGAGCAGGAGGTTGTGTTTGATAAATTGTATTAAAATAAAGTCAGCAGGAACAAAATCTAAATCATCCAAATCATCTGAACAGAAAAAATACAAAGTATCAAAAGAAAACCAAGATTAAAAGTCCGCCAAGATTAAACAAACACATGCACTGCACACAATGCATGCAATTGCATACAACAGCATACAATGTGTTCAACAGCTTACAATGACATTTAACAATTACCCGACACTGAATGGTCGTGCCGGGGGTCCTTTTGAGTGTCACTGATTGGAAACGACCAGCACCTGTGCCGGTGCAGGCGGGGCCGACAACGCCCTCCGTTTGTTTGCCAACCAAATCATGACAAAAACACTCAAGGTCAGTTTACAGTCACAGGTTTCTCTGTGGGTGAGCAGCGGCAGCCATACGCGCCAGCCTTCACTCAACCCGGAAGTAACTCAAATAGATAGAAATCTAGCTATCTAGCTAATAGATAGCTAATAATAATAAATTGTATTTATAAGCGCCTTTCAAACTCTAAAGGATATAGCTAATAGATAGCGAGCTGGCTAGATAGCCAAACAGATAGCCAATAGATAGCAAATAGATAGCAGATACCTAGCTAGATAGCTAGATAGATAGCTAGCTAGGTAGCGAGCCGGTTAGCCTGCTAGATAGCTAGTTAAAATGAACAAGGCACAGCAAATAGTCTTTGTCACTGATAATCATGTGCCATTTCTGAGGTACAAATCAGGGCTCAGCATTTCACATTACATCTTCCAGCGTAGTTATTGATCCTTTTAACAACAAAGTCTTGGGGATTCTACTCTGGTGACCAAGATTTTGTAGAGACAGCATTGAATATGGATGAAGTAACGAGGAATGCATTTTGCCTGTGAAGGAGCATCAAGAGGACACCCGTCAAATTGAGTTCCAGTAAAATGACAGACGCAATTACTCTTTGGCTAACGGGATGAATTCAAAGGATCTTCCATCGCTGCGGTATCTCATCCACCAGACACAGCACTACAAAAGAACTAACTAAGAGAGTGGAGAGATGGAGGTGAAAGATTCCAAGAGGTACCTTTGCCCATTTCAGAGGTAGACGGCTAATTAATCTCCCAGCAGGAGGAGGGATGTCAAAATAGTAAATTGGGTCCAGGACACAGAGCAAAAGATTTTTCACATTTTAATGATTTTGTGATATAGAACACATGACTATCGGTGACAGATCTCGGCATGAGTTGTGTGATGAAAATCCTGGTCATGTAAGGTGTCAAAACCTGCACTCGTTTGTGAAAGATCAATGAGGTAGGATAGAAGTACAGAGTACTATGAAATTCTCCTCAATTGAGTTAATTTCAGCCAGTATTACAAGTTTAATGTTGCCTGTGTTTTGCGTTTGATACTTTTAACGAAAAGATGAAACAAGTAAGAGAAGGAGAATGTCCTCCAGGGATCACATGAAGGCAGCAGACAGATTTTATTCAGGGTCAAAATATTTTGTCTACCGAGGGTATTGGTAGATAGCAGTGGCGGGCCATGCATGTCACTCCTAGGCCTTCAGTAGTGCTATATCAGCTGCGAGTGTGGTGTGATATCACTACACGTCCACTAGAGGGTGGCGTTGGCAAAGAAATAACTTGGACTTGAAGAAATTTAAGGACTACTGTCATTTATCCGCTCGAAGTTTTACTATGAACATGTGGATTCATGATAACCTCATAAGATTGCAATATTATTTGCTATTTTTGCCAGCTTTGGAGTTGTCCAACCTTGATGATGTCCATCTATTCTTGAAAAGTCCATCTTGAAAATGGCTTTAACAGTATATCTGCAACCAAATCCATTTCTTCTCCTCCTTCAGCCATTGTGGGTTGACAAAACCGCTATTAAATCAACACAACATATTTGCTTATGCAGCTTGCTATGATACAGTGTACTAGGTCTTGCCAGTATGCTCTTCACGAGCGGCTAGTGATATTATGATTGGCTCGTGACTTGCCACTCATGTGACTAATCTATCATAGTTTGCAAAAACTCTGATGTTGTGTAAAATGTCTGACGTCTTGGGTTGCCAACTCGAACTCTGATTGGTTAAAGCACCAGTTTCATCTGCATTTTTTTTTATGCTCCAGAGCCTGCAGAACCGATTGTGAAGTCACTGATTGTCACTCGCGGCTCGTGATCAGAGCAGTTTTCGCGAACTATGATTGACTCGCCAATCATAGTTTGTGAAAACTCTGACGTTCACCAGCACCTTCAAGAAGGCGTTGGTACTACACTTGGGTTGCCAACTCGAACTCTGATTGGTTCGAGCAACAGTTTGATCGACACGTTTGATGAGACAGGGCCTGCAGAACTGATTGTAAAAGCGTAGAGGTAGACATCTGACCGTGGGAACAAACATTTGCTGAAATGTGATTGGTTGAATGCTTGAATACAAAAACACACCTGGGAAAAGCAATGAAAGGAAGCTGAAAGACAATTTGGAATTATTTTATAAGAATTTATGGACAAAACATAATTAACATCAGTCCATCATTCAGATATTTTTAGGCCATCAGAGAAGGGTTTGCAGGCCTTGACGGTCCGTCACAAGTGAAAAAGTGGTTTTTGTGTGTGTGTGTGTGTGTGTGTGTGTGTGTGTGTGTGTGTGTGTGTGTGTGTGTGTGTGTGTGTGTGTGTGTGTGTGCGCATGTGTGCATGTGTCTGTGCGTGCGCATGTGTGCGTGTGTGTGTACAATTTTAGATTTGTTTCAATTTAATTTATGCATTAAAACTGTGTCAAAAACTAACAGAATGAGATAGCTAGAAGCTGATCGATGGTTCCTCATAACAGTTAGCATGTTCACTCCAATGGAATCTCATCAAAACTCATGGTTGGGTAAAAAACGTAATTTCACAGAGGCTACTCATGAACTAGACAGTGGTTGTTTGAACCACTGCTTTATGAAGCAAAAAATAGAAACATGAAAACGTTGCCTCAACAATTGACATACTGGGTAGGATGTACAGAAACCTGTATTGTTTTACACACCCTCTCTCACACACACACACACACACACACACACACACACACACACACACACACACACACACACACACACACGCACACACACACACACACACACACACACACGCACACAGTAATCATGCTGTTTTGCTATTTTTGTTCATGAATGAGGGCAATCTTTTGTGACCTGCATCGTTCAATATAACACCAAAAACTCATCACAGGAGGAAAGCTAGAAAATAGAACACACAAACACACAAAAAATAATATATAGTGGCATATATAGTGGCACAGTTATTTCCCATTGTTGCATTCTGCAAATGTAACTGCAGGAAGGAAATTGTCGTGTGTCAATTGCTATGTATATGCTATACTTGTGTATCTGCATGATGTGCATCTGCTTGAATTAAGTGTATGTGTGTGGGGCGGGGGTATTTTGGTTGGCTTCTTTGTCATGTAATTCATTATGCTGATGCAACCATTGTTCTGGTTAATTGTTTTTAAATCAAATACCTTTCAGAGGATGGAGACGGAATTCCAATCGGCAGTAACGGCCTAATTGACAAAAAAAGAATGATGAAAATATTCGTGTAATTATTGTGGCATATGGATTTAGTTTCTCAAAGGTATTCCGCTCAAACGCAACCTGTCACAAATCCAAACGGAGGGCCCGATTAATCGCAGTGCATGTCGTGATGCGTCGTGGGCAGCAGTAGAAAATTGGACAATGAGTGGAGTTTACCGCTTCCATGTGTTTGTTGTTGTCGTGGTTTAAAAAAAATGTAAACAAGACAGCTGTTTTCACTTTCCTTTCAATGCCAAATCCTGCAACAGTGATTTCCTCCTCCACATCTTATATCTTTCTTAATCGGCCACTGTCAATCTCACATGGTGTCCTGCTGCACAAAGAGTCCTTGCAAGTTGACCAGTATAGTGACAATATCATCAAAATTCTGAGGCAAGATCCTTACTGTAGCCTTCAGTACTAACTGCAGGCTTTTAAAACAAGACATGGTTAGACCTGAAAGCAACATGTCAAAATAGTCATGTTTTCAATACTTGCATATGAAAAAAAAGTGCCATGAAAGATTACCAGATGTTGCCATAACTGTTCGTGAAATCGACAAATACATTTTGCAGTCAGCCTATTAAAATGCATTTAGAGACTCACGTATGATCCAAAAAGCTCTCCAGCACTACCACAAAAATGTGTTTGAAATAATGTGATAGGACACAGTGTCATTATTCATGTTCATACTCAAATACTCCTTTCTGTCATCTCACACTTTCGAGCATCAAGTGTTACATTTCCCATTCGTTTCAATACACACACATTCACATTTAACCCATTTTCGCCGAGTGTGTTCATATGAACACAAATAAATTGATTTTCAAATGGATTCATGTTGTTTATTGCCATATTAACTATTGTCGCTTATATATAATTATATTATTGTTAATTATATACTCCATTTGAACCTATTTAATACTCTGTTTTTAATGTTGAGTGAGAGAGAGAGAGAGAGAGAGAGAGAGAGAGAGAGAGAGAGAGAGAGAGAGAGAGAGAGAGAGAGAGAGAGAGAGAGAGAGAGAGAGAGAGAGAGAGAGAGAGAGAGAGAGAGAAGCTAGTCATTATCTCATTCGCCGCCATTTCTAAATTTATTCGGGAATTGAAAAATGTGACGTTGAGGGCCATTCCCGAATTTGTTCGGTTTTGTTTTTCCTTGCCGGGGGTGCCGATAAAGCGCTGGTCAGACCTCTGGAAATGTTTTTTTTTCACTTCGTCACTTTGCATTTGCCTTTTGTCCATGTTAGCGCTTTTTAACAGCTTCAGCTGTTGTTAAAGGGCAATACAAACCAATATTTCTGTAATACTGTACAATAGCTATCTGGCTGGCTGGCTAGCTATCTAGCTGGCTAGCTATTGGCAATCTATTGTCTTGCTAGCTAGCTTTCTATCTATTTCTCCTACTATTCTATTTGAGTTACATCCTAGTTGAGTGAACGCTCGCGCGTGTGGCTGCCGCTGCTCACCCACAGAAAAACTTACCCTATGACTGTAAAGTGACCTTGAGAGTTTTGAAAGGCGCTTGTAATAATAATAATATGTATGGATTGCATTGTATTTTAGACAGCCGCTGTCATTTCTCGCTCATATAACTCCAGACCTATATGATTTAGGAATTAACACTTTTGTTCTGACGAAAGTTTATGTCGTCCTAAAACCCAATATTCTGTGGGTCCTGGAATTTTAGTGACAATGACAAAAGCCCTGTCACTGGAGTGGACACATTTTTTCACATCGTCTGGCAGTGAATGGTTAAATTGCTTTATTTAAGTCTCTTTTTTTTACACACCAACATTTTGAGTCTCGAGAAACCTTTCAAAAGATTACATTTGGAGATGGTATGAACCAAATTTGAGCTCCACTATATGTTCGAGTAGCCTAATCAAACATGCAACTTGATGGATGCCTTGTGTAAATTTGACACGATTCACAAGCCAAAGCTACATCGATCATCATTCACCCCAAAGGTTAACTGACAATCCTTACCTTTAAGTCAGTCAGACGAAAACTCATTTAAAATCTGCCACATACCCAAGACTTGAACAGTATAATGAAGTCTGAGAAAAGAATCAGTCGGATGCATCATCCATCCAGACAGGTCGCGCATCCAGTATATAATTGACATTTCATTGCGGTTCTGTACACATAAAAGTGGGAGGAAAATCATATTGACTCATCACTCCAAAGCATATGAGCTTAGTAAGTAAATACATAAGTAAACACACACCGTACACACACCATACACACACACACACACACACACCAACCAACCCACCAACCAACCAAATAAACAAACAAACAACCAGAAAATCAATGGATGAATGAACAAACAAACAAACGAACGAACAAACGGCGGGCCTATCTGCATTGTGCTGTGATGTGTTTTTGACCACTAACTTAATCCACCAAAATACTTTTAAAGAGAAATAGTTTCATTAACTACTGTGATCGATTCAACATCGATTAACAATGATGTGAGGGGCAATTGCTCTTCAGGCAATAAGTCACAATAATACTACAATAATTACTATTACCGAGTGTACATCTCAGTTCAGTAGAGTACATGCAGCTTGGTTTACGTCACCTTCCAAATATATTGCGGTCAGACAGATGCTGATTGATCTGTGAGAGCTCCCTTGAATTTCAAAACCCAGCCCGGTGTGTTGCTTTGTGTAAGCGGGTTCGGTAAATGATACAACTTCTGGATAGAGTTGAGGTTCTTTATTAGGACGGCTGTGTTGGTTGGAGGGAGAAGGCAATTGACATGCAAATACGATTTGCTCATATCATTACACCCGGGTCACCACGAGTGATCATTCAAGATACAAGAGCAACGCAAGCGTCGCTTACGGGAGGACGGATTGGGAGTTAGACGATGTTTTATGGAGGCAAGTTCACAATTAAAAGGCACTGGCGCAGTCGACACCCGCACACGCGTTTATTAGATTGATCAACGGCAGTCAATTACAAGCCCCATGCAAGTGAACATTTTCTTTCAGGGATACTTTGTTACGCCGGTTAAAACGTACACGCAGGAGCAAAGAGTCCAGACGTCGTTATCAAATTGAACTTTTTCACTCACCTGTACGGGTATGTGTTCGTTTACGGTTTGCTTTCCACAGTTAGCATTCAAGAGTTGATGTCAGCGCCCAGGGGTGATGGAAAGAATCGGGGCGGTGGCGACAGGCATCGGCATGCAGGTTGATGAAGAAGAAACACTTGATGCTGACACATTTGACGGATGACTATAATTTCAATCTGTTTTTTCCACCAATTATTTATGATATAGGCCCATATAGCCTGTGGTTGCCATGTGTTTTAACAAGGGGTGAAGCTTTTGTCGATGCAGTGTCTGATCAGGAGAGGCTTCTCCGCCAGTCTGAATGAAGTGTTCACCGGAGCGGCTCGGCAGGTTGCAACTGCTACCTGTCTGTGCGCTGCCGAATCCTGCAATGAGGGATTTGCTCAATATGGAGGTCCCAGCAGGAGCATATATTTCTGCAGAAGTGTAGATGCTCACATAGTGTACAAAGCAGCAGTTGCCTTGAAAATGGCCTGGAGTACCAAAGCAAAAAAAAAAAACACCTCGAAGGATTAAAAAAAAAAGGAGCTGTTCATGATGGAACTGCGCGCATGAGTAATTGCGTTTTTTTTTTTAGCCTTTATTAGTCTTGCAGTGGAAAAAATGTACATTTCATAGCAGCAAAGTTATGAAAGGAAGAGGAAAGGAATGGAAGAAGTCGACAAAATACAGATCTGCTGTAGACAGCGACTCTCGTGGTGCTATCTTGAAGTCAAATACAACAATAACGACAAATTAACAAATAATGTGACACAACCCAAAAGATACAGACTGTCATTCAATCTTAAGCACTTTCTGCACCCTCTTTGTTGTATGAAGCAGTTCTAGATGAAAGAGGATCAAAGTGTCAATTTCACCAGTGGATCAGGGACGTCATGGTGGAATGTGCACGTCTTAACAAGCTAAATGTTGAAAGCAAACACAAAGTTGGGGTATCCATTGACGAAGATAAATTGTCTCACATATCCTGTCCCACGTAAATCCGCTTCAATTCCAAGCCGCGACAGTTCCACATACGCATCGGCGCTCTGCGTTGACTCTTTTCTTTCTTCTCATAGCAGACTCCTTTTGGTTGCCTGCCATCCTAGTTTAGTTGAATGTTTATAACAATGTTGTGGAAATATATCCAAGGGCATCCGGCCTGTTTTGAAGCGTCCCTCGTTCTATAGTTTTAGTTTTATAGCCCTAATAACTGTTTGTTTCCACGTTTCTGCTCTCAAATGCCCTTTTTCCAACAACGCGCAATACTGCAGAATTAATCTCGCTGTTAGCATCAGACAACACAGCGAGACAGTTGTTTTCGTCAGCTGGTGAGGGAGGACAATAAACTGTTAATGAGACAAACCTCTTTCTTGGAGAACAACAACTCCCAAACGAGTTTTTGGACCATTCAACAGGCAGCTCATGTTTACACTGTGAATAAAATATGAGAAGCTAAATGTCACGATCAACACAATGCTCGTTGAAAACTGAGGAATAGCAAAACTGTACTTTTTTTCAGAGAATGACTTGCACACTGCATGGATTAATCATAATTAAAAAGACTGTCGTGAAAAGCATCACGTGTGGTGTGACACGACAACTGCTCGCCATCAAGCAGATTAGATCATTCAAGGTATCCATTTCCATTCAGGTCATTTGACATGCAATATCACCACACAAATATTAGTCTTGACGGAATAGTTTTATGTTTAACTCATTCACTGCCAGACATGTGCAAGAATGTGTTCTTGTACTTGCTTGGATTTTAAAAGATGAAGTGTAAACTTTGTTCGAAAGAACCTGGGTAACAACAGAACACCTTTCCCTCAACAAAAAAGGTGTGTCTTGTTCCTTGTTTGTGTGTCAACGTCTAAAGTAAAGCAATTATTCTTTCAAGTTACACACGTATATTCATTCACATGATAATTCCCGGCCATTTTTACACAAGAAGATTAAGGCTAACAAAGAAAAAAAAAATAATTTGGTACCATTCTAAATTTTATCTCAGAAGTCTGACTTTATTCTTAGAATTGTGACTTTAAACTCAAAATTCTTCAATTGGATTCTTATTGTCGTGGAATTATTATTATTACCATGTGGAATTCAAAGATAAGAGTGAGAATCAATTGAGTTGTAGTCCACCGTAATGGCGGATAAGGTTTCAAATGGGTTTATCTCTGTCTCAATTGTTTTAGAAATGGGTGTGTAGCATTTGTATACGTGTCCCGTGAGTGTCTGCATCTTTGTGTGACAAAATATACAACACAAAAATGTTGGCGGTTGGGCGGCACGTCACCGGGGGCTTTCTCTCCCCAAACATGTCTTTAAATACACCTCATATGAATTATAAATGGGGAAATGGGTGACGACTGAAACAAACTCAGCGGTTGCACTTGGTACACAAGGACGGTCACGTGCCTCTGAGACACATCAATACATAATTCACGCAGCTTTAACGGCAGTATCCTTACGATACGTTTCATTAAATGTACGGTTACAAAACAATCAAGGACACTTAAGGGCGGCGCCATGCTTTATTGCATGTAATTAAAGAGGCAAATTAAGTGTTGAGTGTCGCGGGCTTCACTTCATTACCTCAATTTTGCTGTCAATTGTATTGGAGGGAGCTCGGATGCCCGTTTTTATTGTTATGGATGCGCCACTTAATTATTAAACACACACAGAGGACACATACAAGCATAGTATTTCATTTCCATATATGTGTGATTGAATGTCATTGCGCAATTTATAACAAAACATTCATTGTCTAACAAGTGGTGGATGGAAATTGTTGGCTTTGTTTTCGGGTTTTTTTTTTTCATCCAATTTGGGGAAAAAAAATCAAGAACATAATCAAGAGAGAATAAGACGTTCACAAAAAATGGAAAATGATGCAGCCAGACACAATACATGCCCCCCCCCCCAACTCAGTGAGGTTGCTATGACAACCCACCTACAGCTCCTTTTTTCTTTTTCTAACTGAGCAATTTCATGTGCAGATGAAGGCAAACAAGAAAGTCATTTTAAGAGTCAGCAATCCACCTCACTCACATACATATATATATATATATATATATATATATATATATATATATATATATATATATATATATATATATATATATATATATATATATATATACAGTAAAGTCTCGTTATATCGATATTCAAGGGAGTCCGACAAAATATCGATATAACCGGGACTATCGATATATCCGACCCTGTTTGCATGTAATTTTCTCTGTGCGTGCATAGAAATAGTATCGCTATAACCGGGACTATCGATATATCCGATATCGATATAACGAGACTTTACTGTATATATATATATATATATATATATATATATATATATATATATATATATATATATATATATATATGTAATATATATATCATATGAGGTTTCTTCAGCCGTGTATATATATATACATATAGTCATATATATCGATAGGTATTATATATATATATATATATATATATATATATATATATATATATATATATATATATATATATATATATACACGGCTGAAGAAACCTCATCGATGACCCACCCCTGTACGACTGAGACCTTACACAGACGTATAAGGTGCAATGTCAAGATTGAAGAAAATCAAGGCTTTTGGGTGCGCCTTATACACAGGAAAATATGGCAATTACAAAGACAAATCAAAAACTTCCTTACTGGTGTCACGATTTGCAAGGTGGTGGACCCCAAAAATGTAGGCAGGAGGGAGAGGCAGGGGTTTCTTCTTTTCCTTTCGGCTTTTCCCTTTCGGCAGGGTATATTTGACAAATGGTATTAAATAAAGCCAGCAAAAACAAAATCTCAAACAACAAAGTCATTAAAACGAAAACGTCCAAAGTAACAAACAAAACATGAGCAATACAAGACAAGACAAAAACAAACCTGACAGCATGAAACAATGGCCCGACACTGAATGGTCGTGCCGGAAGTCCTTTTAACTGCCACTGATTAAAACGACCCAGACCTAAGCAGCTGATCATGCTTAGAGCTGAAGGTAAAAAGATGAATAGACAAGGTAAGAAAATTGGGAGATCATGAGTTTAGCCAACACCCACACTCACTTTTCTTTTTCACCCACCCTTTTTGGTGTTAAGTGAAATCACCATCTCTTTGCTTCTTCGACGAGAAAGAGAAATGCAACGCAACTTGGTGAGACACTGTACAAAGTTTCCTAAGACAGCTGAGCAAAACTTTGCCAGCCCAAACTAACTACACATTGTGCGCTCATCATCCCTCTAGTCTGTAGCATCCTGGCAACCTCAGAACTGTGCGTGCATGTGTGCACCTCTCTGCTGACCCTCCACGCGAGCATGCTGTTTGTTCGCCACCTGCCAGAGGCTTTTTGTAACACTTGCACCATTATTCACCTATCAGGGTTGCAGCATGTGGTGTTTTCCTTAATCTATAATAATAATAATAATAATAATAATAATAATAATAATAATAATAATAATAATAATAATAATATCACACATACAGACACATAATAATAATAATTAATATTATTATTATTATTATTATTATTATTATTATTATTATTATTATACATTTTCTTTCAAACGCCTTTCAAAGCTCTCACGGACACTTTACAGTCACGAACAAACATAGATACAATAATAAATAAAATACAATTATAAATAGAATACAATAAATAAAATACAATAATACAATACGATACAATAATCAAGAGTAGGGAGGGCATGTTAAATACCAAAGAAGAATTTACTCCCAGTATGATGCGATCTAATTCTAAACCACTGGAAACAACAATCACAACTATATATTCCATGAATATCTAACTTTTGTCACATTTTAACTCATTAATTGTCATTCACAAATTTATTCGGGAATTGAAAATATGACGTACAGCGCCATTCCCGAACTTGTTCGGGTTTTGTTTTTTTATGCTTGGGTGCTGATAAAACGCTAGCCATGGCCTCTGGCAATATTTTTTTCTTTTCCACAAGGGGGCAGCGTTTCCCTTTTTCCATGTTAATTCTTTGTTCCAGCTTCATTTGTTGTTAAATCCTTATTTACCAATAAACCAATATGTATGTATTGCCTTGTATTTTGGACAGCCACAGTCATTTCAAGCTCATATAACTCCAGACCCATATAATTTAGGAATTAAATCTTTTTTTCTGATGAAAGAAGACAGTCTACGGTTTTTAACGCTATATTAAATGTTTATGTAGTCCTAAAACTCAATATTCTGGGGGGCCTGGAATTTGAGTGACATTGACAAAAACACTGGCACTGGAGTGGACACATTTCTGCACATTGTCTGGCAGTGAATGGGTCAAGTATTTTTTGAGTCCATAAATGTCACCATGATGATGCACATACAGTAGGTTTGCATCATTTACTATTCATCGCATAGCCACTTAATGCGTGATGGGGTTGCTTTTCTTCCCCCCGATGTCCATACGTTCCCTGGCAAATGTGTCATGAACGTTCATCGTTGGATGCAAATGTTCAGGGTCCTAATTTATCATGCAAAGGCCAACAGTGCCAAAGCCACATTCCTAGCAAAATGCAATTAAATAGCATAACTTACTGAGGTCGTAATATGCAAGGTGTCACTGAATAAATTTGAATTGCGGTACTGTCCGCATGCCTAGGAGCTCATGTTATTGACAGGAAAGCACTGGCTTGCAAAGTGGATAATGTGACATGGCATCTTACAAATTAATTTAAAATGTTTTTGCCCACTTTGTGACCAAAAAGTGATCGAGGTTGTGTTCAAAAGAGTCTTGAAAAATAAAATCTCTTCCTGGTGACACTGATAATGACAGTTGTCATTGCCTGTAGCCTCTGATTCACATCTGTCAAAGCAACTGTGTAATTTAGGAACTATACTTCTTTTCCATTTTAGTACATGATTTGAATTATGTTATTGCGAATCAAACCTCTGAAGATGGAGGACACTGATTCACTGTGGACAGAAGAATGTTATTGGTCATTCCTATAAAATAAAAAATATGTTTATATGGTAAATGCCACTCTTATCTTAACGATCTGGGACAACTATAAAACATTATAGGAGCAAAAAAAACAGCTGCCGAACGACCGTGCAGACAATTTCAAATGCCACCGCCAAAGCGTAATGGCTTGGCAAGTCATTCTCATTTCACAGCGCATCGTCTGATGCTTTAATCAGCCAGTCGCACAAAAAAAGAGCAGAAAATGGCCATCATTTGTCCCTAAAATGGTTACTTTTTTTCTTTTATTGTTTGCTAAAAACTGGTGCTATAAATGCACAACATGTACATGCAAATTCAGATCCTACAACGAGGTCCCACAAGACACATTTGCTTTTTCTTTTTTAATCTGGTTGACATTTTCATTTTCTACACTACTTGTTGAGAACACGAGCAACATGCATGTATGTCTGTTTTTTGTGAAGGTGAAGAGTGTGACTGGAAGCTCCAGATGCTTCCTTTCAGGGAAACTGCCGCCACCGAATGGCCTCAACAGTCCTCAGTTTCAACTGATTTTTATAGATAAGTAGTTTATTAGGGACTATGGTTATGTTGCATTCCCCCCGCCCCGTCGGATTGCCCTAACATCAACATCTCCCTGACGTCAACACATTGACTGCCTTATGAGGGAGCCTTTGACAAAAGTTTGCACAATTGGCGCTCTTGAATGCCCCAGTGTACGTAGGAAGCACAGATGGCTTTTTTGGGCCGGTTATGCAGTGTTGTTGCTCTAGAGCAGGTCTTTCGAGACATGCCCACCTACGAACTTATTGCAACTCAATATCTCCGCCAAAGCATAGTTGATGGTGAGTGGAGGATGTTGGTTGTGTGCTCTCCTGAAGTCCACAACAATTTGCCCTGTGTTCATTATGACGATGCTCAATATGTTGTATTGGATTCAAAACTGAATGTAATCTGCCAATCAAGGAGTCCAACATCCAGTTACCCAAGGAGCTGTTGAGTGATACTAAAAACAAAAAACAAAGCTCTTGTGGAGTCAGTGCCAACTGAGCACAGTACTGGACATGCAGATTTTTGTCACCTCGTTTCAGTATTCAGATTTGGAAGACCCACTTCTACTCCTACTCTGTAATAAGGCCACATGTGAGAGCAAAGTTATGCCTGGGAAATATACATAATTTGTATTACAGCTATGTATGTTTGGTCCAGGGCGGAAGCATTGGCAGGCTTTAAGGTCACAGTCAGAAATAGAAACTCGGATCTATCAAGTTCCAATTGGATTGCAGCTTCATCCTTGAAGAGAAGACGAGGTACTCAGATCAGAGCTGCTGTCCTTGGTTTCGCACTGACTCACTATCATCTTAAGTGCTATTACGCAACATGTAAGAATTTAGCATGAAATGCCCCCCACAAAAAAAGACAAGCACCATTAAGTTAGGAACTGACTGTGTTCCTCCAAAATAACAAACATCACTTCAAAAACGACCAGTTCTCACAATACAAACTGGGTTGGGCTATAATTTTTATGTATGAATAAATGTTTTTCCCTAACTTCAATAAGTTCTTGTGGGAAGCGTGTTCGTGCAGACTGAGGTTGAAGATGGGAAAAAAACAGATGAGAAAATAAGCAAGATAACATGGTTATTATTTGTAAAGCTAACATTGGCATTGATTCATCAACATTAGGACATTTCTGAAATAATGATGTAAATTGCGGGAAATGAGCAATCACGTTAGAAATTGGTAAAAGCGAACCATATCAATGTTTTTTTTTACTATGTTTGTGAATATTCACAGCTGAGTGATCTAAATATACAGTAAAGTCTCGTTATATCGATATTCTCTGGAGTCCGAAAAAATATCGATAGTCGAGTGGTTAGCACACCGGCTTCACAGTGCAGAGGTCGCGGGTTCGCGTCCCGGTCCGGCCTCCCTGTGTGGAGTTTGCTTGCATGTTCTCCCCGGACCCGCGTGGGTTTTCTCCAGGTCCTCCGGTTTCCTCCCACACTCCAAAAACATGCATGGCAGGCAGATTGACCACTCCAAATTGTCCCTAGGTGTGAGTGTGACTGTTGTATGTCTTTGTGTGCCCTGTGATTGGCTGGCAACCAATTCGGGGTGTCCCCCGCCTCGTGCCCGAAGACAGCTGAGATAGGCTCCAGCAACCCCCGCGACCCTAATGAGGAATAAGCGGTACGGAAAATGAGATGAGATGAGATGAGATCCGATCCTGTGCGCATGTAATTTTCTCCTTGCGTTCATCGAAATAGTATCGTAATAAGCGGTACTATCGATATAACGAGACTTTACTGTATTTTATTGTTCATCATAACGTGAAAGACATTTTTGTGACGCTGAGTGTGCCTGTCAAAAAACAGTTGTGTAACTCATATTAAACCAAATTGGCACAAAATACCCATGTGATTGATAAATGATCATGTTGATCAATCATATTTATTCAGAAATTAAGTATAGACGCAGTCGCAGCCAGAAGACAAACACGAGTGGGTGGGATCCACTTTGTCGATTAAAAACATTAAGTAAATGCAGTTTATGAGGATCATATACGCCCCCTGCTGGATATTATCTGGAGGTGCACACAAAAGCTGGTCAACACATGAAGGAAGCGTCTGCTCGCTATTGCTGCACTTTAAAAAGAGACGGCAATTGCAACCAACAATATCAAAAGGCGAACTTGAATCATTCAATAAATATAAAAAAAACTTAGAGGAGTAATTGCTATAAAAAGTCTACAAATACTTGTGTGTGGCCATTTGTCAGAATTCATGGAGCACAAACAAAATGGCAAAGTAGTTTAATTTTACAATTGAATTCCTTGGTCTATATTAAATTTAAACACAAGACGCCAGCTGTACATTAATAAAACAGTGCACTTTTTAGGGAACAGCAAGTGTTGATTTGCTGATATTGGATACAACTATGTGGTCTTTACCAGAGGGAGTCAGCAACAAACGACAACCTTTTACAGTGTATGAATGTGGTCACTTTCACACAATTTTAAAATCCTTCATTTGTAAAACATTGTTCCATTTTCAGGGAAATGAAACAAACATAGCTTCATTCCGTCTGTGGAGACTGAACGCTTTTAGGACGGTTTTAATTGAGTTGCTTTGAATTAAATCAGCTTGTGATTCCAATTACATAATCACATCAAGAAGAGAGTTCAATTTGTTTCTGACCTTGGGTAGCCATAACACCATCCCATGATTTCAGATCAAGATTCGTTGTACAGGCCTGGAACGATCATGAACAATTGAATCAGGTTTGTTGGAGTAGTCAGGGTGTGGCTTTACAGGAACCGAATTTCCTTAATCCTGCTCTCGGAGGTCATTCAAGACTGTTGGAGAACCAAGTGGAGATCTCATAAAAATAAACATGATTTGAGAAAATGCGCAATGCGAGTGTGTAAAAAAGCAATCAAAGCCTACTTTAAGGAATGTTAAATTTACAAACTGATTATCATATCGGTGATCATAGACTTAGTCATTCCACTGCACTATGCGTAGCTTTTTTTTCAACATTTTCATCGTAACCCCCTTTATGCAAATCACCTTGTGTCCAGAAATAAAGTCTCGTGATGTCACAGTGCTGGGTAGAAATGAATACTATGGCTGTTTTTTCAAAAATTGTCTCGCAAAGCCCCTTTATGTAAATCAGTTTGTGTCCGGAAATGAACTGTCCCGTGATGTCAGCACTGCAGTCTAGAAATGAATAGCCGGTTTTACTCAACATTTTCTTCGCAACGCTCCTTTATGCAAATTAACTTCTGTGTCTAGAAATAAACAGTCTCGTGATGTCACAGTGCAGTATAGAAATGATTACTGTCGCCGTTTTTTCAACATTTTCCTCACAACGCCTCTATATGCTAATCACCTTCTGTGTCCAGAGTCTCGTGATGTCATAGTGCAATACAGAACTGAATACTAGCCATTTTTTCGATGTTTTCTTCGCAACCCCCCTTTATGCAAATCACCCTCTGTATCCGGAAATCAACAGTCCCGTGATGTCAGCTAGTGCAGTGTCATAGTGATGGGAATTCCAGCTCATTTCAGAGAGCCGGTTCTTTTGGCTCGGCTCACTAATAAGATGCGGCTCTTCTGGCTCCTAAATGGCTCCTTACTTTTTGTTTCTTGAATTAACTAACTGAATTAACTGTGAAAAAATGAATTACTAATGTAAAATATACACTATATCAAATAATTTCATTTATATGGCTTTATATATATGTGCCGAGAGCATCCACGAGCTTTCACTTTCCCTGTGGTTACTCTGGTCTGATGATCAGCTGTCAGTAATTTGCTTTTCATATTAATGCTATAATACGAACTAGTAAAATGATAACACCTGAATAATAATAATAATAATAATAATAATAATAATAATAATAATAATCTCATTTTCCGTACCGCTTATTCCTCATTAGGGTCGCGGGGGTTGCTGGAGCCTATCTCAGCTGTCTTCGGGCACGAGGCGGGGGACACCCTGAATTGGTTGCCAGCCAATCGCAGGGCACACACAAAGACATACAACAGTCACTCTCACACTCACACCTAGGGACAATTTGGAGTGGTCAATCTGCCTGCCATGCATGTTTTTGGAGTGTGGGAGGAAACCGGAGGACCCGGAGAAAACCCACGCGGGTCCGGGGAGAACATGCAAACACCACACAGGGAGGCCGGACCGGGACGCGAACCTCTGCACTGTGAAGCCGGTGTGCTAACCACTCGACTACCGGGCCGCCAATAATAATAATAATAATAATAATAATAATAATAATAATAATAATAATAATAATAATAATAATAATAATAATAATAGCACAATGTGATAACATTTGTCCACTGTACCTGTCTACCCTGATCTCCAGTAACCTGCTAGTAGTAAATTGCTCCAAAACAGTGCATGCATCCTGTAGTACCTCCCAGCTCCTCTGCTAAGTTCTCAGAAATGTGTCTTTCATTGAACTAAAAAAAATCCAGCAGACAGGTCCCCACTTTGAAATTTTTAATAAAGTGGCATGTAAGTGACAAGTAGGATGTCGTGGTTTGGGATGTCTAGCAGTCACTTGTTAGACAAACAATGTTGGCTTTTTTGACCCGTTGGACGGCAGCACGTTCTTTGTCATATACGATTTGTGTGTTTGTAATTTTCTCCTCCCTCCTCTACCACGGATCATGGCCAATCACGTGCAGCTTTGACCGAAGACTGGAGCCAGGGAATAGATACACAAAAATTGGCTCCCATTTCCGTCTCCTGGTTGGGAGTTGGTTCTCTTCGTTCACTTCAGAGATCCGGCACCAACAACCGGCTCGTTCGCGAACGACACATCACGACCGTGTAACACGGAATGGGCCGGAGTTCGTTCACTCTCCAAGAGCCTCGTTCTGATCTACAGTTCTCCCCTGTCATCGGCTAAAATCACATTAACCGTTACCTGAATCATGTCGGAGTCTATTTCTCTCCCGAATGGACGTGAAGGGTGAGTGAATAGCGCTCACATGACATGACGGGATGCCATTCGGTGAGCAGGTTGGTGTGCTACACAGGCTAGCGGGCTAGTTCAGACGTACATTCCGCTACTCGCTTTATGGGAGTCATGTCTCGCTTTCTCCTGCGGCAACTGTCTGATTTTGGGGACTATACCGGCAAGACCGAGTTGTACGAGAGTTTAAATAATGAGCCCGACAACAGATTGGCGAACGTTCGTCTGAGCCCTGATGGACGTCACGTTCATGTCATCCTCCACAAGCCGAGGATCGGTCTTGTGACTCTGGACAAGTATGAAAGACCTCAACTGGTCCAAACTCAGAGGAAGCTGGATTTGTGTTCAACACGAGGCGTTCCCATTGTGGATATTTTATATTTGGACACAAATAACAATACTGGCGTCAATGGGGACTTTGTGACTGCTGCTGTTATTGATGAGAATGGACGCGCTGAGTTTTGGCAGTTCCAGGATTGTAAAGGAGGCTGGGGTGTCCTGCAAACAGCCGACTTGTGTAACAGTCCCCGGGCCCGTGTTGTGTCTGTGTGCGCCTGCTCTAATCTAATCGTTTGGTGTGAGGAGAGGCCACCCTCAGAGAACTCCCCCGTCCTCAGCTCTGCCAGGAATAAGATGAGACATTGTATATGCACGAGAGACATTGAGGTGGTGGAGGGGGCTGTCATTTTAGGAGGGGTGAAAATCGCCCTTCATAACAATCCTCGGTTCACCGTGGTCGCCTCCAGTCAGTATGTGCACCTCCTTCCGGACGTCAAATTGAAACCACTCAAAAAATTCTTCCTCTCTTGGTGCCCTCGTCAGGATTCCTTCCGGATCAGCACTGTGTGTAAAGCAACCCCTTTGAAGAAGCACTCGGCGAGGGAGTCTGACTTCAGGAAGCTAATCACAGACTGTTTAGGATTTTTATCTGCTCTTGATCCTCCTTACATTCTCAATGTCTCTCCTTTGGCGTGTGGGGGTTTGCTACTGCTTCTCAACACAGGCTGGGTTTGTCTCCTGCACCGCGATGGGATGTTGCGCCATATGTATAAGATGGCAGACACATGTCCCCTTAAAAACACTCCACACACCAGCCTCTGCAAATACCAAGACACCTTAATGCTGGTCTTGGGCAAAAATCTGTACCTTATTGACTCAAAGTGTGGCAGAGAGCTGGAAACAATAATACTCGACAGGGAGGGGATTTTGTTTTCCACAAAGACTGACAGATCACCCCACTTGTTCTCAGAAAGTGGAATTTTTAAAGTAGTGCACCAGGATATGGATGCTATAAACCTAAAAAAGAAGTTGCCTTTTTTCACTGCAGTGGATAACATTCACCCAGGAGAGCGCTTGGTGGATGCTGTGTTTGAAGAGGCTTGTAAATATTACCAACAGAGGAGTCTGAGCAGCACCCAACTCACTGTGGACACCATAAAGAAAGGGGGGAGGTTCCAGGCGCCCATCTCTTTAGCATCCATACTCCGTGACTACCTCGGCTTGGTGTCCAAGCAGAAATCAGAAGAAACTTCCCAAAATGGAGAAATCAGAGAAGATATGGCAGAGGACAAGCTGAAAGTGTCCCTGCAGCCAGAGCTGAAGGCCTTGGTTGCTATGGAAAAACTGAAGGGGACTCTGGTGAGGGCAAGCATGAAAGAAGTGGAGGTACTTTGTGAGAATCTCATCCACAAAGAAATATCCCGGCTGCTGTCGGCTTCCGAGCTGCATCAGGACGACCTTCTGTACCTCAACTCCATATTCAACGTCTTTCCCTGTCAAGCGTGGAGAGCAGCGCAAGGTGCTCTCCAGCTCCACTACAATGGGGATGGCTCTCTGTCCAGCCAGGCGCCTCCGGATATGTGGAAAACCGTCCTCTGTCCCATGCCGAGCTTCCCTGCCTCGATCCCACTCACAAATGGCGGGACAAAGCAAAAAGACAGTCCCAAAGCAGATCACAATGCTAACTGTACATCCAAGTCAACAAGCTCGGCTTCATCCGTCACCCTGCCTGTCTTCGAACTCCTCTGTCATTCTATTTTAGGCTTGCAGCCCACTTGGCTGCCCCGCTTCCTCGAGCTCAGCCAGCAACAGCATGGGTCAGCCGGGCTGTGCCTGAGTCTGGCAACTTCTTCTTGGAACTTCCCCGCTTGCAAAGCAGACAACGGTGAGACCAACGTGCCTCTCTACAAGCGCGCCCTGAGTGCGCTGTCCTCCACGAGAATGGATCGGGACCAGCGGCAGGAACTGGAGGTGGAAGTATTGATGGTCAGCGGGCGGCCCAATGCCATTCTCCAGGCGTTGAGGATTCTGATTGGACAACAACAGTGGGAAAAGGTGACCCTGGTGGCCCAGAGGTTCTGTAAGCAGAGTCCTCTGCTGAACAAGGAGATCTTCACCACACTGCTGTGTGAAGTGACCCAGCACAGAGAACTGGACCCCTACCTTGACCTGCTGTGGGCCCTCTGCCCCGAGGACCTCACAGTCACCACCATTCTGAACCTAGTGCTGAAACACCTCCCGCCATCGAGCAACTTGTCCCCCTCCTCCCTTTCTGTGGCCTTCAGTTCCGGCGCATCCCCTGCTCCCTTTGCCGACCTACAGAGTGGTCAAGTAACCATCGGTCTCCTCAAACCTCTGCTGAGAAAAGTTCTCCAGAGGGAGACCAAGCCAAGCCAAAATTATGCCGACATCCTACAGTCCCCCTCCTTCTCGCCCCCTACGCTCCCCACAGAGCCATCCAAAAATGGCACAGAATCACCCTTGGACAGTACCTTACTTCCTACTTCTAACTGCTGACCGCCTGTGCTGTGACCACACATACTTTATTTCGAGACAACTAGTTGCTTTATAACTTTAAAGCGATGACTACAAAGTGTTACCATGTAAATATTTCTGCTAATTTTAACATGTACATAGTGAGCCGGTGAATTAATTTATCCCTTCAGTGTTACTTACATGCATGTGGATGTTAAAGCTAACATTGGCTTGCCACAGTTGTGTTAATGAAGTGTTCGGAAGCACCGTAGCTTGTAAAAACTTAGATCACTAACTTTTGGCCATATTCATGCAAACCCCCCCCCCATAATATTTAATTTCTGATAAAAGCAGACTGATGGTTAGCTAATGCACTGGACCACTTGCAAATGATGTTTTTGCATTAACAGGGACGATTTATTGCATTTTGGCAAAATGCATTGAAAATGTAGTTTTTTTAATTCTTGGGTGTGGACATGGTTGACCTCAAATGCTCCACAATGTCCAATGGTGCCATCATGACCAACACACACACACATTCCGTTCCAGCTCACAAGACATTCCTGATGGAGATGCCAAAGGAAAAGTGACTAATCGTTGACAAATTCAATTTCAGAGTAATTAATGCCAGCATGAGGGGGCACATGCTCTCCCAAAGTCAGCATGTCTTCCATGGAGCTGTAAACAATCCAGAGTTTTTATCTCTGTTGGCCTCCATGTTCTAGTTTACTAAACCTCCGTCAGTCGTTTGTGTTAAGTTATTCAAATGCCATAATGTTTGGTCATACGGTTGTGCCCTTAATGCAGCATTTAATGTAGAGACATTTGTTGCCCACAAAAGCCACTGATATTTTTGTTAACAGTATTATACTATGATACTAAATGGTTGCGTTTGTTTGAATGTTATTCCTGTTGTAGTAGTTCACATTTGGTGCCACTGTAATCAGCTGACTCTTGTCACTAAATTTACCAAGACTCGCGACAGTGAACTCTTTCGTTAATTATTAATGTACCTAAAACAATTCGCTTTGTTCCGTCCGGTAAAGCTCCGCTTTTGTAAAAATAAGCCGAAACTGTGTACAAGAATGTCTGACTGAATGCTATTAAACTGTGATAAAATGCTTGCTCTTTTTCAGCTTTGAGTGCTGCCTACTTCATCCAGTCTTTTAGCCCTTCTTTCTCAAACTAATGAACTGTATTTCTGAATAATTCAATGTAATCTAGAAAAAACAGGACAAGGCTAAGCAGATATTGTAACTGATTTAAATACAGTAAAGTCTCGTTATATCGATATTCAAGGGAGTCCGAAAAAATATCGATATAACCGGGATTATCGATATATCCGACCCTGTTTGCATGTAATTTTCTCCGTGCGTGCATAGAAATAGTATCGATATAACTGGGACTATCGATATATCCGATATCGATATAACGAGACTTTACTGTACATGTATTAAAAAATCAAAGGACCTTATTCACAAATAAATGTATAGACATTTTTTGCACAAGATGGGTTACAGTATATGCAAAATCAGTCAAATTCACAAAACATCATCATCATCAGCAACAGAAATTTGTCAAATATAAACATGTCCAGCGTCTGATGGAAACCGACTTGTTCAATGCAAAAACCGAGGCCTTGATTTCATTTCCGGCTGTGCGGTCAAAAGTGCTTTATTTAATTTGTGAATGAGAATGAATGTCTTGGAGTGTTTCTTGAAGCTTTTGTATTAGCAGATCTCGGGTGATATCATTCTTCCAGCCAGTAGGCGGGTTGCACATGAACACGTGAAGGATCACAGCAGCAGTCCAAATGTCGAACCACAGAGTAATACGAGTGTCACAGGAGATGCCTGATGGATTTTAATAACTACATTGGGTACACTTGAGCCATTTATGCAATTGCCAAAATAGTACACTGGTGATGGGACAATGTGATTTCTCAGTAATGTTTTAGAAATGTTATTTGTAAACGTACAGATGTTAACAGAAACAAACTGTTGCAGATATTTTTTCTTGGGGCGTCGTTGACATGATCAGTGTGCCAGGGATGAATGTCAATCATGAACATAACGCTAATTTCAAATCAGTGTAATTGTTAATCCTCATTGATGTAAATTAGTTTATTCGTGTGCCAAACGTATTCACTTCCATTTTAAGAGTACTATTAATATGTGAAAATACCGTACTGAGAAATAAAAACAAAAACGTGTTCGATTGACCTTGTGGAGATGTGACCAGGCGTTTGCAGCATGGCACTGCCCCCTCGTGGCAGCGTTGTAGGTCTGACTTGAAATAATGCCGAGCTATCTCAAAATGTATGTATTGGTTGCACTGAGCAGTAAAATCTTGCTCCACTATACATACTTGATCTTTGCCAAGATAGTTTTTTTTTCTCTTTCCCGTGACTAGTACATTTTTGTGCATGTTGGCATAACATCACAAAAAGTTTAAAATTATCCTTTAGATGCCCACCAATTAATTTGCTACTTTTCTGTCTTCTTCAGTCTGGATTCATAGACCTAATATGCATTCTGATTTGAGTGTTACAGTTCTTGTAATTCAATTACGCATCGACCACCTTTCTCGTTTAATGGGTAAAGAAAATCAATGCATTGGACCCTCATCATGCCTCAATTGTGTTTAATATTGGGCCATTACTTTTTCATTTTTAGCTTAATCTATACTATATAAAGTATGTGGAACATCTTTGCCAAACTGCTTTGCAGATTTCATTGTTTGTGCCTTCAGAGTTGTCTGAAACCAAGTCAACGCTGATACCGATGTCCCTGTCGAGATGAGGACTGTGCCGTCACTTTGTTTTCATTCCGTGTCACTGGAAATAACACATCAGCAGGCTGAAAATGCTCAGTTGGGTTAACATAGACAAATTAGTTTAAATATTATATGTCACTTTATTAACGCACCCATATCCACAGAGTGTAGCATTTATTGTAGATTGCAAATTTACCCATTGTGGGACTACTAAAGGCTTTCTGGTTGGGATTCTGATTTAACGGTTGCAATAACGCTATATTGACTCAGGTTGAATGCCTGGATAAATTTTGAAAATCCTTCTTGCCATCAAAGGGGATTGGAATGTAATTACAGTAAAGTCTCGTTATATCGATATTCTCGGGAGTCGGAAAAAATATCGATATAACCGGACTATCCTGCGGCATGTAAATTTTCTCCTTGCGTTCATAGAAATAGTATCGGAATAAGCAGTACTATCGATATAACCGATATCGATATAACAAGACTTTACTGTAGTTGGTGAAATGAAATCAATCCGGTCATTTCTGTCGAGACTATTTAGTTGAAAGGACAACCGACGTCTCCGGACAAGTTGTGTCCATAACTTGTAAAATCGCTTCAAATGACTTCTACTGAGCGTATTTTACAAAGATTCCACTACATATTTTACATTTTAAGACTTGCACTGAATATTCCGGAAGTCTTGTTTTTGAGTTGGTGACGAGTCCTCACGCCACGTCACTGAAGGAACGCCCCTGAGTGAGAAAGGACATACCTTGCATCACCTCAATGCATTTTGCGGTACTCTGTTTGGTCTGAAAACATCGTGTTGATCCGTGTTGATTGGATTGGATTTGCCATTATTAGTCTCACAGTGGAGAAATTTACATTTCACAGCAGCAAAGTTATGAAAGCGAAGCGCAGTTGATGGCGAAATTAGAAGGAAAACACATAACGCAATAGTGAATCGTTGTATGTTACACCAAGACAGCTATTAGATATTCCAAGGTGAAAAATCAACCAATTTCCAACGGAGCTCTGACGCAACACATCAGTCTTGATCCCTCAAAATGATCCGGAAGAGCTTCTTTAATTGATTGCAAACATTTATACTTTCCTCTACAGAACTATTTGAATCACATTCAAAACTGGATGCGTAACAAGAAAGCATATTCTCCGAATCTGAAGCCATTGTTTTGATTCTCAAGCAATGCAAGACGTCTTGGCGTGACGTCACGAAATGGGGGCGGGACTTTCTGAAAGTTCCCAATTTGCACCTTAATTTTTTGCAGATTTTGGACATTTTAAGTCATTTTTATTGGTGTTTTGCATTTAACTAAAAATATCAGCCTGTGTGTTTTGGGTATTTTAGATGCTATAAAACGTTTTTCTGATGTCAGTTAGGAAACAAAAAAGTGATGTTGGTTGTCCTTTAAAGGGGAAGTCAAACCCCAAATTTGTTCTTTTTGTGTTTCCTGAAGGTGAGACATTAGTTGTTACCTGAGCCACATCATGTTGCGAAACATAATTTTCTACTTTCTAATCTTCTAAGCCTTAAAACTACACAAAATATAACTTATTTTATGTATAATAAATGTGCTATGGTATTATAATTAAAGAAATGTGTGAAAACTGTACTATATAATAAAGTCATTTTATTTACCTTTGTGATGGTCGTTGATTGCTTGATGGAATGGTGTGGCCAATTTCATCAGCATTAAATACTTGATGAGGAACGTAGCCTTCTTCTTTCACCATCTTGAGGAGTGATCCCTTGTAGGTGCTTTCTCTGCGATAATTTTACCTTGTTCCTCATCAATTGTGATCGTTTTTTGTACAGATGACATGCAGGTTATTTGTGGAGCCTGATTGATGGGAATTTTAACCTTGCAGTCTACACTCTGCCTTTCAACTATTGAAGTTGAAACGAGTCCAAATGTCACTGTTTTGTTCTCCATTTTCTCTGTCGTCTGCCTGTCTCTTTAATGTTTACCCCCCCCCCCCCCCTCACTGCTGCATTCTTGACCAATCACGTGGCTTTAACCGAAGACTGGGGGTGGGGAATAGAGGACAAAAATGAGTCGGCTGCCATTTTCTTGTTAGGAGAACGGGCTCGTTCGCAAATGACACATCACTCATTGTGGAGCTCTGTGTATATCCCAAAGAATAGATCGTATGCCAAGGTAAAATTTTCATAAATTTAACATTCGTAAACCGAAAGGTTCGTATGCCAAGGGGTTCGTAAACCGGGTAATCACTGTATATATAGGGCCAGAGCTACCAGGAAATTTTAGTTTGCTGACGAAGCCTCTTGGATTAAGAAGCGAAACGTCTGACACCTTCAAAGAAGTACAGATGAAACCTTTTCATAGATGGACCACTCCTGTATGACTGAGAGCTTACACAGACGAAGAGAGTCTAAGGTTTTTTTACGCTGCATTGAATGTTTATGTCGTCCTAAAATTCAATATTCTGTGGGTCCTCAAATTCGAGTGGCAATGACAAAAACACTGGCACTGGAGTGGACACATTTTTGCACATGTCTGGCAGTGAATGAGTTAATGTGTTTTTGTAATGTGGGACAATCTAAAAATCATACAACCTCCACACAAGAAGGCCGGAGTCATTTTTAACCCCAGAACGGCAACATGGAACATGTCAATATGGATTAAAGCTGCAGTGGCACTCTGGTGTAAATGTACTCACTCCACGGTATCGGAGGATGTCATGCTCCTGAAGTGCTTTGATAGTTTCACAGACAAGATGATGCTTGGGATAAAGAAGATCAGGCACCAGCCAAGACTGAACCAGAAAGCGTTCTAATGGTATTGGAAAAACACATAAAACCAATGACAAATGAGTTATTTGGATCTGACAATGCTACCTTTTTTCCTGCATCGTGGTTCCCGCTTACCAAAGATGACACAAGTTTCAAACACAAGATTGTCTGAGCCGAGTCCACAACCTCAGCCAGAGGACCACAGCGGCCAAATTCGACCTTAATCTGATGGAAAAACAGGGTGTGGAAGAAAAAAAAAACATTGTACAGTAGGTTTGGTAGTTTCTAGCCTGCAAGCCATGTTTTGACTAGTTTGGTCGTTTAATAGCTTGTGGTATACGGTACTTTGATAATGCTGCATTTTTTTATGCTGCTTTCCAGGAAGGTGGGATTTATCATACTTTATAGGACATGTTACAATCTAAAATAATTCCACGGAAATGTTAAAAAACTGATTCTAATTGTTTTGCGTTATGTCACTGTCGAGATGACGACAATGCCATCATGCATGTCACTGGAAATAACACCTCAACAACCTGATAACAATAACATGTTCTTGAATCCGTCCTTACCAGATGTCCGATACAATTTAAACTGTCAGACAGCTGGCTTTCCAGGAATGTTTTAATGTTCTGTGGATGATAAAAATATATTCAGAATCAGAAAACCTTTATTATTTTATTTATATTTATTGAGAATAATACCAAAATAAAATTCAGAACCATATTTCTCAAATATTTTATCTTGCAACCATAAAGAATTTGTGGATTCTCCCAGTACGTTTCATTTGTAGTCAAGTCTTTGAAGCAACTCATTAACATCAAGAGCATTGTGTCAGCATATTTATCCCATTCACTCCAATTGGGTGTATGTCTGCCAAGAGCTTTTCCATATATGGATACACAGAAAAATACATTCTAAAAACTTATTTGACAAGTAAGTATAATGCTATGTAATTTCATTTCAATAAAAAGTGTGTCAGCACTAACTAATTGTAAGTTTTCTTATGAGAAAATGACACATTTAGGAGAATAGTCAAACATCTAAATTGGTTTCCGGTACATATTTCATGAAGCCATAAATAAATGTACAGAATGTATTTTTTGTCTAAGGCAGGCAGCAATGGCCTTGGTAAATTATACGAAAATACAAGTAAAATAACCTGATATAGATTTTGAATGGAAAAAAATAAAAACAGCAGAGGGCCTTGAAAGAGTGAGGGTAAAAAGGAGAGATTGTGATGTGAACTCACATCTTTCAGGTTCTTGTGGAGATCATTTTGCGTGCTCCGCAACGTGTTGCCGTCATTCTACAAGAATAGTACAATTATGCATTCGACATACACACGCCCTGATGTGCACATGGAAAATGAGCTCACCTTTATGACATTTATAGTTCTAATAACCTCTGCCTGCAATGAAAAGAAGTAGAGAACCCATAAGGCTTAACAGAGGGTTGTAATTGCATTCAAGGATATAATCAAGATGTCCGCTAACTTGTGAGTTAACTGGTTGATTATTCAGTTTAAGTAGCTAATATGGTGTTAGTTTTGTTCGTTTGATTCATGGCTAGAATTGACGGCCCAGTGATCCAGTGGTTAGCGTGTTGACCTCACAGTGCAGATTTCTTGGGGTCAATCACCACTCCAGCGTCCCTGTGTGGAGTTTGCATGTTATGCACAGGTTTTCTCTGGGTCCTCCGGTTTCCTTCCACATTACAAAGACATCCATGGCAGGCTGATTGAACACTCTAAATTGTCCCTATGTGTGAATGTGAGAGCGAATGGCTGTCTGTCTCTGTGCCCCCTGCGATTGGCTGGAAAAGATTCAGGGTGTTCCCCGTCTATTGCCTGAAGACAGGTGGGATAGGCTCCCCCCCCCCCCCCCCCCCCCCCCCCCGTGACTCCAGTGAAGATTAAGCGGATCGGAAGATGAATGAATGAATCATGGCAATGATTTACATTTTTTAGATACTTACTTTTACTTTTTGTTTAGCTGTCATAATAGTTGGCTGCATGTTTTTTTTTTTTTTTTTTTTTTTTTTTTTTTTTTTTTGTCGTGTGACAATTTGTTTCAGTCAGTGTGATAGTTTAACAATATATTAAATTACTTGACTAGCTGGTTTGTGGTTTCTTAGTCAGCAGCACAGTTAGACATCAATTTGCTAGTTTGCATCATAGAAGCGGGGAGGATGCGCAAGCCACACGCACCAATTTTGGTTTGATGCTCGTCATAATAGAGGTCTTAATTTTGGTCAGGTCATCTGCTGCTTTGTTCAATACATCTTTCAAAGGTCCCACCTGAATGATGACAAGATGTGTTAACGTTCACTGTGGCCAATACAGACAACTGATGTGAAATGGGTGACTCACGTTAGCGTCGGCCTTTGCTCTGAATTCCTGAATTGTCTTGTCCAGTTGATTGGTGTCGATCTAATGCAGTTTAAACATATTACAAAGGTCCACACACCATTGTCATGACAAGGTAGAGGTACCATTCAATTCACGACCGGGTTCCGTTCCGACCAAACGGTCGTAAGTCAAAGTAGTCACAAGTCGAAATCCATTCAAAATGTTGCTCGGTGCAAAATGACTTGCAAACGATCTGATTCGGACGCCACGGAGCGGGCGCGCGTGGGTCTTGGTGGGCGGTGTTCGACCCGTTGCCCTCTTCCTAGCCTTACCCGGCTCTTCGTGCCTAAACGCGGCCCAGCTCTGCGGCAGTCTGCGTCGCCGACACGCTCGACCCGCCACCTCGCCCCGAAGCAGAACGAACTGTCTCAAGGAGGCGGTTCCGCGTTCTCGCCGCCTCCCGCTGATGCGATGCCGCAGACGCCCACCCGCCTCGGCTCTAGTCCTAGCCGGTGGACACTGCCCCCTCCGGTACCATCACACGGTCGATTGCTGTGCGAGAGTGAGATGCTGGCTGGCCAAAATTGTCATACGCCTTGCCGGGCTGCTCCCGCATTGCGTTGCGTGGTGTCTTGTGTGACGAAGTACACACGCGCGTTTTGCTTATTATACTTATATTGACCGTGACTTTCTAGCATGAGCAAACATGGGAAGAATGGAACTTTTTCACACACGCGCTATCGATAGCAAATGCAAGGTACGGCAAATCCAAGTATCCAAACAACCCACAATTAACTTTTGTGGTTAGTACACCACAAATGTTTTTTTCCGTGCACACAGAAAAAAGGGTCTTGCGGTCATGGTCGTAAGTCGGACCGGTCTAAAGTTGGATGTTACCTGTACTAGATTTGTTACAACTAACATTGTTCAACCCGATTTAATTAATGGATTGGTCATGGTTTTCCAAAGCAAATGTTTATGTTACGATAAGTCTGCTTTCATGAATGACTTTCCAAATCAAAGAACAATGACTATTAAGATACTTTTTTCAAAGAATGTGGACAATTTTAAGTTGTACGGAAGCTCTAAGTGCTTACTCGATTGTTAAAATATTTGATGATTATTTTTCACACATCCGCACAACATAATTCAACAAAATACAGGAGAATGTATGTCCCTATTCACTCATTGACTGCCAGATGTGCAAAAATGTGTCCACTCCAGTGACAGGGCTTTTGTCATTGTCACTCAAACTCCAGGACCCACAGAATATTGTGTTTTAGGACTACATAAGCATTCAATACACCGTTAAAAACCTTAGATTCTCTTCTTACATCAGAAAAAAAGAATTAATTCCTAAATGATATGGGTCTAGACTCAGTGGTTCTTAAACTGGGTTCGATCGAACCCTAGGGGTTCGTTGAGTCGGTCTCAGGGGGGTTGATCCTCCGCCGCAAAGTTCCACCCCTGGGTCAAGTCTGCAGTTAGTGGGCAAAGTCAATGAAAGAATGACCACATGAAACTGGTGGTGTTCGATGCCTCTAACAAGATTAAGAACCACTTCTGGAGTTGTATGAGCTTGAAATGAGGGTGGGTGTCCAAAATACAAGGCAGTAGATACATACTGCCTTGTACTTTATACAGGGCTTTAACAACAGCTAAACCTGGAACAAAACACTAACATGGAGAAAAGGAAGGGAAATGCTACCCCTTGTGGAAAGGAAAAAAAAAACATTGCCAGAGGCCATGGCCAGTGAAACTAAATCCGGACAAATTCGGGAATGGCACTCTACATCATACTATATTTTCAATTCCCGAATAAATTCGTGAATGGCAGTGAATGAGTTAATGTGGGTGGACAGACTCCAGACAACATCACTTTTGTTGTCCACTTGGGCATCCCTCACCACCAAAAAATATAAATAAATAAATCACCGTATGTAAGGAAGAGCCTGATTTTTCTTGTACTATCTTGAGCGAAGAACCCACATTCACTCAAACCTTTTTTGCAGCGCACCTTGAGATGGTTTGTCTCAAGATCTTGAAGCTTTTGATTCAAATCTGCCTTGAAGATTTCGGGGACGTTGATGCTGGTGATATCGACTTGCTGGATAACCTGTGTACAAAGATGTGTTTTAAGATATGCACATAATCTTCAACAAATGTGAGTGGGAGGAGTCGACACTTACCTGGTCTATGTTAAGGTACTGATTAATTGCAGCTCCATAACTCTTTTCCAACTGGAGTGTGGACCACAGAGGCATGTTTTTCTCACACTTACTGCAAACATGATCATCATCCATCAAATTGCAGGCTACTTGAATCTTTACCAAAATTTAGCTTTGTGTGACAATCAAAGCCCTCTCCCTGCTGGTTTTAACAATTAATTGATCACCCAACTTAGAAGGGGGAACATGTTTGGCATGGTTGATGGCGGCGCGTGAACACGCAGCGGCTCCCCTCTCCCGGCAAATTGGCGTTTTCATGTTTATTATGTTTGTTAAAGTAATTATGAGTGCCTTGCGTGCTGGTTCCGAGAGGACAGTAATTTCATCTGTGCTGTGTGTCATACATATTAGCATATTTGACAATAAAGCTGACTTTGACTTTTGAACCAAGGCAACACAAGTGTGGCAAGGTCATGTAACAAATATCGACCTCATTTCAATACTAATATCTTTTATAATGTGTAGGTCAATCTACCTGTATATATCCCAGATCGTGAAATTGCCTTTCAGGTTTAAAATTTTACCCAAATCCAATTGGGGTATCACAGTTGGAGCGAACTGTCAAGAGAGGAGAAAAAACTAGCATGATCACTGATGCGCATGTTTTATAGTTGTTGTTGTTGTTGTTAGAATTTGACACTCTCTTTACCTTGAGTAGTTCTCCACTGCTCCATGGTTTACACACTAGCATGTGAAAGTTGCCTCCCACCAGAAAGAGGAAGGTCACAGCCAACATGAACAGCCACGAGACAACGAAGCTCAAAGTTGCCCCGCTAAAAAAAAACGGGAAACTAACACGGTTAACTCAGACAAGCAAGCACAAAGAGCAATTGATTATCATCTTTTTTTTCATAAACAACCATGTAGCCACAGCTTTTGCTCTATACACAGATACTAATTCACATATTTGAGCAGAAAGAAATATGTATATTATGTATCTAAAGAATGATTTGCGGACCAAGGTGGCAGTGCTAATTCAATCAAAGATGAAGAGGGAGAAAGTATATTTTAATTTGACAAACACTGAACCCGACTCACGTGATGAGGATTATTCCACCACTGTTGGCCATGCGGGATCGTTCCGTGGGCTCTTGAGTCTGTTTCAGACCGAGGGGTCCCAAAATGAGACCCAAGACGTTACATAGTACCACGAGCAGGACCACGGAGCACATGGCGATACACACCGACCACCTCGCAAAGAAACAACGAGACAATGGATTTTGTCTCTTCTCCTCAATGACAGGCGCTTTAGGGTCTTCTTACCTGATGCTCTCGGCTTGGTCCACCTGCCTCTTTATGATGTTGATGCTATTTTGCAGCTTTTCCACCCGAGCAAGTATTTGGTTCATATTCAAATTATTGGAAATGTCGGTCACCTTTTGGGAAATCTGAGTTTTGACGTTGTCGACTAAATATGAAATGACACAAAATGACACATTTGATATTTGACACACATGGCTAGAGAATGTCGTGATTACTTACGGTTCATGGCGCCGAAATTGTTTGTGATGTCCTTTAACTACAAAAAAAAAAGCAGATGTTTACTTTTTTGGGGAACGTTGTGTTTTTCAGCTTTTATCGATCAAACACTCAACTTACAAATGCATTCACGACATTCATCCATTTTCTATTCTGTTCAGACATATTTTGTTGTGTCAGCCTTGATAACCTTTTGCACTATTGTACCTTTCCGCCCATGGTATTTTATTGAGCAGATTTTTTTTGTTTTTTTTTTCAATCCAAATTGTGTATTAGAAGTGAACTTTACAATTTATATTTCTGGTAAGATGCACATATTTGTTTGTTTCAAGTGACCTTTGTAATTTATATTTATGACAAGAATCATTGTGTTAACTTTAAGTAACAGACAATGCATCATCTGAAATACTGGGCATGCTTGGTCACAGCTATTCAAGATGTTTTGCAACACTTAATATATGACATTTATGCACACTAAAAATGTTGACAGATAGAAAACCAGGTTAAATATCGAGTGGTTTCTAAAACCAGGCAAGAGAAAGAGGTATAGAATTTTTTGGGAACAGAGCCAGTGGCACAAATCTGTCCTTAAGACAGAGGGAAGTTGGAATTTGTAAAAACCACAACAACAATCATAATAAACATAAAGAATGTGTCCAAATGAAGTAAATGTAATGAACTGACCATGTCAGCGGATTGACCTTTTTTCAGTTCATCACTGAACGTAGTGAGTGCATTGTCCAAGGCAGTATTTGTGAACTGTGAGAAAAAAAGAAAAGAAATCATCAGGCATAATTTTGTGAACAGCACAAATTCATTCTTTTTATTTTCATTCCACTCCCATTGAGTTGAACTGAATTGAAAGATTCCCCTTTTAACTTGAACCCTGCCTGAATCCTTTTGTATGCCACATATCAAAAACAGTATTGAGTTATCTTTTGTGGAGAGATGTACAGAGCCAATTATTATTTGATTATTTTCAATTTTAAGTCAGAAATTCTTTCACTATTACATTTTAGTCAAATGAAACCAAAATGTACATTCAGTAAATATTTCAGTGTTGCCATAATTACATTCAGTCAGTCAACTACAATAATTGATTGTTGTGACTTACACTGGACGGCGGTTCAGCGTTCTGCAGATTTGTCCTCAAACTTTCACAGTCGGAAGTGACGCAAAGTGACAGTGCATTTGTTGTTGTGGTTTTAATATTAGTGAAGTCATTTGTCACCTCTGACATTTTGTCATTCAGGTCTTTCTGCAACTTTGTGAGATCACTCACAGCTGCGCATGGAAACAAAAGAACACAGTTGAGCACGGGTGACCACATTGAAACAAAACACCAAAAAAGCATTCTTAGGCTGTCTTGTGAAAGAATTAGCCTCAAAACATTTGTTTAATTTTGACCTTATTGCATCATCTAAATAAACTGCAGAGTTTGTCACAAATTATTCAAAATATGTCAAAGTGTTTAATGTTAAAAATGTTCATGTTTCCATTTTTTAAGGCCAAAAAGGCGTTCAGTATCAATGTAAAGACATTTTCTAGCTACTAAAGAAAAGCGACCAACCCAATCACTACCTACAGAAAAACTACCTTAGCCATGCACCTACTTATTTATATACCTCCTTAAATATGGGATAACAAATGACCTAAACGTAAGTACCTATTTACCTATCCATCTCCCCAACTACAGTAAAGTCTGGTTATATCGATATTCAAGGGAGTCCGAAAAAATATCGATATAACCGGGACTATCGATATATCCGACCCTGTTTGCATGTAATTTTCTCCGTGCGTGCATAGAAATAGTATCAATATAACCGGGACTATCGCTATATCCGATATCGATATAACGAGACTTTACTGTATTTGTCAATCTGTACCAAAACTTCCAGTTCTTGTAGTATGTCGAACACTTGTTCTAAAAAGGCAACCAAATAATGCAAAGCATTTCCCAGGGTGATGTATTTTAGATATTGGGCTGGTGACTATGCTTGTTGTAAGTTGACAACAATGATGCAATCAGCTCTTCACATGCTGAGTCAAAAACAGTGCTGCAAACGTGTCATACCATCATTCAAACGGTCAAGGGCAGACGACCCTTGATTTCCGAGTATGCCATTCACTAATTCAGATCCTGACAGGAAACACATTAGATATATCATGAAAAATGACAACAAACATGGCGAGATTTTATATGACTCTTGATACCGTGGATGTTTTCAACAACATTGTCCACAATGTTAGTGCTCTCATCTTTCACATGTTGCAATTGCTGTAAACAGGAAGACCGCTTTTTATTTTTCTAACACAAGGCTGAACCATCAGACATTGTAGTAATATTTGGCAATGGTGACGTCAAGAAAAAAAAAAAAATCCCCAAACGGGCAAATTAGAAAATACCATGTCCAGGTTGCTGAGAAAGGCTTTGAAGTTATCAAAGGTGTTATTGAGTGAATTTTGGCTCTGGTCCAGCCCCACTCTGAATTCGCAGGTACTTTGGAACATGCAAATGTTACCAGCTCTGCAAACGTAGTGAAAAATATGACTTAGGTTACGTGCAATGATCCACGACGGTGTCACTTAAATAAAAAGTCTTACAAGACAAAGACTGTGATGGCGGCAGTGGACACGTATAAGATTCTTCTTTGTCTCAAGTTAGAGTCTGTCTGCTTCTGGTGGTACATGAGTCCACCACATTTGCCAGCATAGCGGCAGTAAGCCAACACCAACCCTACTATGGGCATTGCTAGGATGTAGAGGACTCCGATGGCCGCGCACACTACGAAGCCAATCTCGTAGATCAACACCTGTTCATGAACAAAGTGGGGTACGGTACATAGTTGTCACAATGCCTCTTCATGACCGCCAGTCAGGAAAAGAAAAGAACTCCATCAATGATCATTTATTTTTCTGTCGCGAAAAATAACTGGGAATGTGAAGACACATGCACACGCATGCCAGAGACTCACGTTTGCAGTTGCTCTCACACCACAAGAAAGAATCAGAATCAGAATCAAAGCAGAATCAAAGCAGGTCAAAACTTCTACCATGTCTCTTTCAAAAATAAATATCACTCACATCTTTAATGTACTTGTCGTCTGACATCAAATTTCTCACATGCTGCATTACTTGCGTGATCAGCCCTAGATCAAAGGATTACATCAGAGGAGAATGGTGAAAACGTTTTTTTTAAATATCAGTTCAACTGAGTTACTCCAGACTAAACAAAATTTCAGTTTTTCAATAAAGGATCGTTCGAAGCATGTTCGGTTCCACGCAAAGATTTTAATCTGTGACAATATAACAACAGAAATGCGACACTTATATATCAGGAGACGACAATGCAAAATACAGTCTTGCTGAATTTGCATAATCATGGTAAATACAGTATACCTACTGGCAGTGTTGGAAGGCTTACTTTTAAAATGTGTTAAGATTATCATTATATTGTGAGAAGCTTCTACAAAGCTTTACTGACCTTCAGGAAATGCATTGGGTTGGATAACATTGAGAAAGCCATTGACTAAATCAGCCATGAAGCTTGTGGTCTTGTCAGACAAATCCCAGTAGTTAGCCGAAGGCAGGTCCGACAGATTACATGTTGCGTTTTGTTCCGCTGCTGAGTAAGCCGCTAGCATCCAGAATCCTGCAGTGACCCTCAACACTGCAACCATGCCATGCTGCATCTTGATGTCCTCTGTTCTGTTGGTCAAAAGTGTCTCTCATCTGCAACTCATCATTGCACAAATATTGTATCATGACGAGTTTACACAGAGGGAACCCACACACACGGTGACAAAAATGGGCAGTCAGACTCCTCATATAAATGGAGGGAAAAAAAGAAATACCTTAGTTCCGCATGTTATACACTACTTTGACACATCAGTGTGGAGAAAACAGTCCTGCTGAATAACAGGAAGCATTACAAGATACTGGGTGAGTTTCGGTGTTGGTAGTGTAAACACAATAAAATGCTGTGTGCACTTTAAACACCAGCACACCTCTTATCGCAATATGGTGAGATTCCAGCTAGACAGTTCTTAAGCGTCTGGTCTGCTATTCGACCCCTCTTGCGCAAACCTAAATCAAAATCAGGAAAAGTTTTAGAAGACAACATAGCATTTAATCGTACAAACTACGTCAGGCATGTAAAAATCAAGCATCACTCACTGATGGCTGTACAATCATATGTGAAAACGAAGGTATAGTCCCGGTGTAACCGACGCTCCATGGTGAGGTGCGAGAACAAAAATCACTTTATAACCAGGATAAAATATTTCCTTTAAGTGGTCGCTATCTTGCTAAGGTGTGTTTTACATTATTCTGTGAAATAGATCTTTATAATTTGACGGCTGACATATTGATCAATTTATACCAGAATACAGAAGTCGTGGTACTGTTGGTAGGCTGGAAGTGTATAATTTCAGTTTGCCCTTCATTTCACAGACGGGGAGGTCTCATTTAGATATCAATTCTTCTTTTCCTTTTGGCTTTTCCCTTCAAGGAGTCGCCACAGCGAATCAGTGTCCTCCATCGTCAGAGGTTTGATTTGCATGTTTGTTTTGGCCTTTTACATCGGATGCCCTTCCTGACACAACCCTCTGTATTTATCCGGGTTGGGGACCGGCACAAGAAGACTTATGTCCCCTTGTGGCTACAGACAAAGCAACTCTATGAACTTAATACAGATGAAGATGCTCAGTAAAAGGCTCCCAAACACAAATTTTAAATACTGATATGTATGGCATATTCACACTACAACTGTTGAATTTCCCTAAATTTCAATAAAACACCAGAAACGGAAAATGACCTATTGTACTTTTTTTGAGAAGGGGGAGAACCTGAAGTTTGCAGTATGTATTTGTAATAGAGTATTCGTGTTTTGTCTGTCTTCAAACTTTCTTCAAAAGTTGTATAATTGTGGCGGCGCCACCTGAAGGCGAACCCTACGCCAAAACGGTGCCACATTTATGGTGCGACGGAAGAATGATGGGAAACGTGTTGTAGCATATGTCATACTGCTACCGAATGTTGCGACAGGTCGTAAAGCAGCGGTGCCGTCACGACCGCAGGTAGACGAACATGGCGGCACAATAAAGATGTTGACAAAGCAAGTCTTCTCCTCTCATTCCTCTGACATAACACGTGTGGGAAGCATTCACCGGTTATTTCAAGAACCTCGGCCAAAATATTGTACTAATTACTGTACCCAATCATGAAGTCGCTAAATGTGCCCCAACCTGGCAAGGCTAAAGCCATCTTTAAGATATCAAATATTTTATTTAAAAAACAGCTTTAAAAATCATTTATTTATTGTTTTTAATGTTGGTGGTCGTAGTATCCATCCATCTATTTTCTGATTCGCTTTATTTTCGAAGTGTTAAGAATCTATCCCAGCTGTCTTTGGCCACCAAGCGCTTTACACCCTGATCCAGTTACCTGCCAATTGCAGGGCACACAAGGATGAGGAGTACGCGTTCCGTGCTTACACTCACACCTCGCAACAATTTATCGTGTGGCATTAGCCTGCCATGCACGTTTTTGGAATGTGGTTAGAACTCAGATTACCCAAAGAAAACCCACACAGGCACAGGTAGAGTATGCAAACTCCACCAAGGAAGGCCAGAGCTGTAATAAAACACTGCACCTCTGCACTGTGAGGGCGGGAAATACCAGTCGCCACTGGATTAATAAAAATTACATTCTAAACATTATACAAGCTTTAGTGTTTTGTAAATTAAAAATGACACATTTGACGGAAAATACATCTGTTTTTAAAAATTGCAGTTTGACTTAAGTACATACTTACTAAATTATAATGAAACATTTGACATAAAATAGTGATATAGTAGAACTAAAGAAGTATGAATCACAGGGGCAACATTTGTCCTCGTTTTGGTCCCTTGATCACTACGTTGATTTCAATACATTTTTATCCGAGTTCAGAAATAAAGCAGCATCTAAATACGTTTTCAAATTAAGCAAACGAATTAACCTTCATTTATTATTCTAGACCTTTATATTGTATTCGGGCAGCACCACTTGAGGACGAATAAAAACTGCCGTTTGATGCTTCATGTTGTAATGCCCCTCGGCGTAATATAGGATGCGCACCGTCGTTGGCACAGCTGGTCAGGCCTTTATGAAGCAAACGTAGGAGTTCGCACATTCATACTGGAGTTGCTGGTGGTACAACTCACGCTCATGCTTTTCTCTCCGGCTGTCTCATGAACGACTCGTTGTAATCTCTCCGTGACACCATGCTCCCCGACGAGCCCAGCCCCCAAACATGCAAATCGCAAGCACCGGACGTTACTATATGTTCGGTTTTCCGATCCAAAGACACCCTAACTCAACATCATGACGTCACATCGGTCAGAGGACAACATAGTTGGACAAAAATGTTTGTTTTTATCTTACTCAGAGAAACCAGACTGCCTCTCGAGGAGTGTTGCCGTTATGTCGTTTTCCTCGATTGTCATTTGGCGACTGCTGTTGAGAACCAAGCTCGTCAAACACGCACAAATTCCGACTACGATTGACTCAAAGCGGTGAAAGTACAGTTGAATATACTTTAGCCAAACATTAAATAGGTGAATCTGACCAGTAATAAACAGTACTCCACGTGTGTCGTCGCTTTGTCAGTCTATGTTTAATGTCCTTCTTACGTGTTAGATTAGATTCTATTAGATGAACTTTAATCGTATCACAGTGGAGAAATTCACGATTGCCTTGATCATTGTATTTTTTAATTGCCCAATAACACGTTAAGTGCTTTGAAGATATTTTCTTTGGCTGACTAGTCGACAATTACTTTTTTTCGTAATTCTATATTACGCAGTATGACGAAAAGATGTGAATGTAGTACAAGGCGTCGTAAATTCTGGGACAACTTCAAAAAATAAATACAGCAAAAATACCCTCGTGAAATGTGCATAAGTATTGTTGACCAAGGAATGAATAATTAAATTCCTAAGAAATTATATATATTGGTGTCCGTCCCACATTGAGACGAGGTTTTACCAGAGGCCAATACGCTTAAAAGTTCGGTGCAGTATCCTTGCTGTTCCAAGCACTTCGTTTTTCTGTACTGAGTTGTTTGCATTTGCATAATGTATCTTAAAATACATTGCTTAAACTGTACAGTAAATAAAGACAGCAGTTTGGTCTGAAAGTCATCTAACTGATTATTTTATTTGTACATCTGATACATGATTCAGATGAACATAGAAACTACAACAGCAAAGAAAAGTTATTTTTGTGCACATGTGGATATTCAGGCTGTATTTACTTGGGTGTTGTATGACAAAAAAAGACCTTTCAGCATTTACTGACCCAGCAGCCCTTAAAAATTCTGCTGGTTATTTGTGAGCACTGTACACGTGAATTGGACTAAAAACAGCATGTCAGTACATAGAAAAATAAATAGTTTGCTAAAATGAGGCCGCAACTGTATCTGTGATTGTACCTTTAAAAATCACTTTTCAAAACAAAACTTGAAAGAGGCTTTTTATCTCTTTACATTAAATTGTGATTCGTATGGTTCTTGGAGAGGGATACATTGAATAACCTTTACAGAAAGTACTCGCTCAAAATATACAAGCACTGACACAAACATGAGAAGTAAAGCCAACAAAATGTTTCTTAATGAAAACCAAATAGCGCAGTTGAGTTGATCTCGAAAGATTCTTTACATTGAGCTCCTTGGTCTGCAGCTTTTCTTTAATCGGGATGAAAAATGGTTCTGGCAAACTCAATACAAAACTTTTTTTTCTCTTATTTTACAATGGTGTCAAAATGTGTTGTTAAAATATATGAGTAGCAAATTTGGGCTGTTTTTTATTTTCCGTGAGAAGAGAGTACCCCCCCCCCCCCCCCCCCCCCCCCCCCCCCCCCCCCCCCCGCAGAATTGAAAATGACAATGCGACAATGAATACAAAGCAGGCCTTCTTATCGTACCAAAAGGGTGGTGAACCTTTTGCCTGTAGGATAGTTTTTAAAAAATGCCAACCTTGATTTAAAAAAGGTAACAATGAAAACAAAGGTTCACCACAATGAGCAATTTCCAATTTTGTTGTTCAATGTTCCTTTGAGTTTGCCCATTGATATATGTTTTTTTTGTAATTGCATCCCAATGGATAAAGTGTCCCCATCCCTGCCATCCGCCATGTTATCAGAGCATTCAAATACCAGGCCTTGATTGACTGACAGTGTGACACAAGATGGAGGATTTCATATCGATTCACATTATTACCATCACAAGAAGAAAGGTCTAACAGCAAATATTTATACATGAATATACTGCAAGGGTCAGATGTTTTTCACTTCTTACATCAGCAATAAAGAGAGAAAGGGAGGAAAAAAACAACAGTCAATAAGAAAAATAGATTGGAGTTAATGGCGAAAACAGTGCATAAAATATTTCTGGACTATTTTTTTTTACATCAAAAGGAAAGAAAATGAAAACACACTCCTGTCGAATCTTGTCCAGACATGTTGCGTACCACAGTTCTGCTGTACACAAATGTGGGATATTGTATGAAACAGAGATGGTGCGTGTGTGTGTGTGTGTGTGTGTGTGTGTGTGTGTGTGTGTGTGTGTGTGTGTGTGTGTGTGTGTGTGTGTGTGTGTGTGTGTGTGTGTGTGTGTGTGTGTGTGTGTGTGTGTGTGTGTGTGTGTGTGTTGGAGGTGACAGATTGCGTAGTGGTTCTCAACTCCGGTCCTCAAGCTCCGGCACTGTACAGGTTTTTGTTCCAACCAGGTCCTACAAAAACAAATAATTGAGTTTTATGAAGCGTATGAGGAATTCCGAAACTAAAAAGAATGCACACACACTTTTTTTTCTGGAGCCTGCAAAACAAACAAACAAAACTGACATTATTTATTTTTCCTGTGACATAAGCATGACAGAAACAGTGAGGCAGAGCCATCGCCAGGTGGACACTTGTCCGAGAGACCCGAGGTTGGAACAAGAACCCACGGTGCAAGCCGACCATTGCGAGCACTCGTGACTAAGGCACGTCTGAGGCTGAAACGCCACAGTGAGCTCGCACGTGCTAAACACACACACCCTCTGCCGGATTCATCTGGGCTGACGAGGGCTGGCCTTGAGCACCACTGACCAAATGCAATGTAAGGGAGCATGATGAGTCTGCAGGAGTCCAAGAGTGGGCAAACTTTGTGCTTCAGGGCCACATTGGAATTGTAATATGGACACAGTCATTTGGAATGTTGTTAAAGAAAAATAACTTGTTTATATATTATATCATGTAAAATATTGCTTACAAATAATGTTATTACCATTCACAGTACTCAATAAATACAAATACATGCATTGTTCCTTTTTGACTATCTATCGTTTTTGAAAACAGGTTTGCAGCCTGATTTGCAAATGTCAGTTGGGATATGCTCTGGCGAACACTCAAAAGGTTTTACTAATGAAATCAATTACTCAAAAATAAATAGTTCACCAATTTGCAGGTAGTAGGGGTCTACATTCTTGCTCGGGGGGCCAGACTCAAGAGTTGGAGGGCCCAAGAGGACATATTTTGCCCACCTTGGTCTATTCCATGAAGGAACACCTTCAGTCACATCTTCAGTCACGCACCAGTCATCTTCAACTTAACAAAATAACTGCCTTCCCCGCACCCTGCTGCCTCTGTTAATAGTTTACTGAGACAACTGGGAGTTGTCGTTCTTGCTCTCCTGACTGGAGGGGGGCTTGCTGTTCCAGGGCGAGTGTGACCTCAATGCTGGCGAGCTGCTGAAACAATCCTCATCGTCCAGGCCGTTGGCCCCGTCCAACTGTGAGTTCTCCAGTCGTGCGATCAGACGCTCATCCTCGTCACCAAACTCCCCTCCCATCAGAGTGGGCTCTCCCACCATCATCACGTCCTAAAGGGGACAGTAAGGGCCGGCACATATTATCCCCTTAAGATGAGGAGGCGAGGGGATGGCGGGCGGAATGGCTGTCTGAATGGACATGGTCTCTATCTCGTGGTATGTTTTTGGCCAATGTGCACACTGTGTGTAAGAGGCCTAATATATCTGGCTGTGTCACTCATTCTGTATAAGGGGGAAGGGGCAAAATGCATCCATCCATCCGTCCATTCTCCTTCTATTCCACTTCTTATGGAGGCTGGATTTTATCCCAGCTGAATGTGAGGGAGAGCCCGGGGTACGGGGGGTGGACATGGTTGCCAGACAATCCAAATTAACATATGGTAGAGGCCAAAAGCCATTCAAGTTCACATTAACATCTTTCAACAATTCAGACTTCCATCAAGCGAATATGTTTTGAAATGCAGGCGGAAACTGATGTCGTGGCAGCAAACCCACTCGTAACAGGAAGGCTGCAGCTGGCATTGGAACCCCAAAACTGCAAGCAAGATCAAGTAAGATGTGCCGACCACAAAGTCAAGAGGGAAAATGTTCTCCTTTCATCAGGGATTTCATCAGACCAGGTAGAATGGCCCCTGAGGCTTGCCTTGCCGTGTTGAAAGTGATCATCGCGATGCTGACCTTTCTCTGCATCACCTCGGCAAATTTACCATCCTGCTTCCCCAGACGTCAACACCATGAGGAAACTTGCCAACCTGAGGACACTCCACGACAATCTTCCATCATGCTGCTGTTCACTGTCAAGCCAGCTAGATATTCCTCCAACATTGCACTGCAAACATTCTCAACCTTGTACTTCAAACTTAAAATATCCTTTGAAGCATTCTCAATGACAACGTTTGTTGGTTGTTCTGTGGGATTAAAACAATAATTAATTTTGGAATAAAGGAGTTCATTCCACCTCGGGTCTCAATCAACCAACAGACCAACCAACCAACTCTGTCCATGGCTCGTGTGAAACATCATCCATAAAAAACAAATCAATAAACATGAAAGGACTGCGACTGCCCATTGCTACCATGCCCCAGTCCTCCGCACAAAACCAAGCCCACCTCCAGATGAGCTCTACGTTCCATCTTCATCACAACCTTCAGCGGACCTTTGCTGCTGCACCTATAGGTGAAGTAGATGCCATGCTAACAGGTACCTGGTTGGAGAGGGAGAAACTGTTGGCTGGGCTCTTCTTTTTGCTGTTGCTGTTGTTATTGCTTCCCCCACCGGAGCTCACATTGCTGCCGCCTGACACCTTCCTTTTTCGCCGCTTGTTGGGTGCTTGTCTAGCAGGCTCGGCTATAAGCGCAGAGAAAGGGGAAACTGTGAGCTTCTGTCGAGATCTATTATATTTTTGGTTACAGCAAGTCTTATGTTTTTACCTGGAGGTGCGACCATCCTCTGCCACTTTTGGAAGAGGCAAGTCTTCAGGCAGTCTCGGGGGCTCAAACTGTAAGTCTTGTGTCTTGACATTAGTTCTTGCATGGGCTCCAATATCACACAGAGCTTCAAAAGGTGAATTTTTAAAGACATCATTAAAAGCAAAGAAGTATGGATTGTTATCTGTGCAGCTGAGCCCATTACAGTGGAACCTCCAAAGATCTAACACCACCAGTTACATGTATGTGACGCTGGTCAACGTTCAACGCATTGACCTATCTCTCAGTATAATACAACCTTATTAAGTGTACCCGCTAATCTTTTAAGAATCAGAATCAGAAATTCAAACTCACCAAACTCATTTATATACACAGTAAAATAATCTCAGTCACATCCTATTCTTAACCACTGCATTTAATCGAACATCAGTCCACTCATTACAGCTTAAACTCTTCGGGCAAGGCTTTTGTGTTAATGGGAAAGATTTGACCATTCTTCCAGAATTGCATTTGTGAGGCCACACTCTGTTGTTAGACAAGAAGGCCCGACACGTACTTTTGTTTCCAGTTTTCAGACGTGTGTCCTTACTGTCTGGCTGTTGTTAGTTTTCCTCTCTAAGGATTTGACTTGCTAATGTGTTATTCATAGCTGATTACACTCCACTCTATTATTGAGGACAGCAGACGAAACATGATTAGATGTGCAAGAGCTCTTGCTCACCATTCTTATGCCACACAAACACCACCAGGTGGCCAACTGAACATCAACAGGCAAGTGAATCAGGATACAGTCCATACGTTTAAGTGTCAATAAAAAATGATATATAACAAGGCGGGTGAAAGCAAATAATGAATTGGACTACTTTGGGAAAGAATCAACCAACAAATTAGCCTTACAATGCTTGCTTAAATTTCACATGATTTCTTTACACCATGGATTATGTGGTTTTTTTTTTTTTACCGTTTTGAGGCAGTTTCCCAGAAAACTAACCCTTTTTAGGGCTTCGTCTGTGGATGTTCCACTGTATTAATCTAGCAGTGATGAGCACTATTAAGGTCAAACTTCCTTACACGGAGGTAGTTGAGAGTGGAGTTGGACAGCCCACATCTGGTGATATTTTTAGCCAGCTGATCTAGCATCTGAGGATCCTGCAAGAGTATGACGCACAACATCAGAAGTGGAATTTAAGGTTACGGCAAAAGCTGTAAAAGCACAATGCTTGTTGTATTTGGGTTGACCACTCACATGCATGGCCAGGATGCTTCTGGGGAGGACCTCTCGGTGTTGTCTGATGCTGAAGTGCCACGTCTTGATCCTCATCATGTCATCAAACATGAACTCGAGGTACAGGCGGCCCTCCACGCAAACCTTGGTTGGGAGGCCCCAAAGTAAGTTAAAGTGAAAAGTCCACAAAAGGAAGGATGTAGAAAGGCTGGCTAGACCTGTGTGAACATGGGTTTGCCGTTCTGGGTGACCATGGTGCACTGGTCACAGTCGAGAGACACAAAGTTACTGTGGAAGGATTCCTTCGGATGTTTCAAGTTGTAGAAGAGCTCTGTCGCACCACCCTCAAAGATGCTTCGAAAATATCTTGGAATCAACGTCCTGCCAATGGCTAAAAGAAAAAAAGAAGATATCACTGACTAGTAAAGGTGAAAAAAATCAGTTTATGACAATGGGACAACAACACTAGTGCACTATATCATGTTTTTAAATAATTATTACTGTGTTCATTGGAATAATTATATAACAGTCAAAATATAGTTTGGCAACACCCGTTCTCTGTCGTGTTTCTGATTAGGGTCACGGATGAACTATACAAAAACAACAAACACAGCTGTTCCTTTTCACTTTGAAGGGTCAATGTTTTGAAGGCTTAATCTATAACCTTGACAATTCTTTTGATAATTAATACTTGGCAATATTATTGACATCTTCTCTGTGGTTACGGTCAGTGACTCATGAAAACTAGTTGCTGAACTCCACACAGTTCACGACAATTCGATTTTGGCTACGTTGCTCAGTATAAGGCAGGACTTAAACTTACTGTATCGTTTGGGTCCATCTTCAAGGCAGAAAGTTATGGTAAGCATGGCATCGTCCTCGAAAAACTCTGTGGTGAATGCATCCCACCACAAATTGTCACAATCCTGAAAGATGAACCAAGTAGTCATAATTCATAGTTTACTTGCCACATATGACCTCATGAAAATACAACTCATCCCATCTCATTCCGGACGTTAAGTTGAAAATGTGTATGATCATAAATTTTGCTGAACACAAACTTTCAGCAAGTACACTGCATCTACAATCCTTCCGATGAGCAGAGATTAACAATCATGTGTTTGTTTCCTCCACTGCAGACAGAGAAAATGTGCGTCTCATTACCGCCAACTCAGTTGGGCATTTAAACAGTTGGCACTTCAATTACATTTTAACCGGGTTGATCAGATAATCCTATTAGAGCTTGAATATAAATTAAGTTTAGAACGTTCTGGATTCATCTCACACTCTCATCTTGCCATGGTAAGCTACCAATAAATAGCAGCTGAGACGTAAATATTAAAAACATAGCACAGCTCATAGTGGTATTAAAATGGCCTGGAAAATTAAAACAGTCGACTAGGGGTGTGTTTGTTGAGCTTTTCAATCTCGCCAAATAAATTGCATGCCATCACTCACCTCTGTCCAATTCTGTAGCCTTTTGTTCAGCTCATACATGCGATAGTCTGTCTGGTTTCCATACGGTGTGGGTCTCCTGCGGCAGGAAATGGGAAATTCAACACTGTGTGAAGTTCAAGCTGCACTGATGTCAAATCCCACAGTACATACGCACACACATGCGTAAGCCGAGTAATTACAGGAGATTTACAATGTTAGTCTTTGTCGGCAAAAATGTTCAATCCACATTGAAGACACCAAGAATTCCTACTATATTTGCAAAGCTCTCTCTGAACTCACCCCATTCCTGGTTCCATGTATGATGGGGGATACATGGGTGTGGGCCTGACGGGAGACACACCAAAAACTATCAGAATTATTGGAAGTATCAATTCAGGATTGAGAGCCGCTTTACCATTGTGCGGTTCACGCATAATATAACCTATTTAGGTTCTGTCAAGACCTCTACATTGACCCGGTTCAAAGGAACGATAACATACATTTACCGTATTTTCCGGTTTATTAGGCTCACTGGAGTATTAGGCGCACCCCCAATGAATGGTGCTTTTTCAAAGTTTTTTCCATATATAAGGCGCACCGGAATGAATGACAAAGGTTTTCCAAAATAACATAGAAATATATAAAACCTTTCCAAATATAAGGCACACCACATTATAAGGCGCTATAGTAGAGGTTGAGGTTAGGCACTACTTCTTCTAAGGGGAGGAAATTGAATCAGTGGCTGCTGACAGTAGTTGCGAGACCTGTTGTGGCTCAATATTACTTTACATACAAGGCGCATCTGGGCATAAGGCACAGGGTCATCTTTTGAAGAAAATCAAGGCTTTTGGGTGCGCCTTGAACACCGAAATATACGGTAGTCTGCTTCAAATGACTTGCAAAACAATGTTTGTGGAAAGTCAGCAGATAAACTTATGTAAATATAAACTCGTGTTTTACATGTAAATAGATACTTAGCTAGGCACCTAGAGGGAATTAAGGAAGGAAGCAGACAAGCAAAGAAGGAAGGAAGGATGGAAGGGGGGGGGGGGGGGAGGATGTTTTCTCCATGAAAAACCCACAATGTCGCCAGAATGTTCTGTAAGAAACTGCCACTTGTTTATAAGAATTTCTTTTTATTTGTTTATGTTTGTGGCTGAAAAAGGGTTCAATCTTTGGTTCCATTCAATACAGTATTTTATTGTATATGTACAGTAGATGAGTACTTCACTGATTACACTTTTTGCAACATAACCCCAGCAATAAATGAGGGATCACTGTACCTCAAAACACTCAGCTAAACAGTTAAAAAAATCTCAAATAATATAGTTTAGGCAGTTTAAGATTTTAAGAAACAAAAGTGGCCCCACCACACAAACTATGAGCCCATCATTCACATCTGCACAATTTAATGATTTAGTACCTTAACGTGAAAATAGTCATATTTGTATTAAGACTCCTTAAAGGACAACCGACGTCACTTTTTTGTTTCCTAACTGACATCAGAAAAACGTTTTATAGCATCTAAAATACCCAAAACACGCAGGCTGATATTTTTAGTCAAATGCAAAACACCAATAAAAATGACTTAAAAGTCTCTAAAATGTACATCTATTTGAAACCGGAATTGGCCAATTTCAGAAGGTGCCGCCCCCTTGTTCGTGGTGTCACGGCAAGACGCCTTGCTTGAGAATCAAAACAATGGCTTCAGATTCGGAGAATATGCTTTCTTGTTACTCATCCAGTTATGAATATGATTCAAATAGTTCTGAAGAGGAAAGCATACATGTTTGCAATCAATTAAACAATTTATTCTGTGTCATTTTGAGAGGAGAAATGTAGCACCGAATGTGTGTCATCTGGGGTCGGGAGGAATGTAGCACTGAAAAGAGGCAGAAGATGGCGACAAAGCTTCGTGGAAAGCTCCGTGGAAACGGGCTGCTTAATCCCTTACAATTTTTGTCAGTGAACACCATCGCGTTATTTATGTGTTTTCCTTCTAATTTCGCCATTAACACGGATCAACACGAAGTTTTTAGACCAAACAAAGTACCGCAAAATGCAGTGAGGTGATGCAAGTTATGTCCTTTCTTGGTCAGGGGCGTTCCTTCAGTGACGTAGGGTGAGGACTCGTCACCAACTCAAAAACAAGACTTCCGGAATATTCAGCACGAGTCTTACAACGTAAAATATAGCTATATGCAGGAGAATCTTTGTAAAATACGCTCAGTACAAGTCATTTGAAGAAATTTTACAAATTAAGGACAACGGTTAAGGACACAACTTGTCCAGAGACGTCGGTTGTCCTTTAAAGTATACTCCTTGTAAAAGAAACTGAGTCCATTGAATTTATAGAATACGTGCACTTCATGGCACATGGTTAGGATGGTAACACCTCTGCCTCAATATGAAATGGGAAAAACCCCTGTGTGGTTCAAGGAGACTTACCCCACATCTCGGTCCAGCATAGCGCCTGGGTGGAAAGGTGGAAAGCTTCCGCCGTTGGGGGGTTCCTTGGGAGAGTACAGCTTGAATGACTTTGACGAACAGCCTGCGCAGAGACCGAGGGACAGACAGCGAGACAGAAAGAGAGAGAGGGGCGGGTGTGGGTACAGGAGGAAAGATTTAGAGAAGATTGCTTTGACGTAGATGCATTCAAATCACAACAACATCCATAAGTAATCTAACTCTTGCTATTTTGTTGCATATAGCTCCAATAAAAGTCCTCAGTCTGAAGTGCTTTTTTTCCCTCCTGAATCCGCCCTCCCTCCCTGCCACTACTCCAGCTCGCCTTACCAGGCTGCTTTCATTACCTAATGCATCTTCAATCTGCTAAATGGACAAGAAAAACAAACATGATCTGTCCGGTTCTTGTAGCATCCACGCTGATGTCGGGTCCCTCCCTTCAAAGAGCGCCCATCACCATCTGCGCTGTGTGTACAAATCCCCCCACCCCTTGCCTCCCAATCCCATCCCCCCACTACTCACCCAGCCTCTCTGTTGTTAACCCATGTCTCGCCAGAGAAAGCATTCATGGGAACACACTATTCTGTGAAACTTCACATAGGCAGCGGTCCAACAAATGATATCTTAAACTCTAGTAGACAGCGGCTGAGTAGGATAACAGGAGAGGGTTGGGGGTTGTTCATTCCTTAGAAACATGAGTCTGTCTGCCTCATTAAAGCCAGCCACTCTCTCCACACATGCTTTCATTAGACATTAATTATGGCGCCGCAGTAGACCGTTGGATCACTGTGGCCTGCTTGTTGATGATATTCTTATGTGGAGCATGAACATGCTGTACCTGAGGTGGCGCCCAGTTAATTGAAATGGTCACAATTTACGTTCAAACAGTATGTCACTCTGAGCTTGCTGTTTAAAAGGCAGTGGTGCCAGATGAAATCTAACATGGAGATGTCTGCAGCATTGCCTTGGTTGGTTCTACTTGTTTAATCTTCTCATTGATGGGGCAGCAAAAGCATCATTTTTGATGTTAGCCCAAAACCACTTCTAAACTGCAAATTGAGTCAAAGCCAGGAATTATACAGTTTGTTTCAATCCACGATCAGAGCAATAAAGAGGCGTTCTTCACTTAACAACGGTACTGATGTGAGGTTTCGAGGTTAAGAACAGGGGGCAATATTGACCATATGTTAGCGATTTACACACAAATTCAGATTGTACCCTGTGAGTGGTAAAAGGATGTAAAGTTCTTTTTAGTAGGGGTAGGCCACAAAGCAATACTTTTCTTTGGTATATGTCTTCATCAGTTGTAACTACACACAAGAGTATGTGATTTTCCACAGTGCACTTCAACTCAGCAATGCATGCACACCTGCGTACTCTCAAGTGGCCCACTCTCAAAGGCTTTCACAAATGCTGAAAATATATTTCCAGGTTGGAAGCGAACGAGACTTTACTGCCGCAAAGCCGCACACTTTCCAGAATGATTTGATTCAGCGGGGGCAGATGGACTTCTCAGTGCTGGCGGTTGTCGGCAATATCTGAAGGGGCAGACAGTGCTGACTGGGGGCAACTTCCACGTTTGTTCTAATCTAAATTCATGATGATGCTTAGTTAATTGTTATCATTTACAAATTGGAAAATGATTATTACTGTTAAATGGAACCAAAAAATTACTAATAAATGTACATTTATTGCCACAAGCTAGAACTCATCATGCGTCATCAAGGTCATCTTGCGATTTTTCTGGCTGATTTCATACCAGTTACATTTTCTTCAAATCCCAGTGCCCTCCTGGTTTGGATCTTTTTCCAATTTACAAATGATGGAGGACATTGTGCTGATTAGAACCTTCAACACATCAGAAATGTTTCTGTATCCTTCCCTTGCTTAGTGCATTGAGTCAATCTTGAGTCAGAGGTCTACAGACAGTCATCATGCTTCATTTGTCCTCTGGCATGCACTGTCACCTGTGTGGACCTAATAGAGACAAATGTGCCTTTCCAAATCATGTCCAATCAAATGACTTTGGCACAGTTGGACACCAATTAAAGACTCTCAAGTGTGATCAGTGGAAAAACGAGCTACTCTTGCATTACAGATTCCAGCCGGCATCACACCTATGTGGCTTTTCCAATGCAACAAGTGTGGGGCGGTATCGAAAAAACTGCACGCCCAAACTTCACAGTGCACACTTGCAACTTGTCGGGTTCTGGACCAACATTTTAAGAGCAGTGAGTCTTGGCCATTGGTTTTGTGACAATTTAATAAGTGAATTGCTGTTGGTCGATGTAAGCTCTCAGTCGTACAGGAGTGGTCCATTAATGAGAAGGTTTCTTCAGCCATCATTTGTACTTCTTTGAAGGTGTCGGACGTTTCGCTTCTTCATCAAGAGGCTTCGTCAGTTAACTATTTTTTTAGTGCGCTGACGAAGCCTCTTGGATAAGAAGCGAAACACCCGACACCTTCAAAGTACCTTCTCATCGATGAATTGCTGTTGCAAAAGAGATCATTAAATTCACTGACACTTTCAGAGAGACAAAAAAAATCACTTTCTAATTTCAAGCGCGAATCAGCCACTCACAAACTGTGCAAACACCAGCAAAACACAAACTGTGTATTTATAGTACAGATATACGGGTACTTGTTTTGTATTTTGCATCAACATTTACCATATTTACAATTTCATATACCAGTGCATGAAATGGAAAAGCTTGTGGTAATTAAATTCCACCGCGAGATCCACTCAATTGGTTCATTTTCTTTAACGACAGCGAGCTTTAATTCATTTTTTCATTTCTTCTGCAAGTTGCAGTTATGCACGTTTACAGTAAATTATAGCGTACGGACTCACTTAATAATAAGCTTCCATAGTGTGGGATGAATATGAAAAAAGGTGCAAAAAATCATATATCAATATCATGACAGGAATATATATTATCATGTTATTATCTTTATTATCGACATTTGAGTCGATCCACACACCTCAGTTGCAAACAATGGAGCGCCGTCCAAACAAGCGGATGCTCAAAGTGACCGCAATCAAATAAAAATTCTAAATAAGACTACAAATACATCCACTAATACCCCCTGTGCATGCGTTATGACACAAAACACGCACTTAAACACACACAAACACTCCGCCAAACACACCAACGCTCGCGGTAAACGGAGCCAGAGGGCCGCATCCATGATCGGACGACGCATGTCATTGCTAAGCTAGTACGTTGTCGTGAGTAGTGCTATCCTTTCGCAATACCCATCACTCGTATATACAGAGCTACGGTGAGCCGGCCGCGTGGATAACGATCCAAGGTGCGCCGTGAGGTGGGGTTACCTGCAGAGAAAAGGCCACCAAAGGGCGGAGTTGCTCCTAGCCAGCTAGCGTCGATGCTAGCCGGAGAGGCTGAACAGCGAAGGCTCCAAGCTCCGCCGCGGCTTGGGAAAGCACTTGTACGGTCCCAACACATAAGACACCCGCCAGGCGAAAATACTACAACCAGTAACCTATAACTGGTTTAAATAAATTATATCCATAAATATATTTAGACATTTAATGCAAGTGTAATTTTATAAATGCATTAACATAGTGAGCGACGATACTGATCTACCGTTGCTACGACTACTTGGGGACCCTTTGTTCAAGGGAAGCTGTCTTTCGATACTTGATGAAAAAAAGACTCCGCCCCTTTGCGCGTATTAAAAACGCGCACACACGGGTACAAACACGCGCACACGCACACATACTTTGTTGTACTGTATTTTTGTAGCCCCACTTAGCACTTAAATTATCTTCGATCACTTGACTTTGAAGCTAAAGTCCTCATATTTAGATTACAAATATCTCACGGCACAACCTCAGACAAAAATGTCACACAAAGTATGAGATCGGATGTTTTTGTTTCGACTCATTCAGGTGGATAGGTTCAATCAAATGTTATTGGATTGGATTGGATTTACCTTTATTTTCTCGCAGTGTGGAGAAAGTCAATTTCACAACAGCAAACTTATGAAAGGAATGAAAAAAGTAGAAAAACAAAATACATGAGCTGCTGGAAAGGCAGCCACTCAACGGCGCCATCTTGAAGTCAAAAGAACAAAAAACTAAATAACAAAATAACTAATAAATAACATGGGCGAGATAGGGCCTACCACATCATTTTCTATGGCCTGTGAATGTTTTTTAATTGTTATGTCTTAATAACGTTCCGATATTGCACGTATTTTCTTGTCAATTTGTAACAGTAACTTAAAGAATAGTTGAACAATTATAATTGATTTAAAAAAATATTCATTTGTTGTATAGGGTATATGTAACAATACAAGGACATCTCTGGTTAAAAAACTTGTTCTGCATATCACGACATGCCACACTGACATAAGCAATTCAACATATATCTTGGAGGAGTAAATATGTTTTAGGAAGTCACTTTTAAATTCATATCATCGATTCAAATTCCCCAAATCAGAACTGTGCAACTACGCCTGTTTCAAAATAAACATTTGTAAGTAAATGCAAACATAGCATTTTAAAAGTTAAATCCAATTAATTGAATGAATAAAGTGCACTGTACTAGATGTTTAAAAAGTTGAAGCTACTGTAAAATTAGGCAAACTTTGAACTCTTAATTCAGTGATTCTGAATTAACACAAGAGGGTGTCCCTGAATTCCCTGACATTTGAACAGGTCACAAGGACAAGACTGAGCTGTTGTTTTCAAATTACAGTTTTGATTTGGAAATCAGGGCGGCCCGGTAGTCGAGTGGTTAGCACACCGGCTTCACAGAGGTCGCCGGTTCGCGTCCCGGTCCGGCCTCCCTGTGTGGAGTTTGCATGTTCTCCCCGGACCCGTGTGGGTTTTCTCCGGGTCCTCCGGTTTCCTCCCACACTCCAAAAACATGCATGGCAGGCAGATTGACCACTCCAAATTGTCCCTAGGTGTGAGTGTGAGAGTGACTGTTGTATGTCTTTGTGTGCCCTGCGATTGGCTGGCAACCAATTCAGGGTGTCCCCCGCCTCGTGCCCGAAGACAGCTGAGATAGGCTCCAGCAACCCCCGCGACCCTAATGAGGAATAAGCGGTACGGAAAATGAGATGAGAGATGAGATTTGGAAATCTGAAATATAGGCCAAATGGTTGTCAGTGTTCGTAAAAATACAGTAAAGTCTCGTTATATCGATATCGGATATATCGATAGTCCCGGTTATATCGATACTATTTCTATGCACGTACGTAGAAAATTACATGCAAACAGGGTCGGATATATCGATAGTCCCGGTTATATCGATATTTTTTCGGACTCCCTTGAATATCGATATAACGAGACTTTACTGTATATAAAAACATAGAGATGTTAATTTTAATGCTAATAATGTCTTCAGATAAAAAAGTGGGTATCAACATTTATATTCACACCAATGGATGGTTTATAGTCTTCAAAGTCTCAAATTCTGGAATGTGGGGCGAAGTAAGAGTAGATTGACAAAAAATTGATTTGACTCCTAAACATCAGCACAATGAGGCAGACGTGAGCTATACACAAGATGCTGCTGTGTTACTTCCGGGTAGAGTGAACGCTGGCGCGAATGGCTGCCGCGAATGGCTGCCGCTGCTCACCCGCACAAAAAAATCCAGTGACTGTAAAGTGTCCTTGAGAGTTTTGAAAGGCGCTTAGAAATTAAATGTATTATTATTACAAGAGGTAATAAACTTTAAATAGCTTTGTGGAAACTGCTTGTAACAAGGAAAATAATATTTCCATTATATTTTACAGTGGAGCTCTGCCAAACCCCCATTTTTTTCTACAATGATATTGTGTCATACCAACACTAAAGTTGTTACTGTCCAGCAGAGACTCAAAATCTAGCACACAGTTAAGTGATTTTATGTTACTCCGTTGCTGCACAGGCCACAATGTGTTGATTATGCCTTTGCCTTTCCTGTGAATAAAGCGGGATATATTGGCAATTTTTTATGATATTTTTTTGATACAATATGGTTCAATTGTATTTTTTCATATATCGGTGCCGAGTTGGGTCAAAGTAAAAGCACTCTAACTTGATGTAGAATGAACAAAACGTTCACATGAATTATGGACACCTTATCTTTTCGTTTGTTCTGTTGGATGAATTGGGCAATGAAATCCATTTCCTCAGTCTTAATCATCATCCCAGTGTAATGAAATGATGATGCTGAAATTAATTTGTACTGTCCTGACCTTCTCCGTCTTAAAACAGCGTTTGCTTTCATCTCTCTGGCGTCTGGAGCATGATCAAGCGCTCTGGCTTGCACGGCGCGGTATAGTGATGAGTATTCATCCGGCTAGTTAATTCAAGGCGTCTTTGTTAAGACTTTTTGGAAATGATTGACTCTGCTGATGGCTCAAATCCTTTTTAGACCACAGTCCTGATCCTTTCCTAGCCCCATATTATGTAAGGATATAATCTGTAACCTCACTTTTAATCAATAACCACTCTGATGTTTACAAGCAATAGATTTGAAGGGAGCAGAAAAGCTTTTGTGGTCTCTAAGTGGGTTTTAAGCTCAATTGGTTGAGGCCTTCGCTTAGTCGGTTTGTGTAATTATATAAAGCAGGAGAGCAGATGAGGAAAGTGAAGTGGTGGGTTTTATTGAAAGGCTGCGAGTAAATACATCAGAAGTCCACCAGGGACTCTGACAGGAAAAGCTGCACATCAGATCACGGCTACTATAATGTTTTGAAAATCTTCATTTGACAGGTGAATGGCTGGAGCAACCGTCTCCATTAGGGCCACCAGGGGCGAGTCATGGGTCTGAGGTTATGTGGTGCTGATATATTGGCTATACAAGATCATTTTAACCATTTGGTACATTTAAAGGACAACCGACATCACTTTTTTGGTTCCTAACTGACATCAGATAAACGTTTTACAGCATCTAAAATACCCAAAACGTATGATATTTTTAGTCCAATGCAAAACACCAATAAAAATAACTTAAAGTGTGCTGAAACTGCAAAAGAATTGGCCAATTTCAGAAGGTCCCGCCCCCTTGTTCGTGGTGTCACGCCAAGACGTCTTGCCTTGCTCGAGAATCAAAACAATGGCTTCAGATTCGGAGAACATGCTTTCTTGTTACTCATCCAGTTATGTATATGATTCAAATACTTCTGAAGAGGAAAGCATACATGTTTGCAATCGATTAAAGAATTTATTCCGTGTCATTTTGAGGTATCTGGGTGGGGGGGGGGAATGTAGCACCAAAAAGAGGCAGTAGATGGCGACAAAGCTCCGTGGAAACCGGCTGATTTGTTTCCTTAGAATGTTTGTCAGCGAATATCAAATAGATGCTCGGTGCAACACACAACGATTCACCATAACGTTATGTATGTGTTTTCCTTCTAATTTCGCCATCAACACGAAGTTCTCAGACCAAACAAAGTACCACAAAATGGATTGACGTGATACAATGTGTCCTTTCTCGGTCAGGGGCGTTCCTTCAGTGACGTGACGTGAGGACTCGTCACCAACTCAAAAACAAGACTTCCGGAATATTCCGCGCAAGTCTTAAAACATAAAATATAGCTATATGCGGTGGAATCTTTGTAAAATACGCTCAGTGGAAGTCATTTGAAGCGATTTTACAAATTATGGACACTACTTGTCCGGTGGCGTTGGTTGTCCTTTAATGCTGTTTTAAACTTGACTCACACATTTACAAATCATCTTTCAGAGATATGAGCATTTAATCAGTTAGCTTTCCAGTAGCACCTTCAGATTTAACAGGACACACCAGGTTGGTACACCTATACCATTTATAACAGAGGACTAGCTTTAAAGAAAAAAAGCCAGCTAACCCTACCTAACCGTCTTATATATTACAAATAGATGGATGGATGGATGGATGGATGGATAGTTGGATAGATAGTTAGATGGACAGTTAGACAGTTAGACAGACAGACAGAGGGACAGGCAGACAGACAGACAGACAGACAGACAGACAGACAGACAGACAGACAGACAGACAGACAGACAGACAGACAGACAGACGGACAGAGGGACAGGCAGGCAGGCGGACAGGCAGGCAGGCAGGCAGGCAGGCAGACAGACAGACAGAGAGAGAGAGGGAGAGAGAGAGAGAGAGAGAGAGAGAGAGAGAGAGAGAGAGAGAGAGAGAGAGAGAGAGAGAGAGAGAGAGAGAGAGAGAGAGAGAGAGGATGGATGGATGGGTGGGATGGATGGATGGATGGATGGATGGATGGATAGATAGATAGATAGATAGATAGATAGATAGATAGATAGATAGATAGATAGATAGATAGATAGATAGATAGATAGATAGATAGATAGATAGATAGATAGATAGATAGATAGATAGATAGATAGATAGGCGCTTAGAAATGAAATGGATTATTTATTATTAGATAGATAGATAGATAGATAGATAGATAGATAGATAGATAGATAGATAGATAGATAGATAGATAGATAGATAGATAGATAGATAGATAGATAGATAGATAGATAGATAGATAGATAGATAGATAGATAGATAGATAGATCTTAAACGTGACATTTATAAAGCTGATGGTGGAATACAATAAAACCAATCCATGAGGAATTAAGGGAGAAAGCTATTGTGACAACATTCATTTCATGTGTTTTTTTATATTTTATTCACGAATTGATTGTCAACGGTTGCGGAAGCTCAAGAAAAATGGAGCTACAGTGTCCTCTGCTGGAGACTCTGCATACACTATACAGAACGATCCTTGCTCATAAGCTTTCCAAAGCACAAATCCAAATTATGAAGGAAAAAAAAACAACAATCCAATTATTATTAAGTTGTTTTTACAAACATTGAATGGATTTTTATCAAGGTCAGCAACATATTCTAATTAGTAATGCTAAAAGAGACCAAATGAAACAACAGGAGAGAGCAAGGGAGCGAGAGATTTGTACAGGGTTCATTTTTCTCCTGTTGCATTTGGGGGTGGGGCACAAAATTATTTTTGAATTATTGTTATGTCCTACGTGTCCTTTGGGGTTTGAAAAAGATTGGGAACCCTTTCATTAGATTTCAAGATTGTTTTTTTTTGTTTGTATGTTTTGTCACGACCCAAGTTAATCACTACCAGTACAGGAAGGAATGACATGTACTGGCGGGAGAAAAAGCTGTTTTCCCTGATCTCACTGCAACATTGTGTGTGGTGTGTACTTCTCTGCTGCTTAGCAAGCAGAGACAGATGAGAGCAGTACGTCAAGTTATTTAAAGACTAATATTGGAGCTGTTCCACTAAATAATGAAACACCTATGGTACGGCGCTAAATTTGACAGGAATATTAGCACAACTGATTTATATGGGCAGCATGTAAAGAAAAAAAACGTCAATGTCACACCTCAAGTACAAATTCTCTAAGCCCCAGTGTTGGTCGCTAATTCAAAGGCAATAAATCAACATGGTTGCTGATATTTTCATGACTGCATGGCGCCGCTGGTAAAATAGTACTTTGTAAATCCCATTTTATAGCATCTGATTCCTTTAACGGCTGCCATCTGCCAGCGTTTACCTTGATTTGCATTCTCTCTATCACACGCACTGCGTGCATCATTCACATTGGATCCCTGGCCTGTCAGAAAACAGACATTTATTAAGTCTGATCGCAATAGTATAAATCAGGGTGATTAATTGTATTTACAGTCGTTCGAACTGCATTAAAGAGATTCCCTCTATAATTGGGGCTGAAGATCTGCTCTGTTTTTTTTTAAATAAGTCCTCATCGCTTTCATTTCCTTTCATTGCTCCTCTCTGCTTAGGTGGCACATGCCAGCTTTCGGCCGCCGTGCTGAGGGGCCTGCAGCAGATGTGACATCCATCAGATCAGCTCATCTCTACGCTGCAAAACCCCTCCTTTCCCGATGTGAGACTCCCCAGCATCTCCCACATTATCCTTCTCGCTCCCTGCCTCTGCACACACGGCCATTTTGATCTCGTTTACAGTAAGGAGTGGTGAGAAGAGGCATAAAGAAAACCGCTTTTAACCAGTGTTGTTGCGTAATCCCCCAAATAAATAAATAAATAAATAAATACATAAATAGATGGCTGCCATGTTGGCTCTGCTTGAAGTCACTTTTCTCCAGTCAGCGGCCATGTGACTTTCTGCATGAGGTAACAGCGATGTTACTGCAGAAGGAGAGTGAAACAAGGGCAAAGAGTGAGCGGAATGGAGGGGAGGAGGGTGGGAGTGATGAGCCAAGGGGAGAGTGCGCCGGAGTGGGTGCGTTTAGGGGAACAGGGCGGGGGGGAGCATACATGCAATCTATTTTTACCATTTAGTCAGAACAAAGGATGTGATTGGCTTCACTGCATTAGGGCGCAGAGAACAAAGCCTTAAAAAAAGGCAATGTCACAGCAACAACAGAAGGTCGCCAGCACACTTTAAACAAGCAGATGTGTGCCACCATATAAAGACACGTATTAATGTGCTTAAATGCTCGATGCAGGCATCTTTAATGGATAATGCTATTGCACAAAGAAGCCCGGAGGGGGAGAGAAAGTGATGTCAGGGTTTAGAAGGGGCCATGTTTTTCCACATTTGTGTGAAATGCACACACAACACACATACATCCACAAATACAGATTTATTGACTGCAAATTAAAATGATATAAACAATGGAATGCCAGGCGACAAAATTGGAAGAAGAAAAACATGCACAGCACTAATCTAAGCATCTAACTACTGCATTATTAATATAACTAAACAGATTTTCCAACAATGGTGCATTTGACACAATAGTTAGAATGACTAAGTGGTTCTTAAAATTGTTTCAGCCAAAGAACAAATTATTGTGATAAAAGGTACTGTAACATATAACAGTTTTGACATTAACTGTGCCCTAAATATAGTATTATTGTGTTTCGCTGCCAGGGAGTTGCCAATTTTGTAATCTGAGTTTTGATCTTGAAATAATTTCACAATCTCACAGATGTACTTCATGCTTCTCAGCTTTCACCAAGTTCATTTTCATACTAAAAAGAAGTTACTCGCTCGAAGTGTGAAGTTCAAGAAAACAGTCAGCCATTGAAAACAACTCCTCATGTGTCCATTAAGAGTGTATTTACTCTTCTTTTCTTTATATGATACCTCTCCTACCATTCCCATCCTCCTGAACCCTCACCCTTGTGCCTGTTGCTTCTTTTGGATTAAGTGCCACAAAAAGCACACGTAAAAGCCTAGTAACTCTTTTTTTTACAATTTTATGCTCACTGAACTGAGATATATTAAAGTACGTTGACATTTTGCTGGCAAGAACAATGCCGTTGAAAAAAGCAGAATGTATGATTTTCTGGCATTTCAATGCAGGCTAAAAGGGTTATTCTCCTCCTATTCTTCACAATGTAAGAATGTCAACAAAGACGCTTCACATAACATTTATTGCATGCATACATAGCCATGCTGCTCTGTGGCTTTTTCTCTGAGGGATCCACCAGCCTTAACATGTCTCAGCAGGCTCAGGCTCCACTGTGATGGGTGCTCTTGCACACGTACTCTGTGGGCACATCCTTCCTCATTTGCGAAAATTTGCTCCATAAAATTTGCTGCAATACTGAAAATCCTCCCCATACACCATTCACACACATGTGGATGCCATTAAATGTTTCTGCCCTACAGTGAATTCTGTCAACAACAGGGGGGCTACAAGAAAGGGCAAGGAAATGGACCAGACCTTAAAAATGGCCTGTTATGTGTTATATCTGACAGTTGAAGACAAATAAATCATTGATTAAAAATAAAATCTTGCACCACTATTTCTCCCGCCCCTCGTTTTTAAATACGTTCTATTTCTTTGGGGGACAAGTAGCAAAAATCAGACAGATGACTTGAGAAAACGCAATGCAAAACCTTATGCGGGAATAAAGGCAACACAGAATATGAACATGTGTGGTTGAATGCTTTTTACACTTGACCTTTTGCCATAATCAATGTATAAAATACTGTATATAAAGTATAACAACAGCACAATACCAAAGCACTGACATGTTAGTTTTCTGATGCAGCCTTAAAGGACAACCGACGTCACCTTTTTGTTTTTTAACTGACACCACAAAAACGTTTTATAGCATCCAAAATACCCAAAACACACAGTATGATATTTTTAGTCAAATGCAAAACACCAATAAAAATGACTTAAAGTGTCCAAAATCTGCAAAAAAATTGAGCTGCAAATTGGGCATTTTCAGAAAGTCCTACCCCCAGTTCGTGACGTCACGCCAAGACGTCTTGCATTGCTTGTGAATCAAAACAATGGCTTCAGATTCGGAGAACATGCTTTTATATTATATTATATTTGTGCCATTTTGAGGCAACATTGGGAGAAAATCTCTCACTCAAAAAAAGAGGGACAAAATGGCGACCTGCAGTGGCCACCTCCGTTTCCACAGGCTGATAAATTCCTTATATGGAGCTTGGACACCCTCTTCTGGCCTTCTGGCGGCTTTTGGGTGCAACACGAGGTCCCCAGACCAAACAAATACAACAAAATACATTAACGTGATGCAAGGACCGCTACAATGCGTCTTTTTTACGCTTAAGCGCGGTCCTTTAGTGACGTCACGTACGGACTTGTCACCAACTCAAAGACAAGACTTCCGAAATATTCAGCGTGAGTCTTAAAATGTAAAATATAGCTATATGCGGTGGAATCTTTGTAAAACACGCTCAGTAGAAGTCATTTGAAGCCATTTTACAAATTATGGACACAACTTGTCCGGAGACGTCGGTTGTCAACAATCCACTGTAGGGAACATAAAGACAAACACCGAAAAACAATGCACTCACTTTCACAAGTAAAGACATTTTGTAGTCTTCAAAATAACATGGTAATTTAACATGGGCATATTTGTTGGCCCTTTCCGTACCCAGAAAAAAAACGTACTCCAGCATCCGCAAAACATACAAAGCCCACACAAGAAGGCAAAAGATCAGATTCAGCACCCAAAATCAAAACTATGGGGTGAGTATGATCAGTCCACAGTTGTTTTTTTTCTTGTTGAAAAACAGCTTCAGAAAATATATGTATGTCATATTACATTTTTCAACTCAGTTTTAAATTAGTGTGACATAACAACAAATGCACGCTGCTAGCTAAGGCGTCCGCTAGCCGTCGGCTGAACTGCACTGTATTCATTTACAGAGTACCTAGTCACTAGAGCACAAGTGAGTAATGTTACCAGATCTTTACCCAATAGTGTATTTTCTACGAGAGAACCCGGTATGACTCAGTACTGTTCTGGGAAAAAATACAGTAAAAAGAATATATTACGTATTGTATTTTTTAATCATCGTCCCACGATCCACTAAAATTGGTTGCATGAACTACCAATTGAGAATCATTGTTTTCATTTATGTCACACAAAAAAGTAAAACATAAAAATAAAAAGTAACTAATCAATATTAGCAATCATTGAAATTAAAGTTTGTGACATGCATTTTTCTGGAAAATACAACAACTCAAGTCTTACATCCAACAATCAATTATATCGCGTTTTGAGTGAACGCTGGCTCACCCGCAGAAAAAATATCCTGTGACCGTAAAGTGTCCTTGAGAGTCTTGAAAGGCGCTTATAAATGAAATGTATTATTATTATTATTATTATTATTATTATTATTATTATTATTATTATTATTATTATTATTATTATTATTGTTGTTGTTGTTATTATTATTATTATTATTATTATTATTATTATTATTATTATTATTATTATTAAAACAGTTCCAATTATGAAACAAAACATCAGAAAGTGCGGTGAGAGCAAGAAAAGGAGCAGCCAATTCCTTTTTGTGCAGAGTGGCAGCATAAAAGTGAAGTAACTCTATGATGACTCACGCTGTGCCAAAACTTAAAGCAGCAATGATGTGCAAAGATTCCCTTGGAGGCGTCACCAATTGTTTCCAAGCTGTGTACTTTTTGGGTAGTGCTTCATGTGAAGGGTTACCAATTTGATACACACTTCCGAAATAACAAATTGGCTCAAATTATATTTCTTATTCATAATTAATGACTAAAGTAATTCTGCTAGTGATTTCTTACAATAATCAACCAGAATTATTTATCAAAGTAGGAACCATAAAAATGATATGCAACACTATTTCTGTCAATGTCTGCAAGTGTTTACATTTTCAAACGATCACTTCTGCAACATGCCAGAGTTCCATCACCGACGAGCTATTTTTAGAGCAGGCCTTGGGCTAAATGATGGTCCATGTTGGTGACGCCCGCTCTCACCCTTTCTTAGTCAAAACTTGACCACTTTGCAGCACCCACCCCATTTTTTACACAAGTTAGATGTGAGACAGTAACGTGCAGCAAAGAGATGGTCGGTCAAACGAAGCACTCACCGGGACAAGCGCAACCTCCAACAGACATCTTCTCACATGTTGGGTGCTCTGCTTGGAAGGAAACAGCGGCACTCGGCCCTCACGCTGCTCGCATGGGCTATGCTTCTGAGGAAAAACAACACAAGCAGACAGGGTAGGGGGTGGGGGTGGAGAGATAAGAAGAGGGAGTGGTATGATTCCAAAGCAGGGCCACCGCTTGCTCGCTCTCTGTCAGAGGCAGGAAGTTGGCAGTGGCAGCATCATTAACAGGCATGTTGCAACACAAATGGGAGGGGAAATGAAAGAGAGACTTGATTGCACACTACAGCAGACAGTAGTACGTATGTAACACGGAAAGAAAAGTGTGTGTGTGTGTGTGTGTGTGTGTGTGTGTGTGTGTGTGTGTGCGTGCGTGCGTGTGTGTGTGTGTGTGTGTGCGCGCGCGTGTGCGTGTGCGTGTGGGCATTCATGTGCGTGTATGCATGTATATGTATGTGTGTGTGTCTGTCTGTTTGTCTGTCTGTCTATGTATGTGTGTGTCTGTCTGTCTGCCTGTCTGTGTGTCTGTCTGTCTGTGCGTCTGTGTGCAAGAAGCAATTAGCTGGAGAAAAAATAGTGTGTGTGCACGTATGTCATTGATGCATCGTCCGTTTCGGCCGCTGCTGCTGCGAGAGATAAACATTCTCAGGAGGAGCCCAGAGGCAGAAGGTCATTAATGCCAAACAAACACATGCACTCATGCCTCATGTATGACTGATTTCCATCTCAGCCCAATTTCTTTCTCTCGCATTGCTACCTTCGCCTACACACTGAAGAAGATGTGCGTTAATCACCGCAGACAGTATCGATTAAAAATGCAAAGCCCACCTGGAGAGCAGAGACACACAAGGCTCACGGGAAGTGGTAAGCCCATGTTAATATGCACCCGCTCGCCAACATGAAGACCCTTTGCTCCCTGTCCATGCGCTTTAATCCTGCTTCACTCTCTTACCGCTGTCATCCAGATGACGCAGCCTTAACCTTTTGGCAGTTCAGTCCATTTCCATTAACGTCGACACATCTCTTGTGTCACTTTCGGAGAAAAAAAGGCTGTGTTTCTATTAGCAATGAATTCAACATTGCTTGTTTTCAGGATTACACAAAACTACTGAATGAATTGAGATAGGGTATGGATCCAGGAACAAGCCATAGATAATCTTTTGCACTACTTGATACCACTCGGATTACCAAACCAATGATGCGTTCCTACTAACAAATAAAGTTAGCCAGCGGTTGTGGTTGCTTTTTTAACACAAATTCTCAAATGATTGTCTGGCACTTCAATGAAAAGATTTCTTCAGCCGTCATCTGTACTTCTTTGAAGGTGTCGGACGTTTCGCTTCTTATCCAAGAAACTTCGTCAGCAAACTAAAGTTTTACTGGTAGTCTAGGCCCTATATATATATATATCCCTACTGTCCAGACATGGCGGTGCCGGACTCTGCTATATGTCCCTGGTTGGGCGTTGGGGGGGAGCAGAGGACTACTCCCTGCAGCTCCACTGATTGTTCCTATTGTTCTGACTAACGACTGGCCTGATTGCCCCACTTCCACCTAATCAATATTACTATTCATATGTTGCCTAAGGCTATTGTATGAACGATGCAAATTGAACCTCACCCCACCATATCGGTTTAATGAAGGATTGGTGAGGAGATGGTGAGGTGTCACGGAACAGTGGCAAAAATATTGGAATGATTTTCCCAAGTCTCCCAAAACAGAGCATTGGATGAAAAAAAAGTCCAAACAATAAATTGTTTAGGTGATGCAATTTTCATCAACCACACAGTCAAGGGTTTACGGATGATCTTAATCAGATCTTTGCCTTTTCTCTCTTGTTCACAAAACAAGTGGAGGATTTGCAGTGGTGTCATTGTTTCTCACCAAGCTTTGTCCTGAACAAATCCTCACAGAGAGGCACACTTGACTTCCACAAGCGTGCAAGCAAGTCTTGTGCTTGCACGCTTCAACCTGTCAAGGCTGATCTTGACTACTGACTCCATCTGCTGTGATATAACATCTGACAACTTGGCTCTCAGACAAAAAAGTCCTCTCCCACTGCAACTGAAGACGCCAACGTGCGGCTTTGACAAAAGCTCTCATCACTGACGCCTGTCACTCAGGCGATCCAGCAACAAAGAGCAAATATGAGTCAGCCCAGCAACCAGAGCTGACAAGCACATTGGCTATACACCAGTGAACAGTCAGCCGCATCACAGTTAAATGTCATACACCATGTCAGACAATGTTCCCGGGACCCAGACACAATGAACATCCCCGCAGGCTCCCTTCTTTCTGTCACAAACACTCCATGCTACCACATGTTTTTTTTAATGATTGTCATTTCAAGGTTAGGATCAAACGAAGGAAAACAGAGGAAGTTTGTGATGGTGTGATTCAAAAAAATGGCTTCCAGTATCAATTAAAGCTGCTGTGCGCTACTTGGTATGCTCTCTCTCCCTGTCTTCCCTGTTCCATATCCAGATGCCCGCACTGTGTCGACAACATGTCAGCAACAAGCACTGCTCTTATAATGAAAAAGTTCCCAGAATCACAATGCCTGTTCTACTTAAGCACGCATTCTGCTTGAACACACACACCTTGAATGTTGTGACAGCACAATCTCACAAGGCTCTTTTGCTCAAAACCCCAAAGTGAATGTTTTGTAGGCTCCTGATGGCATCATTCATCCAATCACTGCTGATATGCGCCGCTTTCCTTCATCATCGCACTCCATTTCAGTGCTTACCTTTCTTTTCTTTCGCCCACGCTTGCCAGTAAAAGTCCGCCTGGGTCAGCCAACACAGCGGAAGCCAAGCTGAGCCAGCAGGCAAAGAAAGACAGAGTGAGATGTTGGAGGGGGAATGTGTGATGAGCAGATGCTGATATAGGACACAATTGGAGGGGCGGGGGGTGGCCGGGGGGCGAATCAAGCAACGTGCAAATTGGATGATGAGAAGGAAGGAGGGAATGAGGAAAGGGAGGAGGAGGTGGAGGAGTGAGGAAAGAAGGAGGGGTGGGGGGCTTCTCTTCCCTGCACTGGTATGACGCAGAGCTGCCACATCTCCTCTCTCTGCTACAGCCGGAACCTTCCATGCCCACGAGAGGGGGGGGGGGTGTAACCATAGCAACGAAAGAGCAGAGTTAGGTAGTAGTGGCATACTGTTGTGATCACTTAGATGTGCATCTCACAGCTTCTGAAAGTATTACAAAAATAACGACAAAATGCGATGAGAAGCGGACTGGTAGGACTTGTTGCCCAAAAGAGGAAGCAGGATGTGCAAGTTAATTCGCTCACTCAAAGTGAAGATAAAACAAGTGCACAAAACAACCTGTGAAATCACCAAATCAATAAAAGAACACCACTGAGCTTCGGCAGTCAACACAACAAAATCCAAGAAAATTCTATAGAATCATTACAAGTTATGACCATATCCCTGAACAAGTGAAATGTGATTATGACTAAAATTAATGAAAAATGTGCTTGCAGTCTGACTGAGTTTCTTAAGATGTGGCATTGCAGCTTGTTTTATTGTGTCGTGTTTGTCGCCCAGATAAGGGGAATATTACACACTTTCCATTTTGTTGCTATTTTGAATCCTAAACATAAAAATTGGATTTCTTGATTGTGTTTCTATAAAGTCATCAAAGCAGTAAAACATACCGTGATTCATTCATATTATAATGGAGTTAATCCTGAGGCAGCATCCGAGAACAGAGTGGTCACGTGTTGCGTTATTCTCCACTGTGAATCCTTTAATTTAATCATGAAGGCTCATTCTGTATTTGTAAATGTATTGTGAATGTAGTCATTTTGATAGTATGCTAATATAGCTGATATAGATACATACCCATCTGTTGCCTTCATTATGAGGCTAAAATAAGGCTTTTGTTTTTTTGCTGTTACAGACACATTTTGTTTTTTTGGTCCAATATGGCTCTTTCAATATTTTGGGTTGCCGACCTCTGCCCCAGTTTGAAACTATCCTTGGTGAAACCCTATCATTTGTCGTTAAATTGGGGGGAAACGATTTTAGAAACCTAACCTTTGATTGATATGAGAATTAAAGGTCTCTCAGCCTGTATTATATACGTACTATCAATGGCAAATGTTGCATATCGTTAAAAAAACACATTTCACAATATACAACTTTAAATATGATCAACATAAAAAGGCACATGCAAACTTCACACACACAAAAATTATGCCTTCATATGGGATCAAAGCTCAATCAGTCCTTTCGGACTTCAGGTGCTTTGGCACAATTTATCTGCTGGGGCAAACACGTGCCAAATAGCAGACAGCTGCAAACACAAGGATGCAGCAAAAAACAAAAAAGATGCAAAGAAAAAGACAAATGCACACAAGCAAACAAAAAATACACACAAAACCACGAAAATGCTGCAAAAAGCATCAAAGTATCTCATTAAAATGTCCTTAAGAGTTTTGAAAGGCACATAGAAATAAAATGTATTTATTATTATTATTATTATTATTATTATTATTATTATTATTATTATTATTATTATTATTATTATTATTATTATTATTATTATTATTATTATTAACAACACAAGACATGCAGGAATCGACTGCAATACAGACAAAGGATAGGAGGAAAGTGGTGATGTGAGACTAGAAAATAGGGAGGATCTGGTCTCACGAAACAAGTCCTGCCCTCCTCCCTAGTGCTGCGACAAACTTGTGATTCGTGTAGTAAAGTTGGGTCTTTTTTCTTGCCGTCGTTTTTGAATTGGTGTGTCTTGTCTTTCTGTGGTGTAGTTTTTCCTCTATGACTTTTGTGGTTTGTAATGTTTGTTGCGTTTCGTCCCCGTTTGTCACTATATCCACGCACTGAATGAAGAAGAATCAAATCGAGAATATATCGGTTAAAATTCACGGCCAAACGGTCTTCACATTGAGTTCCTGACGTGTGCAAACGCCAATCTTCAAAGTCCCTTTTACTTTCATGTGAAACGTGTCTGCGTTCCTTTGATATTTCATCTTGGAATATAACATACATGTTAAGTCTCACAATTTGGTCGGGACACTCACGATTTTGACCACAATACTGACTGTATAAAGCAACTACGTATTGACACAATACAGACAGTTCATTTGTAAGGTGAAACAAAGTAAAATGTAAAAAACTAAATACATACTACTATACATTTTTTATACTAATTGAATGGATTGCAACGCCCGGTGCTTGTGATGTGCGCGTAAATAAACAATGAAAGCATGTTTGGGTTTTATTTACTTGTTATTTACACTTTTGTAACGCTCACATTATTTTAACACGGACCACGGAGTCGCAAGTTCGAAAATCTCCCATTTATTATTTCAGAAACTTAAAATGTATGATATAATATGAAAGGAAAATCCTTTTTTATAGATTAAAAAGTCGTGTGTTGAGAGCTCCATTTTTAAATTAAAAAGCTGCATGTAAAAATGAATAAAGGGACTTTGTGGTGCTTTGTACCACAAAGCGCCTTCAGTTTCTCCATCATGTGAACGGAAATTGGGGTGGGAGGAAAAAAACTACAAAACGTTACTCCAGTTTCAGCGTCATTTTGCGTCATTTTACTGAAAGTGAACATCTCCTACCGGCACATTTGGAGGCAGGCGTTCAATTGGCCAAAGCTTTACCCACGTTCCGGTGTATAGTCAGGGAGTAAACTTGCAAGATGGCGCTACGGTGGAGCACAAGCGACGAGAGTTTAACGACGTGCAATTTGGATTTTTTCCCTTTGGACACACTTGGCGCGGTAATGAACGTGTTAGATGTTTTAACTTATTTAAAATTACCTCATTATCAGGAATGTTAAGCTCCATTTGTGCGCTCTGCAGTGCACACATTGAACACGGAGCATGCTGAAGTGACACGTGGATGCTACCCAGACGTCACCAAGTTGTATTTTAAAACCCATTACTTTTTTATATAAAGGTTGCTATTATATACATGTCGCATGATTAATTAACGACAATTTGCAGTGTAGTTAATGTAGTTGGGCGTCACGTTGACTAGCTATTAGCAAGCCGGTTCCAGAGCTGTTTTAAACATTTAGAATGTATGAAAATGGCCAAACAATACATGTGACAGTCGTGCTCTTTGATGGATTACACACATGTCCTGTATGGACGTTGTGTTTTAATGTTTTTAATTCAAATAAGACGCACCTGATTGCAATGTTGCCGGTCCTATTGATTCACTCACACGTGTTTATAGTACTTAGCAGCATGCTAGCTAAGGGGTAGTTGGCCAGCTTTGTGGTTGGCAAATCCAGAGTCACGTTGAATTGTTTCATTTGGAGTTATAGTTTGGGGATTGGTTTGAGTTTAAACGTGGTGGAGTTCGGCTTTGTGCCAGGTCACTGCGGTGTTGTGTCATAATTTCTGCAACGTCGGCGTTGTCCACGTCGATGGACTATGCAGTTAAGGCAGCACACGTTTACGATAATTCTTCCGCTTTGACACAATATCTCATTACCGTTTATGTACTCCTAAAAGCTTCAAACGTGCTATGTTGCGGCTGAATTATAGTTGACATGTCACCCATGCGCACAGGACACGTAGTTATTGTTTTGAAATGTACCTTCTTTTATTTTACGGCGTGTGCATTTAATGTCCACATGTTTGAAAGTGGCGACACTTTGTATCCAAATTGGACACGTCCATAGTAAGGGTGTGTTGTACACGTGTGTGCGCGACTTCCGCCTTGTAGACGGCGAGAGTGAAGGATCAAACGTGTCCGAACACTGACAAGATTATACGCCCGGGGTGGCCAATCAATCAGAAACAAAGAGCCACACATTTTTACTGTGTCACTACAAAGACACGCGCACACACACACACACACACACACACACACACACACACTTTTTTGCACAAATATTTACTTTTGGAGCGATGGACCTCCCATGATTGATCCGGTTGCGCTGTGCAAGCATATCAGAATCAGAATCATCTTTATTGCCAAGTATGTAGAACACACAAGGAATTTGTTTCCGGTAGAACACGCTGCACTAGTATCGTCGTCAAAAAAACTGCTAAGTGGCACTATACAGTTCCATTTAGGCTACTGTTGAAAGAGTTCAAAGAGTTAATGGCTTGGGGGAAGAAGCTGTTTAAATGTCTGCTGGATTTGGTGCGCATGGATCGGTAGCGCCTGCCTGAGGGGAGTAGCTGGAAAAGGTGGTGGGCAGGGTGAGGAGGGTCCAGTAGGGTTTTCCGTGCCCTAGTTTGGATTCTTTCAGTGTGCAAGTCCTCGAGAGTGGGTAGGGCGGTGCCAATGATTTTTTCCGCCGTCCTAACTGTCCGTTGAAGTCGGATTTTGTCCATTTTTGTGGCGGCCCCGAACCAAACGGTAATGGAAGAACACAAGATGGATTCGATGACAGCCGTGTAGAAATGTTGCAGCACTTCCTGTGGCAGGCCATGCTTCTTTACATATGAACACACACATGTGCAAACACAAATGACTAGCAGTCAACTTGGGACAAGTTCTGCTGGCTCGAGGCCGATTGAGATCAACAAAAACAGGAGTAATTCACTGACTATATTATCATTTAGCACTTGGCAGCATTTTCTGCGCATGGGGCCGTAATTCTGTCATCTGATTGGTTGCCCTTCTCAAGCCATGCATCCATCCAGCCGCAGACTGTCCAACAGCACCGACCTTTCCGCTGAACAAAGTGGGGCTGCGAAAATGCTGCCCATTACAGGGGCAAAAAAGCACAATCGCCCCAATTGATTACTACCTGGTCGGCAGAATATTACTCAGAGGCTATTGTTTGCTCATCTCTGCTTTACATGAAGGGAATCTCAGTAACATTCAATTCATAATGCAAATGCAGTTTATTGTAAGTGACTTTAAACAAATAGCATTTTGAGATTATGTCTGCTGTCTTTCTAGGCTCCTGAAATGTGCTCCGGAGAACCATCTGAGGCTCTTCAAAGCTGCTTGGACCCCTCCATCCTTTCCATCTTTGACACATCGTCAATCGAGGCAAGTCAACATGACCAAACTGCTTTCCAAAAGCTAAAATATTTATATATATTGTTTTCAGAAGATTAGCTTGTCAGTTTTCATTTTAAATGTCTATTTTGAAGTACTCTTGGTCTTAAGTTGTTGTTTTTATTTCTGTTATACTCATCATTTAGTCTAAAGGACTAGATGATGATGGTGAAGTCACACTGTTAACAGCTCTTGTGGACATACTGGACAATATCGACGATGAGAACCTGTCTCCGTTTGACATGCTGCCTGAGTCGGACCTTATGTCGGGTCAGGGCAGGGAACACTCGCCGGTTAGTACACAGCTGTACAGCTCGCAATAGGTCTCCCTCAAGTTTCGGCCACACAAACCTACAATGGGGGCCCCCGTTTACAATGAGATTAAATGACACAAGGCTTCATACACTTGATGGACATTAAATTTGCTGCTGCCAGGAAAAATATGTCATTTACTTGCATTTTTTTACATTGTAGATCAGGAGATTACTTCGTCTGCCACAATCCTCTCCAGATAAAGACGCCTTTTACTCAAGACCACTATCAACTGGAAAGGTAGCTTTCACCCCATAAACGGTGGACATATACTGCATACTCATTTTGATTTTAACCCACTCCTCTGTAATCAGAACCTCTTCAAGATGAGACAAGCGTTGCAAACAAGTGACGGGGAGGAAGAGGAAGCTGGTTCTCTCGGTCCACCAAGGGCCAATTTACCTCCTGACTGCAATTTAGAAGACTTGGGTGGTCTAAATTTTCCGTTTCCTGTCACAATTGAGCAGGAGGGTGGTGATGACCTTCCAGTCAATCTGCGTGATTTGGTGAAACACATGCATCCATACTGCATGACCATTCGCATGGAGGATGATGAAGGCATGCAGATGTTACCTGCAGGAGGAATCTTACTGGAGGTGGTGGATCACGGTGAAAACGGAGAACCTATCCTCGCTGTCCAAAACCTCCCAGTTCCTCAACCAATTGAAGAGTCTCCCAATAATATGCTAAGGGCAGAAGATGAGGAAGAAGTAACCTCTGACAGCTCAGAACACATTGTTGTTGTTGATGATGATAAAGCATTCTCTCACACTCCTGTGAGAAATCCAAATTTATGTTCAGATGGGAAAGAATGTAATAAGATTAACAAGCAGAAAGTAGACACCATCGCAAGAATGCCCTCTCATCGGAAAAGGAAAAAGAAATGTAAGAACCATTGCCCAGCTGTCGAAGGAAGAGTCCTCAGGAGTTCCTCGGCAAGAAGTAAAATAAAAGATTTACCCCAGAAGTCTGAAAAGACGCGACTCAAAGAAGGGAAGAAAAACAAAGTATCAAAGGCGAAAGCTGGTCCTGCAACTCCCTCTGTAAAGTCAATGGATGTAATTCCACGTTGTGAATCACCAGCTGAAATACCCATTACGACCGCTGAATCTAGCGTGAAAACTGTTGTGAATTTTGTGTCACCACAACCTACAGGACTTTTAAAATCTGGCATTTCTGAGAATGCAGCCCCAGGCTTCTATTCCCAACAACCAGATAAAATGTCCCCACAAGTGTCCCAAGCTCCCGATGAGCTCTCCGGCCAATCATCCCCGATGTCCTCCAGCAACCCATCATCTGCTCCAAACTTCACATTGACCGTAGAGGACCCCCTCCCGCCTAAGACCCCTGCAACCCCTGAGCCAAAGCCCAAGTCCCTCAGTCTGGCTGAGTACCGAAAATTACGGTTGCAGAAGAAACCTGTTGCAGTTGATCAACAAGGCGACAATAGCAACAAGTGGCCCAGCCTTCCAGAGCCGCCCAGAGAATTGCAACCTATCCCCTGCTTGCCTCAACCCAGTCCAAAGGACCCTCGGTGGTCCGCCTTCCAGGCTGCAAAACAGTCAGTTGAGGTCAAACCTGCATGGCAACCCCGTGGACCCTGCGCCCCTCCTACCCCTGAGGCACTATTAGCGCCGCCCGCTTATATGGTCGTCTCAAGCAAAAAGGCTGCTAAGAATGTCCCTGCGAAAGTGTCGACAATCTCGAGCCAATCAACTCACAACGGTCCGAAATTGTCAGAAGATAAGACTGAAGTCACTGAGCAGGCACAACAGCCTGTCAAAACTACCACAGAAACAATCCAGTGCACCTCTGCTTCGACGGTTTCTGTTTCCAGTCCTTTGCAGACAACCCAAATTGGCCGGAATGTGGCTGAGGGCATTCCTTGCGCCACTCCTTCCTCAAAGACTCAAAGCACATCTACAAATGCCACATCTTGTTCGACGCCTTTCCTTTATCCCATGGCATCATCAAGTTTAAAATCAAAACCTGTGTTGAAACCAAAACCGCTAGTCACGGCACAAACAAAAGCTCCACAGGCGATGAATCCAACACAGGCATTGATTGAGTCCTTCACCACTGAAATGGGTGAGCCATGTCAACTGTGCAACACATTCGCTCAGTAAATCGTATCCTATTTTTTCAAATGCACATCAAAATAGCTAATTGATAGTGGTAAGCTGGCAACTCAATTTTCATTTCGTGTCAGAATCCTGTCTCAAAAATTTCTTCTGACTCCAATTAATCAATCAAATGTGCATATCTTTTCCCCAGCCATTTATTGGTCTATCTTGTGTTTTAAATTGTTGGTATTAATCATACGCTTATTTCTTCCTTATAGGTATCGAGGCAGCTGATCTGACCAGCCTGTTGGAGCAGTTTGAGGAAACGCAAGGTGAACAAACGAATCCCCTTTACGAGTCCCCATTTCTTGCTCTCATATGTTGATGGACTGTTTCATCATGGGAGTGGAGAAACATGAGAGTCTTGACTTGTCTCACATCCAAGGCATGTTTTAATACACGACGAGCCTATACTGGCACTGGCTTTTTGTGCAAAGTATTTTCTGTCGGTTGTGTTTTTTGAGGGCCGCGAAGCTGCTTTGTTCTGTGGAATTCTGCCCAGTCTGCAAATCCATTTTACTCTCACCATGCTGTCTTTGTTGGTGGATCCACAAGGCTCAACCACACATAGGGTGTACAGCAACTAGACTCCAATTTACATTTAATAGTGTTTGTTAGTATGTTGTTGAGCTTTTGAATGCCTTAGCTGGCTGTGGCAGTTGCGCGGGGGTTGAACTAACATTTCAATTCACAAATAAATCTCTTCTGACAGTCTCCCATTCTCCTTATCTCTCTTCAGCCAGAGAGCAACAAAGTATACCGGAGGTCAGTGGTAGAGCAGCAGCTGTAGGAAACTCTAGGTGAGTTACCCTACAGCCGTCATGCTGCTCTGTGGGTGGGTGTGATGGTATCAGATGTTTATGTGTGGTTGCTGTGACTCCACTTTTTGCCAAGGCCTGCAGTTGAGACTCAGTCATGCCCTTGAAATGGGCTTTGATGCTGTGGATCACAGCCAAACCTAAGGCCAAATCAGATGCATAGCATTCACAACTTTTGTTCTACCTTTTTAGTGTGGGACTGCCACGTGAAAGAACTGTTGTGGAGCGTTTCGCTGATCTCTCAAGCCCTGCAGGTAATTTATATCATGTAAATGAAACATGTTTTGCAGAATGATGACATTGGAACCTCCAAACCGAAGCCAAGTAGTGTAGCCCCGTGATGGGAATGGCCAAATTCTCTATTTTTTTTTTGAGATACCAGTCGTCATTAAGCCCATTTTGTTTCCAATAACCTGCTCCGTTCAGTCTTACTTAAAATGATGATGATGATGAGGTGGTAATTTAGAGTACTTGTATCTCCAAATGGCCAACTTCTATTAATTGTATGCTGTAGTAATGGTGCACTCTAAATATTCTTTAGCTTTGACTCCTCCAGCCACTCCTCCACACCAGATGTGGAAACCTCTGGCCCCTGTTGCTCTGCTAGGAAAGGCCAGGGCCACAGAGTCGTCCAAATCCAACCCCTCCATGGCTATTCAGATTGAAGCTCGCCCTTTGACCTCAACCAAATTCCGTGCCAAACCCACTGCAGCTGCCGCCACTGTGCCTTACACTGTGGTGTGCATGGATCACGACTACTGCCTACCCAGCGGAGACGCTTCTTCTGCTGGTGAAGCCGGCAACCGCTGGAATGTCAAACAGCAGATCACAATTAAACCCATAAGGAATATCACTCCTGCCACTACAAGGGCCCAGTGCATTCAGGAGACCACCTACCAGTCAAACCTAAATCTGCCGGTATCTTCAGCAGCTACAGCGCCTTTGAATAATGGTATTGATGGGATATCAGAATCCTCTGTTCTGGAGACTCCGGATGCTTCTCCAGCGCGTCAGAATAGTGAATCAAACGAAAGAATTCTTGGGAAGAAGGCTTTTGAGAGATCTTATCGTTGGCAACCTGCGTCTCGGAGTCCCTGCCCCAAACGGAGAGGGCGAAAACGAAGATCCCAACGTTCACCATCCGCTTCCAGCAGCTTTGAGTCTGATTCACACTCATCTCGATCTCGGTCGAGATCCCGCTTGCCATCTAAGAAAAGGTTAGATCCACTTGGCACCCTCTGCATTCCTCTCAGCTTGTAACTAATAAGATTTTATCTTCCTCCTCTTACTTTATAGGTTTCATCATAGCCGCTCTCGCAGCAGATCCAGCTCTTCATCTCGTTCGTCTTCACGGTCCTCCGTATCCCGCTCTCCTCCCAGGAGGAGAAAATACTCATATTCCTCCTCTCGCTCTGGTTCTTGGAGTCGCTCGAGATCACGGTCTCATTCCCCCCAAAGACGAGAGCCATGGAGGATAAAGAGATCTGTACAAAGGTACATTGAAGCTGTTGCGAACTTTTCTCGTGCTTGGTTAAATTTGGCTAAAGGTGGTCTTTCTTTAGTCCTTCATATTGGAGGAGAAATGGGTACCCTGCTGAGGATGTGAAGTCTCGCAAGGACAAAGCCATTGTAAGATTGTTAATTTCACTGTTGGTGTATTGTTATTTATGTTACCTTTGTTGATGCATTTTGAAAACTTACCCTACAGGAGGAGAGACGGGTTGTTTACATTGGCCGAATTAGAGGCACAATGACCCAAAGGGAGCTCAGGGAGCGTTTCTCCTACTTTGGAGAAGTGGAGGATTGCACTCTGCACTTTAGGGAACAAGGGTGAGTGCTTCTTGTTTCTTGTTTTGACTTGCTGTGTTGCATTGTTACTGAACCCTTTTGGTCTCTTTTGTGACATCAAGGGTCATGGTACAATGCTAAATCATAAGCAGGCTTGCTCATAACTGGGGCCTCCTGGTCTATATCCCAGGTCGCTCTTTTAAAGGCAAGCCACAGCTTCAAATTACAAAGCATCATAAACTGAAGTAGTCATATCTCAATCTTATACCAATGCCTACAACAGGGACAACTATGGGTTTGTGACTTACTACGACACCAAAGATGCTTTCACTGCCATTGAGAATGGAAGCAAGCTGCGTAAGGCTGATGAGCTGCCATTTGATCTGTGCTTTGGTGGAAGGAGGCAGTTCTGCAAAACCACCTATGCTGACCTAGGTAGTACGAAAGTTGAGAGATGCTCTCAACCTGCTCATCCCATTCTTTCAAATTGTAATTCCCATGCTCATGTTGCTTCTCAGATTCTAACAGAGACTATGACCCGGCATCTGCTAAAGGCAAGGTGAAGACACTAGACTTCGACACTTTATTAAGGCAGGCGCAACAGAGTCTGAAGAGGTAACAGGATGCTGCCGAAGGGAGGAGAAAACACTTACTCAAGCAAAACTTGTCTTTTCAGTTTGTTGTGGCATTTTGTTTATTTTTGTTTACATTTTGTTTGGGCAAGTCTAATACCTTCTGTTGAAGAGAAGATTTATAATTAAAAGTAAAATACAATTAAAAATGAAACAATGAAAAATGTTTTTTTTAAACATGTAAAACCAAAATCATGTGTTTTTGAGAATCACTTTTAAATAGAAAAACAAATGGGGCTCCTTAAATGTTGGAAGAGGATGCAATACATTTAAATGTACTGAAAGCCTCGATTAAAACGGAAACCTGAACTGTCTCGTTTGGTCATTGAAGCATGTCAACTTTGTTCAAAATCTGAGTGTTTGGTATTGAAGGTGGATCAGTGTGAGACTGTCAGGGTGTGTAAAATGATCGATGTCAGTCTTATGAGCCTTCTGTTCAGATTGCTTGTTTTTTTTTGTTGGGCACAATGACTTTTCAAAATTATATTGGAGGTATAAGATGCAGCCAGAAAACAGAATAGAGAAATGTTTTAAAATAAGATCTGGACATATTTAACAAATGTGAACATTTTAAACACCGCTTTTAATGTTACACTGACGCGAATTACAGAACGAAAAACTGTAAATTTAGTACAAAGTGTTTGCTCGGCTTGGAGGAGGAGAAAACGATCCATTTAAAATATTGGCTTTCATCTACATTCCTAATATGGTCCGACGATACAAAGGTGATTAATACGCTTAAGATGAAGTCAATTGTGAATATCATAAAGCCAGGCCGTTATGACCATTCGTTATCACAGTCAAGTTTCTGCATTAATGTCCACAATTAAATGTTAATCTCAGTCTAAATCCGAAGTGTTTTAGGGTATATATTTCTTAATTATACAATATTATGTTAAAAAATGCGTTTTCCCCATTTGTGGCTTGGTTTTCTGCCTTGGCTAAATGGATGTGAACTCTCTTGTAGGTTGAAGTGCATTTGTGCTATTGGTCGGTCAGGACTGGTTTTGACTGGTTTAAACTAGTCTAGTGAACATGCGCACTGAGTGTAAACAGGAAGAACTATTGAGGGGAAAACGGCAAAATTACTAGACTAGCGAGCGCGCGGATTATACACAAAATGTATTGTGTTTCATTTTATATGAATATCAAGAAGTAATATTGTTCAATCTGAACAAGTTTACGGTTACATTTGTTGCGAACAGGTGTGGCTATTCGACGGTTCCCGGGAGGCATACACGGCGACGCCAATTCTGCTGTCTGACGAGATTGGCTTGCTCGGCATTCCGTAAAAAACATCGCTTTTCTTGGATTGCTTTTATTGGTGTCTGAGGATCTTCTACTACAAAATGGTCCAAAAAGATAATACGCTGGAGAGGACACCGGTGGAAACCGAACCGAACCCCGACCCAGTCTCGGGGGAGGCTTGTGCCGCTGGTCCCGGCCTGTTGGAGGCATCCGGCGAAATCAGTGTGGAAGCGACTGGCCACCGAAAATTCATCAGTGGAGTGGTGGAAGGTAGTTTGTGTGAATTGCAGTCGTGAAATAAATAGGTCAATTGACTAATAGCCTAAACAACCGTTTCGTCGTATTGTGTGTCTTACCCGAAAACGAGAAAATGTTTCTATTTATGTCGTTGAACTGCACCCACCAGTGTAACAATAACAATTACCAATTTCCAGGTTGTATTATTTTTTTTGGCTTGGCCGTTGTTATTTCCGACACGTGTCCACTGGATTTGTTTTAAATAGTGATTTTAATATAAACAGCCCATTTTATTATCGCATGTCAGACTGACGCAAGGGATGAAGAAAGTCACTTGCATGAGCAGCACTGCATGAAAACTGACAGTATGTTTGTTGCAGGTTTTTATGGGCGGCCGTGGACAATGGAACAGAGGAAAGAGTTGTTTCGGAGGTGAAAATGTGTCACTCTGCTTAATTTATTCATATGTATGCTTTAATTCTCATTGTTGCCAACACTATGTTTCACAGACAACAGAAATGGGGACTAAATACCTATCTTTATGCCCCGAAAGATGACTACAAACACAGAATGTTCTGGAGGGAGTTGTATTCAGTAGAGGAAGCAGGTGACTTTTTAGATTAGATTAATATTTTTTTAGACTTGTTACCAAAGTGTACATGTCGGATGGCCATGAGATTAAGTGTTTTTTTCTTCTTCTTTCCTCCAAATAACTCCCAGAACAACTTATGACGCTAATTGGAGCAGCCAAAGAGTATGGCATTGAGTTCATCTATGCCATTTCTCCTGGACTTGACATCACTTTCTCCAATCAGAAAGAGGTCACAGCACTCAAGAGAAAACTGGACCAGGTATTGCAACATGATTTGACAAAAACAACCCAAGGTTTCTGTTAAAAACGAGAAAGCATTCCTTATGAAAAAGGAATTTTGCCTCACTGTTGCACTTTACACCACATTTTTGGGGCATTCAAGTTTTAGTGGGGACCATCCCGTTCATTGTGTACTGATGCAGTTCAAAATTGAAACTGTGGGGCACGTTCATATGGCACCCTGCAAGATGGGCATTTGCTGTTGCGGCGCTTAAATTACAATACAGTGATACCTCGGTTTTTGACCATAATCCGTTTCAGAAACCTGTTTGAAAACCGATTTGTTCAAAAACCGAAACAGCACTTTCCATTAAAATCAATGTATTTTTTCTTAATCCGTTCAAAGCCTAGAAAACAACTTTTTAACTATTTCATTGCATACACTGGATAAAAATGTAATAATAGAGCAGGTCATGTGTAAAATTCTATAAAAAAAACTTTTATTTTCACCAATTTTTAACATTAACATCTGTACATAAAAATCTCTATCTTTCTGCCACGGGGCGTGTTGGCACCTATCCCAGCTATCTTTGGGCAAACACAGGGCACACTAACTTTTCAAACCATCCTCTGCTTGCTTTAAAATCAAACTATTCAGGAGATCTTAACCAAATACGTCAGCATTTTCACAAAAATAAAACAACAACAATATTAATGCGCCGGTCACAATGAGACAATGAGGAAGACGTGACGTATAAGGAAGCACAGGGTAGTCGAGTGATGCATTCAGATGCACTCAGTTTGGTTGAGAACCAAATTTCGGTTGTATACCAGGGCATAAAAAATATGACATTTTTGGTTGAAAACCGAATGGGATGAGAACCGAGACGTTCGAAAACCGAGGTTTGACTGTATGTCTCATTTGGGCGTGCCGCTGATTTGATGTCAGAGGACACAGTTTGTCAGAGTTTGTGATGTTGTGAATTCTAGGTGACAACAGCAAGGGATTTTGGTGAAGTTGTACAGTAAAAAACATGGAGGAAATCTATGTGATTACAAGACAAATTATGTAATGTGTTATGGTTAAAAAAAGGCACAATGATGGACTGGGATCGGCATCATCTTAACACCTGAACTCGTGGGAAAAGACAAGACTATAATCTATTTGGGAGCTGAGCAACTAGTGCCAAATATGGACATACCTGGTCCATGTTTTTAGGGTGCCTGATGATCTCTTACGGCTCACTAACGTGGCGTGAAACGGTTGTTTGAGGTCATTGCGCTAATGTAATGGCCTGAAACTCATCACGCAAATCTGACACGCTTGCGGCTGCCGGAAGCTAATGTGGTAGTTGACAGCTTCACTTGGAACTACATCTTGTCAGACAGTGAAAGTAGATTGTCTTAAATACGCAGAAGCTTCAAATCAAGGTTACATAGCTAACCACAAAGTTATTCTTTATGCTGCTTGTTCTTTTAAGGTTTATTTAAAACAGGTGCTGAATGTGGGCTTTTGGTCAAACAACACTTTCGAGGCATTTCAAGTCCCATTTTATTGCCACATATTATTAACAAGCTCTTATCTTTGTTAATAAGGTGACACACTTTGGTTGCAAATCATTTGCCTTACTTTTTGACGACATCGACCACAACATGTGCCCCGCCGACAAGGAGGTGTTCAGCTCGTTTGCGCATGCTCAGGTGTCCATCACAAATGAAATCTACCAGTACCTTGGAGAGCCTGAAACGTTCTTGTTCTGTCCCACAGGTATGATTTTAACTATTTGCACTTTCATCCTAATCTCTATTAGGCTCATCTTTGATTTGCTTGATCAATGTTGTTATTTGCAGAGTACTGCGGAACCTTCTGCTACCCGAATGTCTCTCAGTCTCCCTACCTTCACACTGTTGGAGAGAAGCTGTTGCCTGGAATCGATATTCTCTGGACAGGCATGTGTGACAAACATTTCACAATAATTATTCCTAGTGCTATTTGAGGCTGACACTTACAAGGTTTGTCTGTTCACAGGACCCAAAGTGGTGTCCAAAGACATCTCAGTAGAGTCGATAGAAGAAGTGTCTAAGATTTTAAGAAGAGCCCCTGTAATCTGGGACAACATTCACGCCAACGACTATGACCAGAAGAGGCTCTTCTTGGGCCCTTACAAGGGCCGCTCCACGGAACTCATCCCCAGACTGAAGGGTGTCCTCACAAACCCCAACTGCGAATTTGAGTCCAACTTTGTGGCTATCCACACTTTGGCCACCTGGTATAAGTCGAACATGAATGGGGTCCGCAAAGATCTGGTCATGAGTACGTAATATCCATTTCAGAAATGTCTTCTTTACAATGAACCATCATCAGCGGTAACAATCCTCTTGTTTATAATCAGCTGATGGTGAAGAGAGCACAGTTTCCATCCAGATTAAGTTGGAGAATGAGGGCAGTGATGAAGAACTGGAGACAGACATGTTGTACAGCCCCCAACTTGCTCTGAAACTGGCACTCACCGAGTGGCTTGGAGACTTTGTTGTGCCCCATCAATACAACAGTAAGAAAACTGGACAAACATTTGCTTCTCTCCCTGGTCGATTGTACTGCCATAACCAACCTTGGTTTCATTGTCCCTCCTAGGCCGACAGGTGCCCCAGAGTGGTGCCAAAAGTACAGTCATTGACATCTCCTCCATGGCCCCTCCCACGCTTTGCTTAGATACCGCAGTGACAACTGTGTTTCAGCAGCCTATCATGTCTCCGGCCATGCCCCCTCATTTACTGGAACCTCACCTCATGGCAAAAACACCGGAGCAGGAAGAGGAGGTATTGCTTTTGCTTCTGCGCCGTACAAACTTCGCTCATTATTGTTTACCGGGTTTTTTGTTCACTTGAATAAAAAAATTCTCTTGGGTCAAATACGTGCCTGTGTTAAGTTCTTCTCGTTACTGGGCACTAGCTACAATTAAGTAAATACAAGCATCCATCCACCACTCTTTGAAGAAGTATATTATTGAAATAAAAACACTATTCTTTCTATGGAGGTGGAGAAGAAGGACTCTGACGAGGAACCCATGGAGATGGTCGTGGAGAAGCAGGAGGAGCCGGATGTAGAGACTGGCACAGAGCCGAAACCTGAGGGCCCAGTCTTGGCTGACAAGATGGCGGAAGATCTGAAGCCCATGGACACAGACAAGGAAAGCTTGACAGAGTCCAAGTCTTCTGAAGAGTCCATACAGGAGGATTCTGGGAGTGATATTGCACCCATGCAGACTGACGATCAACTCAAACAGGTGCGACAGACAAGTTTTGAGCACTTAACAATCCTTCGTATGTATATTGCTAATTGTATACATTAATGTTCTCCCATTGTTCTATTTTTTTTTCCTTTCTTCTTCCTTTCATAACTTTGCTGGGGGGTTTATCTAATCTTATTCTAAAGAGTGTCTGACCCTTGCTGTGTCCCCCACAGGATATATTTGCGCCAGGTCCCAATGAGAAGCCTCTGTTCGCCGTTGAGCCACTCTCTATTGAGGACCTCTGCCTCCTAGCGGAACTCTTCTACCTGCCTTACGAGCACGGCCCCAAGGCCATGCAAATGTTGAAAGAGTTCAACTGGCTGAGAGCCAACAGCAGCGTTGTCAGCGTCAACCGAAAGATGAAAGAAGATGAGAAGGTCGGTCATTTCTTTGGAAATGTGTCAATTTGTTGAATTCCACGCTGTAAAGAAGTTGCTGGTGCTGGGAAACAAAATGGTGGATATGTGCTACTCATAATGTCCATCGGGTGGTGTAGCATCAACTAGAGATGAAGTGAACTTTGGCCACAAACCGTTCATTTTGAATTTTGGCATGAGCTGGAGCTATTTTATCTTACAGGTTGCAGAATGGCAGTTGAGAGCAGAGAAGTTTGAAGACATGTGCTGTTCGGTCATTCAGATGTTCACACGCCTGTCCAATTCGGCCAATCGCACTATCCTGTATGACCTCTACCCTTACATCTGGGACATCAAAAGCATCATTTCCATGGTCAAGTCCTTTGTTCAGTGGCTAGGTGTGTATAAGCAGAACCACACTGGTCTTTTCTCTCAAGAACCTGGATTAACCTGGTCATAAAACCTCAGCAGGCATATTTGCATTGTTCATTCATATACGTAAAGGGGCTGTGATTTATTCGCAGTCCGCTTCACGGCTCGCATTGGTCTAGCACCAAAAAAAAATAACTAAAGAACATGGCGAGCCTGTATACAGGATTAATGGCCTTTCTAATTTTTAGGTTTTAGTATTTTCAAGCTAACCTAATATGCGATGCAAAGCAGTCTCTCATTTCATGCATACACGTACTTTTTTCTTTAAATATGACTAAATGCTGGTTGTACCACTAGCATCTCCCTAATGTATTTAGCAAATCCAAATCAAATCTCAGTGGCAAATGACCGATCAAGGGCCACTGCTGCTTGCTGTGTATCCAGTATCGTCACGACTACACTCTCACACGGAGCCACTCACTTCCATCTCTGTCTGTGGGGATGGGCACCTGTGGGGCATTACCTTCCTCCACGCCCTAGCGCGCATGCGAGCTTGGACTGCAAGTTGATTCACTGACTATGGAAGGCCATTCTGGTGCATAGAAAAATCATACACATTTTTTTTAAATTCGGCTCCAAAGAGGAGATTTGTAATGGTGGAAATTTCTTGCTTAAAAATATGGATCAGGGTGAATTCCATCCTTTTGTCCCACCACCTCGACCAAAATACTATATTTTCTCAGTGGTGTTTATTTACCCAATTGTATAGCTTTTAAGACCTCTTTCAGGGGCAAAAATTTTTTGGGGGGGGAATTTATTTGTGTAAACGTATTTAAATACTTTTTTTTTTATTATGAATATCAATATATTGTTTTCAAATAAAAAATGGTGTTAAACTAAAATATGTCGCCTTACAATATAGTGTCAAAATAAATATGTATATATTGTATAATATATGAATCATTGCAGCTTCTGTCTCTCATCATTTCTTGAGACTTTAGTTTTACAGATCACCTTATTTGCTGTGTAGGATCGTGCTTTGGTGAATACAATTTAGTGCTACACATCAATCGTAATAGTGGGAAAAAAGGGCAACATGGTAACTGACCGATTGTATTGATGTATGAAAGAATGTGAGCGTCACCAAATTGAGTAGTAGAAAAAAAATGCATCAGAAGTGCCCTTATAGGCGTTCATGTAATGAAGACTGTTACTTCCACCAACCGTACAAGCTAAATTTAGCTCTAACCTGATATTCCAACTCTGTCTCTTAGTCGAAATGCGTCACTTCCCAAGCTACCTTGATACCAATTACGGCATTATGTTCCTGTTTAGACTGGGTTTCACAACATCTTAGCGCAAAACCGGCACTCTTTAGTTTTTCAGCAGTTACCTCGAGATGGGTTACTTAAAAAAATCAATTTGGTTTATGAACCGCTAGCATGCAGAGGATGACTCACTTTATGGTACAGCATTAATTTATTAAAATAGATAATGCCCCCAGTGATTCATCAAAGCTAAGCGTCAATTGGGGTTGAGGCCACTGTAGAACGAAATCATGTATTTTGTCTACTTGTGACCCACTGGTATGTTAGATGGTCCGCCCTGTGTCATTTGATTAACACCCATTGGCTTCAACACAAATGTGTTTTGTCAGTAGACTGAAGCACCAGCATGGCCTGGGGGTTACTCCGTGTAACCCAGTTTCATTTACAGGTTTCTGTCCTAAATGGTAAAGCTGAGGATTCCAGTACACAGCAGGCAGCAAACCCATGCAAGCAAAACCACAATTTGAAGGCATTGTGCCTTCATGAAAAGTGATCGTTTCACAGTCAAATTTTCATGTGTACAATTGATTCCCCATCTTGTCAACATGCTGCGGGGTGTGCAGCCCGCACTTAGTCGGCTTTTTTGTTTTGTACTGAGTACCACGACAAATAATGATCTTCTACTGTTTTTTCCCTTCACTATGTACAGATGGAAGAATCCACAGTACAAGTTTCTACTGCTATTGGATCGACAGTGGCCGATGTATGTGCAGTGCAGGCGAAACAGATTCATGCCTTTTTCTTGAGTGCGACTGATAATTATGATAGATTAATTGGAGGAAAGGAGGCTGCCCCACTCCTGGAGGAAGTCACATTTTTGCGCAGCGATTTTGAACTTTTGAGTGTTAACTCCCAAATGTTCTCGTTTTTTCTGGCAGCTTCTCTAACTTGTGCTTTTCTTTTGGGGTTGTTTATGTCAGTAGGCTAGGAGAAGTGGCTCAGACCAGCCTGATGCACCTACTCAAGGGAATTTACCCTTTGCTTCCAAAGTTAACCTTTAGTACTTGAAAGCAGTCAGAAATGCTTTTTCTCCATTATGGGACATTCGATAATGTTTAGTTGAGCAATTTCAGCATTCCTCCCCATGGGTGCATCCGCTTGCTGTGTCTGAAGTGCATTAGGCTTCACGATACTATTTGTAAAGCCATTCACGCAGGCGCATTCAACTTGTCTGCTCACGCAACAGAGCCAGAGCCCCTCTTCAAACTACAAACAAACATTGGAGCAGGGACTTCATGGTTCCTGTTCTTTTTAACACTCCATTACCATAGTTAATAATCTGGTCTGCCCCTTCAGTTTTATTCTTTTGGAATGGTAAGTAAACAAGTCCAGTGCGTTGTGGACCCTCGCGGGTCGTCACTCGTGACAAGGCAGATGAGAAGAGAATGTGACTTCACACCGGGTGCTGAGATCCAGGAGGGGCAATGGCGGCTGAAGCTTACATACGATACACTATGCTGTTTAGGTGACAGTCTTGTTGAAAGGAAATGTAGCTTTATCTAAATTTTGGGCAGTGTGTGACATGTATTCCAAGACATTGAAGTCGTCTTGTCCTGCACTGTTTCGACTTTGAGGCCTTAGAGTTGAGGCTGCTCGTATTATAGTCACGTAGGCTTTAGTTGCTCGAACCCCTTTTCAATCTAAAAGAATCCAAAAGAGGCGCAATCGTTTATTTTCAATGCTTGAATTCTGAATGAATTGTGCTTTTAGAAACAGATATCTGCCCTTCCTTCCTCCCTGCAATTTCTCCTCCGTGTGCAAGAGCCCCATGCTTTGGTAACACTCTCCGCTTGGCTCTGCTCCTAACAGGGTGTCGTAGTCAGTCCTCAGCACAATTCCCTAAAGGAGACCAAGAACCGTGGGCCTTTAGGGGAGGTCTAGCAGGAGAGTTCCAGGTATCTAATGCATTGAATTTGCCGCAATCAAATGGAAAAGACAAAAGGGTTTTCAGCAGACAACAAACAGTCAATGTGTACCGGAATGAAGGGATTTGGTATGTCAAGGTGAGCTGAGAGTTAAAACAGTGTGGAAGTCAACCCCCTTCACTTCTCCTGAGATTTTTTTTTTTCGAAGAGGGGTTGGCAGCGGGTGGTTAATTCCTTGCCTTACCAGTCACTTTAAACTTGCTCCTGCAAGTGAACTTGCAATCCAAACGTTTATCCATTTGGATTTCTTTCAGCAACTGCTCAAGGAGATGCTGCCCTTCCCTTAGCGCAGGCGGCGCACATGAGCAGAGCAAGCTTTTTTACTTTATTTTCATGACATCTCATTTCTTTGCAGGAAGCTCACAAATTGCCACACCAGTTCTTTGCGAGCGCCCGCGCAACCATCACAGCGCAAGCAGGTTCGCATGCACATTTGCAATGGAGGAGAAAACTCCAGGATAAAACGTAACTGTCCGGGCTTGAGCAACCTCTCCATTTTTAGGAGAGGAATGAAACTCCCAATGGCAACCAACATATAATTGACCGACTCGCTTAGCTGGAATCTGACTTGTTTTCCCCCCTGGAGTTCTCTCGGCGCAAGCATCATTATTTTTTTCTCAACAGGAAGGTTGCGCAGCGAAATATTGCAATGCCTTACTCATGGGAAGGGAGCATCTCCTTCAGCATGTAAAACCCTGGTCAGACCAAATTCCCCCCTTGTTTTGTTTTGCTGTATATGCAAAGCAAACACAAGTGCGCTTGTTTGTCGCGCTGTGCTCCAAAATTTACATTGACATTTGCGCTGATGTTTGCTCTGGTGGCCCACTGTCAGATCAACTAGGAGTGGAATTTTTATATATTTTTTAAATCTTATATTTCTATATTTTGATCTATTTTCTTGAACGCTTGCTTTAAGACAGGTGTCAGTCATTTTTTTGCCACGGACCACTTTGTAGTCATGGTTTCCTCTCGAGGGCCGTTATGAATTTGAGGAAGCCAGTAGAATGTTTAATCCCCTCCACATATACATATAGAGCACACAACAAATTAATGAATAACTGGTTTTCAAAACTGAAGTCAAGAATAATGACTGTTATTGTGGTTTACATCCAAAAATATGACATTTTGGTTAGGATTTCCGCAAGCATCATGGAATTTCACGTTTGATTTGCTTTCGCGGGCCAAAAAAATGTGGCGGGCCGGATTTGCCCACCGGGCCTTGACTTTGACACCGGTGCTTTAAGATTACACGTCCTCTTGGTTTAACAGTGGTTTCATTGTCAGAAATACATACATTGCAAGGTGGTTGGTCAACGCACCTAAGTCTTCCTCACTCTCCCACTCAAGGATATTGAACCAGTGTGTTTTGACATCCACAGAGATTGTTGCCTATAGATGGAGCAAACGATCTTTTCTACCAACCTCCGCCCTCACTGCCTACCTCTAAAATCTATTCAATCAGGCCCTACTTTGCCAAGGACGAGGTGAGGTGTTTTTAAATTTTATGTATGCATGCAAAATATATGTTGCTGTTGCTTGCATTCCATGCCACTTTCAGAAGTAACAACCAGGTGTCTCTCTTTTTTTTATTTATTTATTTCTTTATTTTTTGGTGGTGGGGTTTCATTTCAGGCTTCGGTGTATAAAATTTGTAAAGAAATGTACTATGAAGGAATGGAGGATGCACCTTCCTCAGAGCAAGAATCTGACCTCATCGGTGACAAGTGAGACTCATTTCTATTTGAGACGCACATTACAATTGCTACAATTACCGGAATGTGAAATCATCTTTTTGGATTTAAATGCCAATATGAGGTTTTGCATGTGCACCGATAAAATCCAATGATCGGCACAGATCAAATTTTGTGCTGACGTCGACTGACAAACATGTCATAATTCCTTCCGGCTCGACTAAGGCCCCTGTTGCAGCTGATGACGAACACCCGAAATGCATAAAGCAGCCTTTGTGCTGAAATGTAGATGGGGTATTTTGGTGAGAAGCACGAAATGTTTTTTAATTTTTTCCCCGCCAACTGACAATGACCGTCTTTACTTTATTGCATGGTATATTGAATACCTTGGAAGAGTTTTTGTGACATTCTCCAGATAACTTTGAACATTGGTATCCTTGTACTGCTGTGGAAACTAATCATACTGTAGCTTACACTGCAAGATAAAACCAGAAAATACCAGGAAAAGCCTGTTCAAATTATTATTAATTCTGCTGTAAAACTATTTCAGGATATAGGTCAAATTATCGTTGGAAAAGTTTGAACTTGTTCTTTTTCGAGCCTGGTATTTAAACTCAGATCTGTCTGAGTTTCTAAATCCGCTATATAAATCAGTCTAGGATTGCATACATTTTCCATCATCGCCTCATGACCCTTTTAATGCTTTGACTTGTGTTATGATAGGTTGGTTGGAGGTCTCCTGTCTTTGAGCCCGGACTACGGCTTTGTGCTGGAGGATGATGAAGGCATCTGCGGCTACGCTTTGGGCACGGTGGACGTCAAGCCCTTCATCAAGAACTGCGAGATGAGCTGGATTCCTTTTATGCAAGAAAAGTATCTCAAACCCGATGGTCAAAAGGACCTCACAGAGGCTGAGGTAACATATTCTCCCCCCTGGTTGCCACAATGCTTCTGTAACCTTGACTTGCTCATTTTTCTGTTCGTGTCTCCGTAGAAAATGATTTTGAGTTTCCACGAGGAAGAGGAGGGTCTTCCGGAATCGTTCCTGTCCAACTTCCCCTCCCTCATCAAGGTCGACATTCATGCAAAGGTCACTGATCCCAGTGTGGCCAAAAGCATGATGGGATGTCTTTTATCATCCCTTAAGGCCAACGGTAAGTGGCAGCTGTGATCAGTGCTCTCGCCACAGTGTTCATGACTTTCAAAGTTTTTAATTTTGGACTTTTGGGCAATTAATTTCTCATGATTAACCAAAAGTGCAATTTAACCTTTGCCGGTAAGCTCATGGCACCAAAGCGACACTCCGCTAATGAACAGTTCCTTGACGTTCCTAGGCATTAACAAGCAGTACTCAGTGGAAAGTTGCTACTGGTCTTACAACGTAACAAGTGTCATTTGGCGTTCACAAAACAGAGATTTGAAGGGTCACAAAAAAAGCATAAAAATGAACTATCTTGCATCTGCAGCCAATGATGATGTTGATTGATGATTTTGTATTCTTTTTGATAACACGTTCCTGTGCATTATGTTTGTCACGTCCAGGCTCCCAGGGTGCTTTCTGCAAGGTTCGACAGACTGACAAAAGAATGTTGGACTTCTATAGTAAGCTGGGATGCTTTGAGGTGGCCAAGATGGAGGGCTTTCCCAAAGATGTCATCATAATGGGGCGAAGCTTATGAGGCAATGTTCAAATTACAGACTGAGCGAAAGAGAGGTGAACCCGCGATCATAGAACCTTCATGATTGCGGTGACCATGATGGTTTAAAAGCTATTTGACTGCCTGTGCTCGCAAAGACACCTGTTTTGTTTTTTAAGTATTACTCTCTGAAGATGAGTTGATATCAAGCCAACATGGCCAAGGTGTTATCACCAGCTTGGAAGAGTGACAGCGCACTTGTCCCATTCGGAGGCCCAACACTCATGCACCTCCAAGAAGAAGGAAATTATGAGTTTTTGCCATTTTTTTCCCCTCCAGCGGTCGTTACATACCAATGACCGACACACCCTTGCCTAAAGTCTCTGTACCACAAACACACACAGAGCGGCGAAATGAGGACAGCATGTATATTTGGACACGGTTCCCAATGTCACATTCTCGCTTCATTGCTTCATTGTCATGCCACGGTTGTTCCACGGATTACTTTTTTCCATCCAAGAAAGTGCTGCTGAGTGGCAACACATGCACAATTTGAAATCAAAAGATCGTCGCACACCAGAGTGTATCTTTAATGTCTTTTGAGGCAATAGTGAATTTATACGTAATGTTGAGCTTCTTTTTTCCCCCGTGAGCATTTTGCCTTTTGGTTCTTTGCCTTTAAGTGTTGAGCATTCTAACAGACCTCGTGTCTTCTGTCGTCACCTCCTAAAGCTGAAACAAGGCTGTGTTGACTTTGGAACTTGTGTCTCAGAAGACCTCTGTTAATGGAAAATGACACATTAGCTTATGTTATAGAATTCTTTCCAATTTTTCCTCTTTAATTGTTTACTGATCTAAATCGGAGGTGGATGACTTTTTTTTCCTATGACGGGGGCCAATGCATTTTTTTAACAAGTCCACCAAGGGCCATATTACATCTGTGGCAGAATTCAATGCAACTGAAAACGTAAATGTTTTGGGTGGTTTGTCTCGGGCTCTTGTTTGTTTCAAGAATTGCATAGTAGGCAGGATCCATAGCTTGTAGGATCTAAAGCTGTATGTTTCTCCGCCCCCGTTCTTAGGTATCAGATTTACTACAGGACCAAAAAATATCTGTAAAATTCCAACCTTTTGTTTGAAGAACGAAATCATGCAGTATGTTACATTGGATGACTGTTCTCTTCCTTCCCGACCACTTCATCAGCACCGGTGTCTACATCAGGGTGGCATGATATTCATTCTGTGAAATAATTATGTCCCCCCCTCGTGATTTGGTTCCTTTTTAGCACTGTCATTTTAACATGAATGTCTGCTGCTCTGCACCCCTATGATCACTTCAGTTATTCATCCTGTCACCGAAGTGGCACCTTTTTTTTATATTTCATGTTGAATGTTTTGCCTTCAGATGGGGTTCCCAGATTTCTTGTAAAAACCTATCTAGTGAACAATCAAGCACTTTGGTTTTGAAAAACAAACACCTGTTGATCTTAAGGCTGTCATGGCGATTATTTCAGATCGCCTCATTTCAAGACACAGGAAGAAAGACGAATGCCACTTGTCTCCGTGAACGTGAAACTAGACAGGTGTTGAACATTAAGTGTTATTACTATCAATACCTTTACTGAGACGGTGTCAAGCTTTCTGTTTGGCAGGAAAATACTTTACGTTTGCTGTCCCTTTGCTCAACAGGTACTCCGAGGAACTCATTTAAGATATGAACGTAGGATGTATTTCATGCTTGTCAATTGGTTTTCTCTTCACGGGGAAGGGCTGTAACTGAGGGAATGGGCTGCTCATAATGTATTGTAAATAATGTACATTTAAGGGTAGTTTACATGTAAAATTAATAAACTTGAAAATAACTAAACCCTTCCAAATAACTATGTTGTGTTTAAGGGGTCTTGGGTTTAAAAATGTGTAGCGCTAGTCATTCTGGCAGCAGTCTTAGCATTTTAACAGTAACCAAAATGGTAAGTTTTCATAGCGATTGAAAGTACTCACGAGAGAAATGATGCACAGCAGTGTCAATCATTGGTCTGGGAACTCGACAAACATTTTATTCTTCTTATTATGCTCTTAAAAAGGCTTCACAATTTCCGGGTATCACATGATCAGCTCGTTTCGCAGGTGATGTCAATCATGACATTTCCTCAATCGTGTCTTTGCCTCACACACACATCCACACACGCACGCTCAACACTTCCACTCAAAGACATGTTCACAATTCCATGCAGCAAACAAAAACACGAAAAACATTGAAACAAGAAATACATTGTTGTAAAAATAAAAACATCCTACATATTTGCAACACTCCGCAAGCTTCAAACTATTCACATTTCTCCAAACAAATATCTCTTGAATCTTTCGTTTCACTTTTGTCACCGCCTTGGTAAAAACATCCGCAACCTTGTTTTCTGTTGGACAATATTTTATAGATATTTTCCCCTTGGTGTGCGCAGACCGTACAAAGTAATATTTAATATCTACGTGTTTACTTCTTTACATACACACTGGGTTTTTGGACAATGCTATTGTCCCCTGATTGTCCTCATATATTTTTACTGGTACGTGGCGGTTACTGCTGTCTATCCCTTTTAATAATTGGACAAGGTACATGCTTTCTTGAGTTGTGGCCGCCAGTGCCATATACTCAGCTTCACAAGTTGATAACGCCACAGTTGGCTGTTTTCTACTTTTCCATGATATAGCTGGACCTTCCTTAGTTAGGCTAAAACAATATCCAGTTGTGCTCCCCCTGTCATTTATATCGGCAGCCCAATCAGCGTCACTATATCCTTCTAGTCTTAACTTCCCTTCAAATTTTCGGAAATTAAGCTCTTGATCTGTAGTACCTTTTAAATATTTTAGTAAATGTTTAACTGCAGGCCAATGTTGCTGTTTTGGTTCTGCTAGGTATTGTGAGAGTTTGCTAACAACCCAGCTTAAATCAGGTCTGGTACATGTCATTATGTATATTAGGCTGCCCACTATCTCTCTGTACCGCCTTCTTCTTTTCCTTTCGGCTTTTCCCTTCAAGGGGTCACCACAGCGAATCAGTAACCTCCATCTGTCTGTACCTCCTGAGGAGTTGATAACTTCACCCTCACTGTTAAAGTCCAATTTCTGTTCACAAGGAGTGCTTCTTACTTTGCACTCAGACATTCCAAATTTTCCTCAACATTCCCTCAATGTGTTTCTTTTGAGTTAGTATTTTGATCTCTCCTTTACTTTGTTTAAAATCAATACCTAGGAAGTGTCTAAGTGGGCCCATATCTTTCATTTTAAACCTTCCTTTTAGCATTTCTTTTACTTCACTGAGTAGGGTATCGTTACTCGCCGCGATGATTAAAGGACAACCGACATCTCCGGACAAGTTGTGTCCATAATTTGTAAAATGGCTTCAAATGACTTCTACTGAGCGTATTTTACAAAGATTCCACCGCATATACAGTAAAGTCTCGTTATATCGATATCGGATATAACGATAGTCCCGTTATATCGATACTATTTCTATGCACGCACGGAGAAAATTACATGCAAACAGGGTCGGATATATCGATAGTCCCGGTTATATCGCTATTTTTTCGGATTCCCTTGAATATCGATATAACGAGACTTTACTGTAGCTATATTTTACATTTTAAGACTCGCGCTGAATATTCAGGAAGTCTTGTTTTTGAGTTGGTGACAAGTCCGTACGTGACGTCACAAAAGGACCTGCCCTGACCGTAAAAAAGACACATTGTAGCGGTCCTTCCATCACGTCAATGTATTTTGCTGTACTTCTTTGGTCTGGGGACCTCGTGTTGCACCCAAAAGCCGCCAGAAGGCCAGAAGAGGGCGTCCAAGCACCAAGGAATTTATCAGCCCGTGGAAACGGAGGTGGCCACAGGAGGTCGCCATTTTGTGCCTCTTTTTTTTGGTGAGAGATTTCCCCCCAATGTTGCCTCAAAATGGCACAAATAAATTATTTAATCGATTGCAAACATGTATGCTTTCCTCTTCAAAACTATTTTAATCATATTCATAACTGGATGTGTAACAAGAAAGCATATTGGCGAATCTGAAGCCATTGTTTTGATTCTCCAGCAATGCAAGACATCTTGGCGTTACGTCACGAACTGGGGGCGGCACTTTCTGAAAATGTCCAATTCGCAGCTCAATTTTTTGCAGATTTTGGACACCTTAAGTCATTTTTATTGGTGTTTTGCATTTGACTAAAAATATCATACTGCGTGTTTTGGGTATTTTAGATGCTATGAAATGTTTTTCTGATGTCAGTTAAAAAACAAAGTGACGTCGGTTGTCCTTTAAGTCATCCACCCACACTAACAAAATGACCTTTTCATTTTCGGATTCTCTGCAGTAAACACAGTGATCAGCATCATTTTGGATAAAACCATTATTTATGAGGGGATTGTTTAGTAACATGTTCCAGTTACGCCTGGACTGCATTAAGCCATACAGTGATTTGTCGAGTTCCCAGACCAATGATTGACATTGCTGTGCATAATTTCTCTCGTGAGGACTTTCAATCGCTGCGACAAGTTACCATTTTGGTTACTGTTAAAACGCTATGACTGCTGCCAGAATGACTAGCGCAACAGGTTATGGGCCCAGTACCACAGGCCATGCAGCGTTTCACATCTGCATTTTTTATGTATTGAATTTGTTTTAGATTAACCCAACTGGAGTAATTAACATTGAGCTACATGCCGGTTTTGACAAGTTATTCCCTTCTGGCATTGAGAGCTTAAAAATAGCGTCACTTTGTCCCCGTGGAAATTATCGAAGCAATAAATGTTTTTCCTAACAACCTTTGGGTAACCGTAATGGAATACCGTGATTTTTTTAAATCTTCGGAATACATAACGCTGTGCATCTATTCCCAAGCATATTTATACCAATGACGACTGTCCAAAATAAAATATGACGGTAAAACCCAAGACAAGAATTGATCACTAAATTATCGTAAGCCTTATGGTCATAAACGAGTACAACGTGGTATTTGCGCTCACCTCTATCTTTATCTCACTCGTGTTTGTTGATAGAGTTGACACAGAGGGAGGCGCTAGAAACGTGACACGGTTGATGACATCACATATACGACATAATACAGCGACGTTATTTTATTTGCTCTTGCCTGTGAGAGGCCGCCTAACGTATCTTGAACAAACCAAATTTGCGGCGCTTTCACTTTCCGCAAAATGTCTTTCATGGACGAAGAATCTTCAGATGTCAGCTATGCCGGTCGAACAAAGATGGATAGCTTCCTATTCAGTGAGAAGCTTAAATCAGTTTAAAATAAATAGCAAATTCAGTTTGCTAACTTAACTCCCGCATCTCACGTGGGTTTGTAAAACGGGCATGGCTTGTGATGTTAAACCAAAATATATGTACGTGATATTGGCACGAAATAACAAACGTGTTGACGCTTTGTTTTATAAAACTGTGTTTTGTAGGTTGCGAGCTCTCTTCCAAAGTTCCATTTTACTGCATCCAGGGAGATGACGACGACGACCTGGAGCACTTCATTGAATTCAGAACGGTATATCAGATATCTTAAAACACACATTTCCCCTACGAAGTATTTCATGCTTTTGTGATCATACAGGTATGTCTGGGGGAAGGTGCCCTGGAGGAGAACAACGTGGTGGAGGTGACAGCGATGAACCACCAAGGAAAGACAACTTCGGTGCCGATTGCTAACCTTCACATAGGCTGCTTGCCAATGGTAATGTCCAAGCCAGTGCTTCAACATTTTTTTACACCAAGTAACCACGTAAAATAATGTTATTACACAAAACAATAACAACAAATAACTCAATTATTTTTGAAGCGTTTATGGATGTAAGAGACTACGGTGTAGCTATTAAAAACCGCTAGCCTGAGTTATATGGCCTTGAAATACAATCTATAATCAATGAATATTGTTTCTTGTTAATTATGTAGAAAAAAATCTTGATTACATTGTAAATGTTATGTTTACATTGTCTTCAGGTAAGCTTGGGTGAGTTTGAGGTAAAAGCACCATTAACCATCCGCCTGAAGGCTGGCTCAGGACCAGTGACCATCAACGGCCTGCACCTTATTGGTAATGTTACTTAATCGTTAACCCGTGTGTGTGTGTGTTTTGGGGTGGGGGGTACTATCCCCTTATAATGCCTTAAAGCCTTGGGGTCTGAAGTTAGGTACGTTTGCAACACAGTGCAGAGGTCAGAGGCTCTATTCCGGGGTTTGTATATTCTCCCTGTGTCAGTGGGACCTCTTCGGGTTTCCTCTACAATCCTCAAAACATGCAAGTGAATTGGCCTATGAATTAAGTGTTTATGACTCCTTCTGCTTTTGCTTGACCAATAATTTAATGTTAACTCCCCAATGTGTTTGTATCTGCCCAAATGTAAACATTTATTTTGATCATGGATCCGTTAATTATATTGATGGTTGATTTATTTCTGAATAATCCCAATTAATTAATAATAATATCATTAATAAAATACATTTTAAACTCTAAAATTGTATTACAGTAAAGTCTCGTTATATCGATATTCTCGGGAGTTGGAAAAAATGTCCGTATAACCGTACTATCGATATATCCGTTCTGCGCCCAACTGCATTAAAAAAAAAGGGGGGGGGGGGGGCAATACGTAAATGGGGAATCTTTGATATGGCATGTAATTTTATCATTGGGTTCTTGGATTTCGTATCTAGCATGCTTTTTGTACAGTAGTGAAGTGAAAAATAAACTTGTGCATAAAATAAAAACCTACACTTTTTTAATGACTATTTCCGTTCAAAAATGCAACCAATGCAAAATCCTCACGTTGTTCTATACACACGAAACCACGCCAGCATGTACAAACATGAAAAACAGTGATTGTTGCAAGCGATAAAGATAACTGAATACAACACAAATACATGGATGGAAAACAAAAACTGCAACGTTTACATTACTTACGTTGATGCAGTATTCTGCGGCACGTGGCTGTGCAGAGGATTCTCCTCGACAGCCACTATTGCCTTGTACTTCCTTCCGAGATCACAATTCTTACGTCTCCCCATGGTTTAAATTGGTGTTGAACAACATTACCGTATATAAGCTCTGCTACGCCTTTTTTATTGTGCTCGCGTATGACAGTTCAAAACACGGAAGCTGGTAGAAAATGGCGTCTGCTACACTACGCAAGACACTGGAGCTGGTCACTTGACCAACGGCGTGACCGATACAGATTTCGATAATGGTGATACTGTATAGAAACCCCTAAGCAAATATCGATTCACCTTAAACTGCTTTTGTATTGATATAAACATAGCAAAATGGCCGGAGGGAGATTAAAAAGGGCACCGTAGTAACCGGATTATCGTAATAACCATGAATCGTACTAAACGGAACTACAGTAAAGTCTCGTTATATCGATATCGGATATATCGATAGTCCCGGTTATATCGATACTATTTCTATGCACGCACTGAGAAAATTACATGCAAACAGGGTCGGATATATCGATAGTCCCGGTTATATCGATATTTTTTCGGACTCCCTTGAATATCGATATAACGAGACTTTACTGTAATTATACATAAAAAGACTAGAAATTCGGGCGGGAAATGAAAATAGTATCGTAATAAGCAGTATTATCAATATATCCGATATCGATATAAAGCAACACATGGCACTAAAGTTTGAAACGTCCTGTCAATTCTTGAAGCAAAGAAAGAAAAAAACATTTTCAAACCATTCTCCACCAGGCTTATTCGATGGTATAAACTCAAAATGATTCAAATCTACTGATCGACACTTTTCATGAGTCACCATTAGTAACGCACAAGTATAAAAAAAATGAAATCCCACATTGTTCAATCAGAGTTTCACATCAGCAAATTCTTTGCGACAGGCAAAGGCTAGTTAATCCACTTTCACTCAACATATGTGCCGCCTAAACTCTGGAATGTAGCGTGAAATGCAATTTTGTTCTTTGTCTTGCTTTCAGCTTCAGAGGTTGACGAATCTGACTTAGAGGAAGAGGAGGATGAAGATACAGAGGACGACGACAACACGGAGGAAGAAGACATCAGCCCGATCAAACCGGCAAAGAAGAAGAACAAGCAGCAGTAGCAGTCGCTCGTCTCAGTCGAGGGTTTTAACCCCCACTCCGCCGTTGAGATGTTTTCCGCAAAGAATTCACAGACACTGTTGACTACGTTAGCACAGGATGTTCCCAAACACCTTAGCCAGATTACTGGTGGCAGCCCAAAATACTCTTTGGGTGAATCACCTTCAGGCTCTCGACCGCTTATTCACAACATTTGACTGAACTGGATTGAAATAGTTTTTGCTTTAAAATGTTTCCTCTTTATATGCAAGTTGTAATGAGATGCCATCGTTGATTAGCAGGCCTGTCTGTCTGAGCTATTTTGTAACTTTTATAATAAAAGTGTTGCCTTTGTAACCTTGGGTGTGCGTGTGGATGGATGGATTTGCCTTTATTAGTCTCGCAGTGGATAAATTTACATTTCACAGCAGCAAGGTATTGAAAGGAATGAAAGTAGAAATACAAAATTGGTCACAAACATGTTTTTGAAAGGATTTTGAGTATATAACGAATACGTGGGAAACCATTTTATCATCTCAACCTCAATAGACAGTAATACTACGTATTGATAGTTTAATTCCCTTGCATACTTTTCTATTGCAGGCTGTCACAAACTACATTGGAGGCAATCATAACCTCAAAATGCGTAGAAAAAAAACATGCTTTATTGAAAGCACCTTCCACCTTTCTCAGTTACAGGTGTCACTTCGATTTAATATGAAAATCCTGGTGTTACCACAGCAACAGCTGAAGTCCGCAATGATTCCCTTTCATCAACGATGCAGCTTTTTCTTCCACTGAAAGGCCATACATTTTTCAAACACATTGCACTCCTTGTGCGTGTAAATAGAACACAAATGTTCTATACACACAGGTGTTATCAGATGATGGTTTGCATTCTGTATGATCCTAATCGTCACTGCATACTTGGGAGTGTTTTATGCGTACAAGGACTGTTTTCCCAAAACACAAATCTTTTGGACGCCTACGTACGGTCTGCAGGCTTTCCAAGTGTACAAAGGAAGATAAAAAATACCTCAACTTGGTAGATCGATGTTGTTGACGCTAACCCAAGGTCATTCAATTTCGAGCCCAAAGAAAAAGAAAAAAACTTACAGGTACATTTCTTCTATCTCATTTATTTTTGACTCGAAACTGCTTTACTTTGAAAAATTTCCGGATAGTCTATTACATGTGGCTTTAGTATATTACCTTTGACGCAGCTCAAGGCCCGCTTCTCGGTCACGTTTAGCTATCATAGGTTACAGATAAAATGAAACCAAGAAGTTAGCAAAACAAGTTAAAAAACGTCTGGAGAGTTTCTTTGGAAGGGTCAAAATGGCCAGCCAGGTGATAGAAGAGGAGTGTACAACTTTCAAGAAAACGAAAGCTAACTTTCAGAGACAGCAAGCCCACTCTGCATAATATGCAACGATGGTGAGTCATATTGTTCACTCTTTTTGTATTTGCGACGTATATTATTTCTCGACCAACAAATAATTCCAGACAGATTTTGACTGTTTTACTAATTAATAAAACGGACACATACAAAACGACTCTCTCTCCAGGCAAGGGAGTGTTGAGCTGATTCATATGAAACACCCAACACACCTGCCACTACATAACACAGCTGTCAAGCGCATCACTCTTGACTGTTTCCATAGCCTCAGAGCGCAGTGCACGCTGACACCTGAGCACACAAGCGTTCACCCAACAGGATTCGACTTGCACTAAGCCCAACCCAAACACACATACACACACACTGCACACCTATCCTTGAGCTCTCATTCCCGTGAGAAGAAAAAATCATGCGATATGAAGCCTGCAGTGCAATTAAAGCCTTTCGTCTTCTGCTGTATTTAAACCTTACTAAATACAGCATTTTTATTTGGCCTATATTTTTTTTATTGTGATACAGGGCACATTTTGAGGATATTCATGTTTTAAATACATTATTATTGAGACCCTGGTACACGAAAACGCTATATGAAGATGTATTGTGTTGTATTTATGTTTTACACACACACACACACACACACACACACACACACACACACACACACACACACACACACACACACACACACACACACACACACACACACAAAGCATTTCAAAATATTTTGTTTTCAGTGTCAGTTACAAGCACGACGAATGCCTTAAACTCTCAAGGCACAACTGTCGTTCTAAAATAATACTATGACCTACCCCTTTCCCTGTCCACCCGTGACTATCTACTCTACTGTATGTTTTATTAATAACAGACTGGAGGAGCAGTACACAAGAGGAATGCTAATGGGGTGACACACACATATGCACCATAAGTCCCAAGTTGATGTTGCACTGTCACTAAATCAGCTCCGCCCACTCCTGCACCTCATACACTGTAATATTGAAGGAGAGAAAGCCGCACTCCAATCAGAAAACCTCCTCCCCACTCTTGGACTGGGGGAAAAAGAAAGAGGAGGAAACTCCACAGTGGAAAAAGAGCATTTTACAGATTATGAATAAGTGATGCGAGTCGCATGCTTTCATCATTTTTCCTCCTCACCTCTTATCACTGTGTGGAGCGCTGGTGATGAAAGAAGGATGAGTGACAGACAAGTAGATGAGTCTACTATCTCAGCCCTCATTAAAACGTCTGCGTCAAGATCATGAGCATGCTTGTCCCCTCCCCTTCCTGCAATGAGCCCCAGAAAATGATATCCTGGGAGAGTGGATAGAATGAGGGGTGGAGGGTACACCTCATCAGTTATTTACCCTCCGACATAACTTGACAAGCAGCTCCAATAGTGAGACAAAGAGGCCTAATTCTGCCAAGAGCTGGGTGTTGGCAAGTAAGAACCGACGACAACGCTAGTTTACCATGTTATTTTTGCAAATGTCCCCATTGTGGGACTATTAAAGGCTTTGTGATTGTGATTATGTTTTCCTACTAAAGTTAGGGTGACTTTCTGAAGTCAATGAAGCACCACAGCATTTCAAAACAGCATCCAAATTTCAAGTAAAATGCTGATATAAAATCTACATCGCTGTTCAAATGTGTGCTTCGGTGATTTAAAACAAAACAATGACACACAAATTAGTCATTTCAACTTTTAAAATGGCCAATGACATGTATGATTCAAAAACGAAATATTTTTAGGACACAAAGTACAAATAAACAACAGCAATCATTATTGCTGCACCAGTCTTCAGAATGAGCCAATCTCCCGCAAACTCAATCTTTAACATGAGTCAGCATAATAGCATTTAAAGTCTCTTCTTTTCCTTTCGGCTTTTCCCTTCAGAGGTCACCACAGCAAATCAGTGTCCTCCATCTTTAGAGATTTGATCCGCATGTTTGTTTTGGCCAAGCATTTAAAGTACACTTGATAAATCCCAAATAAAGTTCAGATGTTCTTGTTGGCCTCTCTTCAAATCTGAAACCTTTTTTTCATCCTGCTATCATCCTGTAAAATTTTCACTGATACAGACTCCTTTTTTTGAACTGCCAATTCTCTCCACTTGTAGAAAAAAAAAGTGTTCTGACTTAACAATTTGGTCATTTTTTAACATTACAAAATATTTTTTACCCACTGTTTGTTGGTCTCGTCACAAGTGCTACTGTTGCTCTCCCTTAAATTCAAAAACATCAACAACAAACCACCCGAGCAGTTTTGGCTGTTCTAGCGTGGTCCAACCATCAAATAGCAACTTGTGGGTTTTATGAGATATAAAGAATGGCGGTTTCCTTCCAAGAAAGCTCTTGCTTTCTTTTTGTGTCATATGATGACATATTGACAAAATACCAGCGCTTGAAAGTCAAAATTGAATCCTTGTGCTTCTGTTGCACTCTCCAGGACACGATCAGTCACCATAAAAAATAATAATCCCTTCTCAACTTGTTAAATCTGGAGATAATAAGATGCGCATACTCAAGATAAAAAAACACACACAAGCGAAGGAAGAAAATATCCATTACACTGAAGTTTATTTCACATTTCCACTGATTCTGGTTTCTTGAAACCATTACCTTTACGAATTCTCTCAAGCATCCATGTTCCAGTGTAAGTTCCAAGTCACATCGACTTTGGAGTGCATACGAGTTTTGTTGCATGCTTTTGGCATCCAACAGGAAGTGACACATTTTTTTAGTCACCAATGTCTGGTCGGCTAATGTGAAGTTGATTTTTTTTCATTGTTATTGCGTCTTTTAATATATTTCATTTGACATACACTTACATACATACATTTGACACACTGAGTTGATTTGGAAATAAACTGTACCATCCTTGTTATGATGTTAAGATGAGTTGACTACAAAGCTGTAGAGGGAATCAAAAAAGATTTTGAAAGCATAATATGAAATATATTATTACTTAACCATCAAAGTGCCAATCTTAAATGAATTTATATAATTGTGTTAACAACAAACGGGACACTTCATTAGCCACATTTGGACAATTTTATCCAATGCAAGAGCTGTATCCAATACAGTAACAGTAAGTGCTGTCTAGACATTTTTTTGGTTAGTCGTGATTACGGTTGGTGGTGAGTTGGAGCCTATCCCAGCAGACCGGTTAAAAAGATGGCACCCTCGACCGGTCATAAGGCAATCGTGGTGTATACGCTAATTTACATAATTGACAATCGCATCCAGATGACTTTGAGTCATCAAACTTTGAGGCCTCCCAATTTGCAGCCTGTGTCAAACATGTGACTGCTAATAATCGAGAAATACATTGTGGAACTCAATACGACACATTGCTAGTAACCGGCTCATGGTGTCCCCCACCTTCTGTTGGTAAAGATATAGTGGATTGAAAAATAGATGGATGGATACATTATTATTATAAATAATTCATTACATTACTCATTAGTATTTCTTATCACCACTGTAAAGGCCGAATTGTTTAACCAGCTCTTACATTGGATCTTGGATTGTTTTGCAGGTGTTCCTAATGAAGCGTACTCTGAATATATTCTGAATCCACAAAGTGAAGCTGTTGTTGATTCTGCCACATCGTTACTTGGTCCCGTAATGCTTGTTTGAAGATTGACCGTACAAGCCAAAATAATCCGAGCGCCTGGATGCCTGGGAGGCTTCCATCAGTCCCCTCATTGGTAAATGCTGCAAGGGCTGGCTGCCAGCTATGGGGCCAAACTCCTGAGAATTGATGGGGGCGAACGGGTCGTGCGTCGTGTAAAGGGATCGAGCGGGTCCTGGCCTGGAGCACATCAGGACTTTCCTTCCTTCGTAGACAGCCTGTTGGGACGCGCCCCCGCTGCGGAGTTGCTGTGAGAAAATGGCCTCTGCGTGTTGGCCTACAACATTATGATCTGAGGTGTCCAGGAAGCGACTGTGGCTTTGACCAGAGTGAACATTCTGACCCAAAACATCAGAGGAAAACATGTTAGAGTCGCGTTGACTGGGGTCAGTTAGAAGAGGCATTTTGGTGGCGTAGAGCAAAGGCGAGGGATGCTGGGATGCCGAGTTTTCCGCCGTATTCTCCAGAAAAGCCATGCCGTATTTTCTCTTGCCGAGTCCTGAGCGAGTGTCCACAGAGCTCGAGTGTGTTTGAACGACCTCATTGATAGAGACTTCGTTGACGGGTTCTGATGATCACAGAACAGAATGCAACTAATTTGGACCAGACTGAATCACTGGAATTACAGTCCAATTTACAGATCTAAAAAAAAAATAACACAAAAAACATCCTACCTTCCAGGATTTTGCGCAGATTCTTCTCTTGCATTGAGAGGCCCGAGAAGAAATGATGAGCACTGATCTGGCCTACTGAGAGTGGAGGAACAGAACTGCTCATCTGTAAATTGGACCTAGAAGGATTGACAGCGAATTCATTTGAAATACAGTGATATCTCAGTAACAAAAGCTTTAGTTTATGAATTTTTCACCTTACAAACATTAAATTCGTGAGAATATAATTTTGCCATACAAACTAGTTTTCGGCAAACGAAGCAAACCACTCTGAGCGCCACGGTGGCTGGCGGACTAGTTTTCATCACCCCTTTCCTTGAGTGCATACGTAGTTTGTAAGGATACTTTTGCTATTAAGGGACAGAAAAGACCCCACCACAAGCTAGTGTTCAACCGAAGAGGAAACAAAACAAAATTACGGTCGAGCAGAAGAAGGAGATCATCGAGAAACATGAACGACGTGTGCGTAGAATAGAAGCGTCCCAATAACAGTATGCTATGTCGACCATTGCTATGTGTGGCGAAGGGTGTTTCTGTGTTGTCTCATGCAAAATAAGAGGTTGAAAAACTTCTGTTGATTTGGATTAACAAAAAGCAGCAGGCAGGGGACATTGTGAGTGAGGGTATTATCACTCGGATATCATGAAGAGGTCACCTCGAAGTTCGTCATCCATTGACAACTACCATCACAAATGTGAATAAAACAAATGTATTATATAGTACAGTTTATTTCTTTAATTATAATACACTAGCACATTTAGTATCCATAAAATAAGGTATATTTTGTGTAGTTTTAAAGCTTATTTAGCAGAAAATTATGTTTTATGCTTTATGGGGACCTGGGAACGGATTATTCTCATTTTGAATGGTTTCTTATGGGAAATAAATGTTTGGCAGACGAACTTTTTGCCTGACACACACTTTCTGGGAACCAAATAAGTTCGTAAACTGAGGTATCACTGTAAATGTCAACAAATGCATCCGAGCAGATGGAAGGTATGAAAATGTTTTACTCTTCTGCTGATGCTAAAACAAACAACAGATTTGGTGTATGCTAAATCAAATGGAAACACTCACACTTACCTTTCTATTAGTAGTTGGTAAGGTTTTGTGTTCTGTAAAGGAAATGGACACGAGTAACTTAGAATCAAAAATCCACTTTGATATACTCAACAAAAATGTATGACTTGGTCACCATAGCAACAGTATTTATTTAAGGACTGATATATGATCCTGTTTTTTAAGAGGGTCATGTGAGAGCATTAATCCTTGATGTTGGCCTTTTAAGTCAATACATCAATAAAATCAGATCACAACACAGCGCTGTGTTCATAGTTCTTTTAAGCAAGCTCATTATTGGCCTTGATGACAATAAAAACTAAAATAGGTTCGTTTATATTGCTCGTCTATGTCTCCGGCCAAGAAGTGATTTGGATGTCGCGGCTTGGAATTGAAGTGGATTTATGTGGGATGGGAGATATGAGACAGTCTCTTTTCGTCAATGGATGCTACAGCTTCGTGTTTGCTTTCAACATTTAGCTTGTAGCAGACATGCACATTCCCCCATGACATCCCTGATCCACTGGTGAAAAGTTCGTTGTGATCCTCTGCTCTTTCATCTAGAACTGCTTCATATAAAGATGGTGCAGAAAGTGCTTACAAATGAATGCCGGTCTGTGTCTTTTGTGTTGTGTCATGTTATTTGTTATTTAGTTTTTTTAAGTGTTGTTTTTAACTTCAAGATGGCGCCCCGAGAGTGCTTGCCTTTACAGCAGCTCCTGTAGTTTGTTTTTCGACTTCTTCCTTTCCTTTCCTATTATTTTCATCACTTTTCTGCTGTGAAATGTACATTTCTCCACTGTGAGACTAATAAAGGCGAATTCAATCCAATGTAAAAACAAAAAAAGAAATAAAAGAGAGACACACCTTCATAAAGTTAATGTTGTCGGCTCGTTGAAAGAAGGCTTGCGTTGAGCTCAGGAGTTTTTCCGCTTGCAGCCGCCGCTCATTGAGCTGCAAAACCTGCTGGGAATTTTTCCTTCGGTATGAGCTGTATGCTCTCTCCAGCATCTGCATACTTTCGCACTGTTTGGCTTCCAGAAAACTGTGCATCCTCTGGTATTGGTCCCTGACTCGCTCCTTCAGTTCTGAAACGGCATCCTGCAGAGACGTACGATGACATGTATGGTGACGCCCCGTTGCAAATCGCCACATGTTAATAAAACGAGGCGGATCGACTTAACAATACAGGCCACTCACAACACGAGTACAGTCGCGATGCATTGAGAAGGAATTATGAACATTTGTTGTAGTGTGATCACAAACTACTTCAATACTCCCGAGTGAAGAAGTCAACTATTGCCTCCATAGGAGCGGTGGCAGCTCGGTGTACCTTCATCAATGTCTTATCGGACTCCAGCTTGGTAATGTGGTCATCGATGTTCTGAACACGACCCTCCAGTCTGTCTTGTTGCCTCATTAGTGTGGCCTGTAGAGATGACCGAAAGGAGATGCATAAGATAGACAAATATGTCCAGTGTATTACAAGAAACTGCAAACCAAGTCTGGTCAACACTTTCACCGCTTGCAGCTTTAGGAAAATTATCTGCGATGATCTGGTGTGTGATTCGGTTGTTGCTTGGCAGATCTCTCAGAAGATATAATTGTGTAGTTTTGGCCAAACGGCAGTTATCCCAATTTCACAATTAAATCACTTCAAGAAAATGCAATGGAAAGAGAAACAAATTATTTTGAAATACAGTAGTAGCAGTGGCATCAGCTGCCCAATATGGTGGAGCATGATCACAGCTGCCTTGCGGACCAAAAGTGAGCATTCCTCCAATTCCTCCTGTTTGAGTAAAGTCTTTGACATGCAGCTCCATGGTTTTGGGTGCCTCTCTATTTATGTACCGAGTAGTTACAGGATGCAGCCTTCTTAGTTCTGTCCGTGTCTGTGTCACTTCCTTCCATGCTCGTTGCTGTGTTTCTCCCTAAAATAGTCTTTTTGATTTTGCTTGTCACAACAACATTGTAAGGGCCTTCCCTCTATTGTCTTCTCCTTTTGGAACTTCAGTAAATACATTGTGGAACTGCATTCCTGTTGGAACTCTTAATTTTTGACAATGAAACCATTTTGAAGGCAACCGAACACTACAGTGCTGCTTGCTTGGGAGCATATGAGTCACATCAGCTATCGCCTCCAAAATCCCGAGTGGATGGAGGAAGCAACTGCTGCCAGGCACAATGGCAAACATTCAGCTATGAGAACATTGACAACTGCACAAATCCACCTGACCCCAGCTGTCCACAGAACCGTCCCACTTCCTGTCTGCTGAGTACAAAGAATCCCACGGGGGGGGGGGTTTAACAACTAAATATAATCTTTCATTGGTTTTAGTGCTGCAGATGGAAATCAATTTACAGTCTCGGGCTTATTGATGACAGTGAGCGTGGAGGGGCACTCTTTAATGAGCTTGTAGCACATGGAAAAGCCACTTGCGTACCAAATATAAGAGAGGGCAACAAAGGCTGCTGGATTATCTAACGTGCATGTGGGGGAGGAGACGCTCACTAGCCCTGCTCTCCCTTCTCGCTTGCCACATGCATCGCTCCCGTCATTGTTGTTTGCCCCGGCCTCTGCTGCAACGACACACTATCGCGTCTGTTTGCAAACCGCCGGGGTCCGAGAGGGAAAGTCTTGAATAAAAGTGGGAAACTTAAAAAGGAAGCAACGGAGAGAAGGTTCGGAACATAAATGGGAGAATGAGGAAATTCCTGCGGTCTCTCGTGAACATTGTATCACAGCAACCGGCCTCTTCAGCTGCCCACAACAAGCCACTGGACTCAACTAACACAACAACACAACTCATCTCGGCGATGACGAGTGCACCAAGGAGACTGCATTCAAAAGTCTTTCATTATTTGAAATATTTCAATAAATGCTTCAATTTTCACCAATTTGCTAGAGAAAAAAAATCACCTCTGTGTTTTTGCGCACTAAGATGCCACACAATTTGTGCAAAGGAAGTAAGACAGAAATGGCCCGAGTTTTCTGAGAATCCACACCACATTGAAGTTTACTGTCAAAATAAGGGTTAAACAGAGAATGACACAATGCGAAACCAACCAGCTAATGTCTTAAGGTTAACAAACAATGCAAAATGCTATCGGCTTGCTAATGGTTAGCACCAATCGTCATGGTTTTCGAGTTAGAGGATATTTGACCACAAATGGAGTCGTACATGTAGACAAATACAGGAATGTAATAATACTCATACATCTATTATTTATCCTCATTAAAAAAAGCAACATATGACATCTTATGGAGTCACTTGGTAAAAAAAAAAAAAGATTCTTCATTTGTGTCACCAAGGCTGTAATATACAAGTACATGTATAGCATGCGATTTTTTTTCGTGATCATCATCATCTGCATCTTGGTGGGAGGCTGTAATGGATTGATGGTTTTTCATTTTTTTTATTAGAATGGGATTATTTGACATATGAGTGAGTACTTTATGTTACCAGTCTTATCTCAAGCTCTATGTCGAAGGTATACATTGAGGCTGAAGAACTTTGTGTTGGAGAGGAGACATGATTAGCGTAGGTTGTTTACAGAAGTTGCGGAGATGCCTGGCCGCATCGGATCAGAGTTAGCTATATATTTACGGTTTGAAATAAAACAAAGTAGGGTCGGCATTGGTTACTCATGGCTATTTACAATAGTTCTCATTGAAAACATGAACAACAGAACAACACGTCTTCTCACATTGATGACAGCATTCTGCGGAACTGATTTCTAACTTACTCAAGACACTCGAGGACATTTTGTCCTGCCTAAAATATTATAAGGCAACCGAGTTAGGACTTGCAGTGACTCCTTCCATGGCGAGTTGCATCACAAACTGCGCACAGCCATTTTTAGGTGTGTTTGAATTTCTTAAAGTTTCCTTTTGTCTGGTTAAGTGCTTGAAACGGAGCACAAGGGCCACTCTCTGGTTTGGTGAGCCTCTCCGAAGCAGTGTGAAAGCCTACCTTTATCAAGATTAAACCCAACAATGGTCATTTTCCCCTCTGTCCTATTGAAGCATACGCACGGTCACCAGTTGCCAGGAAGCTCATGTTAAAACGCAGAGCCTCGGGGTCAATGAACAGAGAGCCTCTTTCACAATCAACAGAACAGACAGCTGATGTCAACCAACCGACTGATTCGTTGCAGTGTACATGCAAGATCCTGGGGGGAGAGTGGGAACGATTGTGGGGGAATGAAGGATGCTGTTTCTGTTTCCTGCTGAGAAATGCAAGGTGAGGTTGCGTGGGAGAGCTCCTCCTCCATCAGTCCCTGGGATGACATTAGTCTTTTATTACTCCGCTTTTCTTGTATCTGGCCACTCTCAAAGACTCCTTTGAGAGCCACTGAGGCAAAGATATGAACACAGTTGCGTTGGTATTTTCATCTTTGTTTATTCCAAAAGCAACAAGACAGCCGCCAAGGGAATCGAAAAGGTTTTCTACCAAAATAGACCACAGCTCTCTCTAGGACAGCTGCAGGGAACGGTTTTCCTATCATGAACCATTTCAGATTTTCCCCAACTGTGCCTTTTAGGTTTTATTCATTTTTAAAATTGCATGGTGGGCCAGGTCAAATACTCTGGCGGGCTGTATATAGCCCAAGGGCTGTAGCTTTTCGACCCATGGTCTTGGAGGACTTACTCACATGAATCTGGTGCGATACTCATTAATCCGGCGCGCTAAATCCCTCATATTTTTACCATGGAGCAACATCTACGCTCACTCCTATGGACAACGTTAATAATAATATGGGAAGAGCAAGGAGCAGCAAATCACAGATGGATCTGTTTAACGTTTCGCGCATACAGCTGTGAGAGAATACATGGTGGGTGTGTGTGTATTTGTGTGCATGCATGTGTGGGGAGCAGCTGTGGAAAGGGCTGAACAGACATCTTTTGTCCCAATAATAGGTCTCCGCCCCAGCAACATTTTGCACCAAAAACATCTAATTTGCAGCTCTGTGAACTTTATGTGAGGCTATGACTTTCTCTTTGAGAAAGGGAAAACATAGGTCACCCTATAAATGGTTTGGACCGTAAAACCAATCGGACTCTCAAGCCAAAACCTACTTTGGGCTTATAGACCACATCCAAAGATCAACCATTCATATTGAATACCTTTATGGGTTTGATGGTTCGGTACATTTGGCCTTTGATCACATTTCTATTGAAAAGGATGCCAAATATGTGCCCCAAACTGTCTCGCTGCTCAAAAAGGATGACAAGGTCAAATGAAGACAACAAAGTCCACTGGCAAGTTAATCAAAATGCCATCTCCACCAACTTTACGATGAAGCTGGGATCAAGTCCAATTAAGCCAGCCGCCACAAGAATTGTTCAGTGGCTGCTATGCAACACGCCACGACAACTTAAATATTTTAATGCACAGAAGCGCACTGTCAAGACGTGAATAGGGTGCAAGATTCAATTTTCAATGCTTATGCACACCGCCACACTGCTTATGTGCACCCGTCGATATGCCAGCCCTGTGATTGACAGGCTATCAGGCCAGGGTATACGCCACCTGCTACCATAATCAGCTGGGATAGCCTCAACGCAATGTTATAACAATAGCATTAAGCGCTACAAGCGCAGTAATTGTAGGTTGGATTTAATACATTTGTTTGACTGTGAGAGTCCATCAAAATATTGCTTTCCATATAATGTCAGAAAAAAAAAACGGTTGGGCACCGCTCATTTAGTCTTCAATTAACTTCACATGCCATGTAGCTGTTTTTTTAAACTAGGAAAGGTCTTTCCTTCCTCATAACCCTTGCACCTGAGGTGAAGAAACCCATGTTGGTCTAAACCTGACACTCATCACGGCCGCTGGATGCATTACAAAAGCATCCGTCCAGTATTGTGAATGATGCACAGTATGCACTATAATGCATGTTATTTACCTGCATGTGCATGCGTTGTGTGTCCACGTCGCAGACCGTGTGTCTTTGTGCGCTGCAGTGGGAGATGCAGCAAAAGGGACAAAGAGCCAGCTGCTCATCCTCGCAATGGAGCAGCCTATATTCATCATGGCTGGGACACGTCCAGGCACTCAGCTCCTCTGCATCCACCAGCAGGTGCCCAGGTGCCACGCACGGTTGCTGCAGGTGTGTATGCACGTGTATCTGGCAGCAGGGCTCTTTACAGCGCAGGCACACCTTCCTGACGGGCATCGGGGGGCCTCGTCTGCACAGGACACAGTGCAGTGTCGTTGGGGATTTTTCGGAGTCCAACACGTTGAATCTCTTTACGATGTTGGCCAACTTAAAGTTCTTCTCCAGTAACGGCTTCTGCTCGTACTCATGGTTGCACTCGGGGCACCGAACCCCCGCGCCGTTGTCTTTGGCCCATGCCTCTGAGATGCAACCTTTACAGAAGTTGTGCTTACAGTGCAGCTGGATTGGCTCATCAAACACATTCAAGCAGATGGGACAGAGGAGCTCCTCCTCGAAACAGTTCCTCCAAGTAGCATCCATGGCACCAACTGTTCCAAATATTTAAGGCAGGTAGGCAATGAGTTCGTTGCAATATCCCCCTGTTAGAGAAAAGAAAAAAAAAATCTTATCCATTGTGTAGCTACAGCTGTCCAAGGAGAAAAAAAGCATGAGAAATTTTAAGACCTGTCAGAGCACATCTGTAGGCTACAGCCGAGTTAGAAACGTTGCAGTAAGCTGGCCAATGTAACAGAACACCTCAATGAGGGTTGAGGTGGAATCAGGCATGTGTCATTTGTTATTCATCCATAGTCAGGGTTTCATTCAATAAAATTCACACATACAGGAAAATAACCATCACATCAAAAGACAAGTAGGAACAAATAGCAGAAAAAAAATATTTAAGTGGGAAGAGGTGGCCAGTGAGTGACAACGGTGGCCCCTGGGCACGTTGTAGCTCCACCCCTGTTTAAAGGAAACTGTCTCACAACCCAAGTCGTTTTTATTTATATAGGCGTTTCTAGAACAGGTGCACCTTAACAAAACATTTCCCCGAACACAACTATTAAATGTAAAACAATTCAACACCACGACCTCATACATAATCTTTATGTGAAGCGTAAAAGGAGTCGAGGGCGTAATGACGCAATCTGCTTCAATCTAAGTTTGAAAGAAGAAAGAAGAAAGAAGAAAGAAATAAATAGTCAACATCCTCCTGAGATGGAAACGGAGGAGTTTATTTGTGGAGTCCAAAATTATGAATGAGAATAATCCCAATATTTAAACGGTTATTTAACATTCTGAAACTACATCCAGCTAATGGCGTTTTTGTCGTCCTTTTTAGTCGGTGTCGGCAATCTATGCTGTGTCTCAACGAACGGGGGGGTGTTAGTTTTTTTTTTAGTTTTTTTTTTTTCTCGAGCAGGAGATGTTACGGTGGGCTGCGTTGACGTTTCGATTTGTTATTATTGGAACGCCACAAATTGGCTTCCGATCAGCGAAGACTAGTGTTGAAATTCTTCGGCAAGAAGAAAAACAAAAGCGACGGACCAACTATCGGCTTTCCGCGTCCATTGTACACTCGAGCGCACCTTGGTCGCTTCTACGTCGTCACAGCACCGCGATGAGAGCCAAGCTCCCCTGCTGTCAAGATCGCAACAGCTCGCCCACCGAACGGAACGAGCGACAGCCTTTACCTTTTGTTTGATCTTTTTCTCAACGAAAGCATTTGCATTCCTCTACGCACCTTAACTGTGGCGTTGGATCGTCAACTACACATCAGAGAACATGAAAAGCCCTACTGAAAAAAGGTCCTTCGTACGTCCACGCAGACCGGCCCCTCTTGCTAATGTGACCCGTCAGAGTTGATACATACACTGGGAGGGGAGGAGCCCGAAAGGGGGGCGGGCGTCGAGGTCAGCAGGCTGGGAGTCAACAGCAATTACTTTTATGAGCCGAGGTCCCCTGGGGCCGCTTGAAATATTGACAATAATATTATAAGCACAACATACAACGTGTAAATGCGATTTTAAAGGGAACAGAACATTTTTACTAATCGGATATCTGCAAATTTGTAATCATGGTCACATAACCACCATCATGGAGATGGGTGCTTTTAGTCCATGGGAAAATAACATACAAATGTCAAATTTGAAGAATTAGTCTTGAGGTCCCAGCACGCGTTCTTCGACTATAAATTGAACTAATTCTCTCTCTCTCTCTTTCTGTATTACTTCACAGGGTACCTCGATGAAAAGGTTTCTTCAGCCGTCATCTGCACTTCTTCGAAGGTGTCGGACATTTCACTTCTCATCCAAGAGGCTTCGTCAGCGAACTAAAATTTTGCTGGTAGCTCTGGTCATATATATATATATATATATATATATATATATATATATATATATATATATATATATATATATATATATATATATATATATATATACTACCAGCAAAAGTTTTGTTTTCTGACGAAGTCTCTTGGATGAGAAGCGAAACGTCCGACACCTTCAAAGAAGTACAGATGACGGCTGAAGAAACATTTTCATTGATGGACCACTCCTGTACGACTGAGAGCTTACACAGACGTTTCATAGGGTACCAGTAATATCTGTCTGCCTTTCTATCCATCTCTTTTTAGGTGGAAGAATAAAATTGTAGACTCCGAACAACCATTCTGACTCACACTTACTCCAAGGGACAATTTAGAGTGTGGCAAGAACACGCATGTCTGAAATTCAAACTCTGGACCTTAGATCTGTGAGGGAGACATGCAAATCACAGAAATGACAAGTCTAAAATGCTAAATGTTATAATTTTGCCCAATTAGAAAGCATTCATGACTAATATTGTGGCAACCGGGGATATACAGCCCATAAATCAAACCCTAATATTGCTTCAATTATTGGTGTACCTCTATCCGGTAAAAAAATAATAATCAAATGCCTATTTATCAGTGTTCCAGCTTTATTTGTGTAAAAAGCTACTTTTTAATGCACTTGGGATTATCGTGGGTTCAAATAAAATGACAAATCAAAGGTATGTTAACATATATCAGTCATTTAAAAAAAGACAGACAAAGACAACTATATAATGACACGCAGTATGGTGTAACAGTACACACAGTCTGAATAGAAAGATAATGTCATAAAATTCGTCCTTTCAGTTCTGGTGTTATCAAGATTAAAATCTAGGCGGCTCATGACACAGGAAGAATCACTGCTGACTGAATCAACATATCTATGTGTGTGTGTGTGTGGTCCTTTTCAATTTGAGGTTTGCTCCAACTCAAACTGATCCCACACAAGACAACACAAAAATCAAAACCTTTTCATTCACGGTGGCCGCTGGACATAACATTGTAGAGATTGCCATCTCAAAACACAAAAGCAGACATGTTATTACCTAACCCAAGTTAATGGAGACATTACAAACTGAAATATGACTGCACATAACCACGGTAAAGAACCTGCAGCCATATATGGGCTTGGTCTGGCAACCCTAAAAAAACAAATCCAAGTTCAGAGGAAATGCTTATATTTTATACACTTAGTGTGGCCCCAAAAGAACTTGATGAAAAATGAAATAGCTCCCGATTGGTTTCTCACTCCTGCTATACTAAATCTTGACATAGAGGCATGTAGAATATTTGCAGCATTTGTCAACCATAAAACAAAGATGTGAGTTGAAATGTTGGCTTATTTCATCAAGTCAAAGCATTCGCACCGACAGACTGACATTACCTTTGGCATCATAGCAGGAAGAATGTCCAGCATTTGTTTAATGTACACATACAGCAAAGTCAATGAATGAAAACATGTTAAAAAAGAATCAGTAGCTAACTTTTTTGTTGTCTTTTCTGTGGCTACTGGAATAAATAGAACACAAGTTATTGCTTGTGATGTCATGCCTTTATGGCTAAATTGCCACAGCGACGTTAGTAATTTTGGACCTGAGACTTTGAGCAGCCCAGATCGACAGTCTTTTGGAGTTCCCTTTTTTGCGTCGTGATTAAGCATCTCCAGCTCATTGCAGAAGGTTATCAAACACACTGTCTGGGAGGATGGAGATCTTCAGATTCTTCTCTGGCCAATTGTACTCTTTTGGTAGTTTTGTCTATTAGAAGAAGAAAGGCGGGTGAAGTCAATCAAAACAAAAATAGAACCGAAAATCGTACAATTTGGGAAGATTTACTCACATCCTCACGAGTGTTAAGATCATGCAAATCCCCAAGCATTTGATCCACAAACTCTTCAGTCAATAAAATCTACATGAGGAACACAAGAAGTCATTGATACAAGGGGCAGTGGAGCAAAAAAAATCTTCTTTCGTAGTTCTCTGCAGCCTCACAAGTCTAAACACGCCATTCTGATCAATATGCTGTTCAAGGCATCAGAGTTAAACAGTAAACTCCACCCGTTTTTGTCAATTTCATGGAGGGGACGGACATTTTACTGCTTGCTGTCAACTGAAAATGCAACCAGTTACTTAGCTCAGGTAACGACCAATCATATCTCAGCATCAGAAAACAGTTGATCCGTGATTCGTCTTCAAGCGTTTATTTTCCAAGGCCAATGGCAGACTTTTGAACAAACATACACGTTTTTGTGCATACCTGAAGCCAAGGGCCGTGGGCTGCGTATGGATGCTCCTCAGTTGCAAAGGCTCCCTCTACCCCAGTAGATACAAACGTAATAGCCGTGTCACCGTTAATACTTTTGAAAGTAAAATGTCTGCCGTGCAGCAAGCGACCCCTGTGGAAACATTGAATCAAAGTCTCTTATGCAACCCAGGAAGTTGTGTGAACATTCTTAAAGTATAGACGGGAAAGGTGAATCAGAATGAAACCCCGAATGTTTAAAAGTCTACCACGGTGCCTCATCATTTGTTAAATGACAAAACACGTCTCATCCATTTTCTCATTCATAAGGTTTGTAAAAACACAATCCAAAAAAGCTAATTTGAAAATGCTAAATATGTCGCACCGTAAGCAGAGTGGAAGCAGTGTGCCGGATTCTTGATTAAATTTCAGATGGACACTTTCCAACTGTCGTGTTCGGACTAACTCGTGCGGGACAATGGCGGTTGAGGTCTCGCTTTCCAAACTGTCCTTTCGACTTCTGGGAAGGCAGAAAAAAAAGGAAATGTCTGTGCGGAAGTGTGAAATCCTTCAATACACAGTGAGGAAGTGGCAGCGTGACACAAAAATTTGGTGTTTAGGAAATGCGTCTGTGCAACGGGGAATCACAGTACACCATTTTTTAAAAGTAGCGCTCCAGTTCAGCTGAGCCTTGACTCACAACTTTATTTTTATTCAACATTTGCAAAAGTTATTTTATATATTTTCTTGCTCAGTTTCTCCCGTTTTTAGGGAAACGCATTTTGAATATTTATTCGCGTCTTTTCAGGAACTTTTTGGTTACAAAAGGAATTCCCCCACCTCTCCTATATATTTTCATGGTTGTCATATACAGTAAAGTCTCGTTATATCGATATTCAAGGGAGTCCGAAAAATATCGATATAACCGGGACTATCGATATATCCGACCCTGTTTGAATGTAATTTTCTCCGTGCGTGCATAGAAATAGTATCGATATAACCGGGACTATCGATATATCTGATATCGATATAACGAGACTTTACTGTATGTGCAGATAGCATTATAAGAAACGGATTTGTGATGTATTTCGAGGTACTTTGTAATGAGGTTCAACTGTATAATAACGATTGTTTCATCATTGCATCACATTGAAAAAAATAATTTCATACGGCCCTTGCAAGACGATTGGAACTAAAATGGCTCCTGACAGAGAAAAAAAACATTCCATCCAGTGCGCTCAGGCGCGTACTCACTGAGGTCGGTCGTGTCTCTGGCTACCAATGGGGGGCAGTGGTGGCTTGGTGTTAAACTCCAGGCCTTTCCTTAAGGTCTCCCGGATCTTTTCTGTGTCTGTCAAAGCACTAATGATCAACACGGAATGCTCCCATCTTGTACGGCAAACACACGGCCAAAAAGAAGCACCTTTCTCGGAGAGCCGGCGAGGCTGCGAGCTGATGCAAATGGATCGACTGTCCTCATCGTCATCTGGCGGTCGACTCAGGTCGTCCCACACGCATTTGGCGCTGACCCCGCTTAAGTTGGAGCCTTCTGTCTCTATGCCGTGGTCCACTCTCTCCTGCTTGGATGAGCAAGACAGACGCAATCAACACTAGGCCTGCAGGGTGGGTGTGGTACCAAAAGAGGGCGCTTAAGACTTTTGTCGAGTTACAAACGAAGGTTTAAAAATGGAAGGTGACTCTTTCTTATTTGGGGCCGTTACGGTTTTATGAAAAACAAGTATGCATCGTAAAACCCATTCGTCAGAACTTGTATTTGGCCAGTGCCAGTATCAATGTCTCCAATTTTGAGATCTACTGCAATAAAAATAATGTGTCATTTTGATGTGATCCATACTCAGTTGTGTTACGTGAGCAGACAGAACGTAATCCAGCCTTACTTGTAGATGTGGATCGATGTCAAAGATGGTCTCCCCCCTCCTCATGTCTGTGATAAGCCAGGGACCACCAGCTCTACATACACAACAGCTGTCATTAATAGTTAGACAAGTCCCCATCCCCTTTTAAATTGTTGCAGTGGACTGCAAATTTCCCCATTGTGGGGATGAATAAAGGTTTTCTGATTCTGATGTTGGCATCTTTAACAAATAATATGCTTTCCTTCACTTTAAGTAAGGGAACATGAAAATAGAACTGGTTTTCCTACTGTTTCAACTCTCATGTTGAAAAAAAATCACATTGATTATGTTGTGGGTCATTTTTACCCATATGTAAAAATCCACACAAAACAATCACATAGGTGACATCCGCAACAACTGTTTCTGAGATGTTATAAACATACGTGAAAAGAGAGACAACATATTTTCTATCCTTTTGGGATATTTTAGAACTGTTTTGAACAAAGGAAAAAGAAAGGATATCCAGTGCTTTAGTCAACACAAAAATGGAAACGGGTAAAATCGACCCATAACATAATATGAGGGTAACATTTGTGCTTCGATTCTGAGTCGGGCTGTCCCACAGAAAAACTGAAATCGACTTTTTTTTCCAGAAAATTATAGCTATGAAGCCTTTTGAGTTCAGCTCACACTCGAAGGCCTCGCATGAGTTCCAAGATGCCTTGGCCGTTCCACTGCTGCGCCGCCTGCAGTTCCTCTGTACAGACGCCCACAATCTGCAGGCCACAGAACATCATGTGAGATTGAGGTGGGAAATGGGTACAATTGATCCTGTGCCTCCTTCAATGGTCTCCTTTCATGACATATGCAAAACAATAGGAAAATAATTCCAACCTAGTAACTGGTCCCTTTTTGAAAATACAGTCCCTGAATCCCTAAATTTGCATCATTGGCTGTACTTGTGTAAACTAGCATTATTTCGTACCCAGCTAGGATCTTTGCAAAAGTAATACAAATTAGCAGCGATCATTTTAGGCCAGAAAAAAATAAACAGACGATATTTTACTCGGAGAAACATACATTGAAATAATGACCCGGCCCTCATTTATTCCATGAAAAAAATCATAGCTACCTGCAGGAAACTGACGGCACCAAAAGGAGTTTGAATGGGATGCATTTGAGGGTCCTCCGTGAGCAGCATATGCTGGATGCGAGACTCGCTGTTGTCTAGGGGATTGTGCCATGATATGTGGTCGCCACTGCAAAACGTGTTTTCTGTCGGGACGCCAAAAGATAAATTGTCATCACTCATGCGTGTTTAGTTTGCATGTAGATCACCGGTGTGGGGCGGCGAGTGCGGCAACTTCAAAGTCATCTCACACACACACAAGCACAGTTACACGCAAAGCAGAGTTAACGCTACAGTAACACACAAAGAGGACAATCAGAGTAAAATGTGACATCTCATGGGAAGAAAAGCCTCACTTTACATTTGCATTGCATTGCATTTACTTTACATTTACATCTGCTTGTGTGGTAGGATGCATACTTTTTCACTTGGCTATGGGGTAAATGTGTAGAGGGGGGAACTTGGAGGATCAGTATAGGCTGAGCTCAGATGCCAGGCCCACCCACGAACAAATTGATCCCAGCTGGAGAGCTGAAAGATGAGACTGGATTGAATGGGCTTCTTCCAGAAATTATCAAAACATCTTTGTGTCCCTTTCAATGTTTTAACTTTTGGAAAGGCTCTGCCATGATATGTGCACATTTCACAGCGGAACCTCAAATGTCAAATTTAACATTCTTACGATTCAGACACATCCTAAATAGCCATGTATTCGTTAGGCACCGATGATGTGCATGCACATTGATTTTTTGGGGGATATATGTAACCATAAAGCAGAACAGGTGAAGGCAAAATCAAAATGAAAAAAAGAATTCCAGAACTGATAAAAGTACATCAAATGTCTCTGACCTGGCAGCTCAGTACAAAATACACATGGTCATAAAGGCACATAGAAATCAAATTAACTTAGCAGACCATTTGTCAAATACTGTAGACTAAAAAGACACTAAAATAGAAGAAAACTTATAACAAGAGACCCACTGCAAGAAACCTACTAGACCACGACCCAAACGAAAAGAAATAACCTGATAGAATTAACCTGTTGAGGTGTTGTCATGACCTAGGCTAAATAAGGGTATTGACTCAACTATATTGACAATATTGATCAAAATAAAATAAGCTATGAGAGGTGCAAAAGTGATTAAGGCCATTAAAACTGGGACCATGATACATTTAAAAGCACGATTTGACATAAAATTAAGGTTGCCTGTACCTTCCCCTTTTTCAATATTCGATTCATATGTCAATTGTCAATGATTGCAAAAATTGCAAATTTCCCCGTTGTGGGACGATTAAAGGCTTTCTGATTCTGATAAGATTCAACTATTATGGGAACCTGAAGCACCCAATTGCAGTCAAATACATTTGGATGAAATAGTGACTACAATTACAAAGAGCGCATATATGCATATATATATATATATATATATATATATATATATATATATATATATATATATATATATATATATATATATATATATATATATATATATATATATATATATATCGGCAAAGGGGCGAAAAAATATGGTTATATGGGAATAGCGATCACGGCCCTGTTTGGGTGCGTGCATTAGTAATATAAGACTAGCAAGATATAACGAACTTTACTTAGCTGGCTGTGTGTGTGTGTGTGTGTGTGTGTGCAAATATATATAAATATATATATATATATATATGTATATATATACATATATATATGTATATATATATATATGTGTATTTTTGGAATTCCCTTCCACTTTATAATTCTTAGGAGAGTTAATGAATAATATGGAACATAAAATAGAAGATTTTCATTGTATATTAATCCTCTGATAATTAATATTAATGACGGATCATCAGTGTGCTTTGCTTCTCACCCGATTGGAAGACGTAGCGGGCTAAACCTTGCATGAGTTCAGCAGGCCAAGTGGGCGGGGCTGTCTCCCCCATCTCTCTTTTCAGTCTAAAGGTGAGCTCAAAGCCAAAGCCGCTGGGTTTGTCTATTCCTGTGAATCTGACACAAACACACCTGGTGAGATGTAAAACAGCAGTTGTGCTTTCAGGTCCCTCACATATGCGCAAGACTTGTAAGAGGCACAATGCAAATCCAAATTAACAGCTTGTGGTGAAATAATGCGGAATATGCTAACTAGGAGGACAGACAGTAGGTGTTGGGAACGGGTTAGCGGGGGATGGGTATTATTATTTGTATTTACACACAGACACCTATGTTCATCTTTTACATTTTGTAATGCCTCCTCACATTTATCCATGTCTGAAATCAAAATCTATTGTGTCACAAAAAAGAAATGTAGCACCGTGTTCTCACTACACTTTTGCATTTCTGATGGTACTGACTGGAGAGCTTACATTTGTATATGTTATCGCCTTTGCATGACATGAGGACATACAATAAGTAACAACTCGTTCATTATACCGCAGTTAGATTTGTGTGTAACTGCAATGTTGTGATATGTATATACAGTATAGAACACATTGATGAATTATACCCAAAATATTGAAAATAAGGATGGAGTTATATGGACCAATCAAGTCGGCTTTACATCCCCGACCTTCCAAACTAGTAAACAACGGTAGCCTACATGACCACTTACTCGTGAACCCTGTTATCTCCATACAGATCGCTGAGACCAAAGCTGACGTAGTGCCAATGCTCCTGGACGTCCAGAGCTGGACAGCCCGTATTTCGATACATACTAATGTAGTCTAACGGGTCTGGACCCCCTAACCTGCAAAAAAAACACAATGATGTCACACATAGATCCGGGTTTACATTTTGACACAAAGTGAACCAAGACACATGGCCATGCAACCAGCACGGACAAACAATAGAATAAGCATTGCATGCTTTTATTGTGCATCTTGTTAGGTTTGCGTGAAACTGATTAGTTGTACGTTCGGAAACATCGGAATAAGATCACGTAGAACCTACAGATGCTGCGTTAGCTCCGAAGCTAACATTTTACACCCTCCACCACTCAGCACAATTTAAGCGATCTAAACATATTAACAACAAAAACCTGGCTTTTTACCAACCAATATTTGACGATGGCTGTAACTTGTAGCGGGTTTGCTTGATCGGGATAAAGTCGCCGACATTCCCCGTAGATAGCCTGCAATCCCGGGGGAAACAGCGACGATAGCCCGTGCGTCTGGGCACCGCTGTTAGGCCGTATATCATCCATACCGTGGCCTCGAAACAAGTCTTAGTAAGGTACAAACCACAAAACGACTGAGATAAATCCAAACGAACTACCGCTCCTCGGATAACATAGGTTCTGCTACACTAAATGGCTCACATGAGCGGAGTTATGGGATTAATATGTGCTTCGCCCAGATGGGGCCCAGCCTGTTCAGCATCCTCTCCGAAAACGCCAGCAATTGGTCAATCGTGCCCAGTGACGTATCAGATTGACGTCGTTATGACCGAATGGGAGCAAATTGTAGTGTGGAGTTTATTACAGTATTTAGTAAAATCGACTCATATGCATAATATTTTTGCTTTCACTCTGAATATTTCTGACGAGGTTGTTGTCCCACACCTACTGTGTACTGTGGGAATTTCTCAGTTGCTTTGAATGTGAATGGGAAGCACAGTTGCCAAGTGCTTAGCACGAGTATATCTGAATATCCATAATTCGTAAATTAGTAATAATAATATAATTCAAAATATATGTTGTTTTAATTCATGCGTACATATAAAACTGGTAGACTTGCCATTCATTGCTACTCAAAATATGCTATTGGTTATAATAACGTTAGTGAGGACATTGTCAGTTCTGAGATGTTGTCTGTTATTTATAGGTAGTTTTTGCACGCTCTAAAAACAATCAGTAAATGTCATTAGTTGAATTATTTGGTATTTGCGGTAAGGGCTGCCTGACAGAGCATTTTGGAGGGCTGTCATGTGACATCACTCTAAAAATGTGACACGAAATGATTTTCTAATGAGTTTCGAATCACAATCAGAAAGCCTTGAATAGGCCCACAATGGGGAAATCATGACATTGCCGTATGAATGAGGAATTTGAGAATTTAGAAATTGAAAATGTCACTGTTAAACAAAAAGATGGGTTATTGGTATCAATGAAGTATGGCATGATGAATACATCAGGTTAGCTAATTTTTGGAATGGGAATGAAAGTGTCATATGCCTGATGGTGAATTGAAAATGCTATCTAAACATTTCCTTACTGCTTTGCTTGTACTAAATAGACATGACATTAGTGTAAGAACAAGCTCGTACTCTTTGAAAAATGTCAGCGGTAGTGAGTGGGTCTGCTCAAAGTTTAACAATAAATGTACTCTTTGCATTTGCATTTGGAAATGGGCCCTAGGTTTTGCATTTTTATACAATTTTTGTGAACTACATACATTTAATATTGTGATAGGATTGTGAATCTCACACAACAAACATCAACTACATACTGGAGAGAGTGAGGACATTTATTTCACATCAATATAAAACAGATATTTACATTACATGTATTTCGACAAATATACAGTACCTCTGACATGTATTTCTATTCTCTGCTGCTGTGTCTTATTTAGTGCCATACCAAAAGAACTGAGCCCATAGATGACACCTAAAGATACTACCATCTATGGAATTCAGTTCTCATAGTAGAGCACATTTGAAAATGAGGTTCGAATAAAACATTAGATTCATTGAAGATACTGTAACATGGCATTACCAATACAAGAAGTACTAAGTACCAGATTGACGAATATAAATACTTTGCAGAGGCCAAATAAACTCTGATGTGCTGTCCTCAAAAGTAACAAATAAATGACAATAAAAGGTACATGGAGCTGGATCATAGGCCTTTGACGATATACTAAACAGCCAAACTATCGTTTTTAAATGTCATCAATTTCAAAAGAAATGTGTAAATAAAGTAAAATTAAGCTTCTGGAATGTCAAACACGGTCACATTGCAGCCTGCAAAATATCACATCTTTTTTTCTTCTTCTTCTTTATTCCTGGACATGGTTCACGACTACCAAAAGGACAGTCACTGCCTGTTAAGATAATGCAATCAGTTATATCGCTCATCACCGGATGATATGACTCAAAAATTACAAGCACCTCAGTGAAAACAAGATTCAGGACTGTAGTTTAAATCCTATGAGGAAGTTTTACATTCAAACACAAAACCGTGGTTGGTTCTTCCTTCTCATACATTCATTGACTGGATTGGCTGCAGAGTGATATAGTGTAGTTCCTGATAAGATAAGAGTCGTTCAGAACAATATATTTGAGGATATGAAATACAAATGAAGAAAGGCCACACCTGAGCGTGCCCATGAAATGACAAATATTCCAACATAAAAAGTGCCAAACAAGCCGTTCAGCAACCTAAACATGACATGGTGAGGTGTCCATGCTGTCATCACATTAAAGTTTATATGAGTTAAATACCTTTGCATGAATTAAATATTTCCCCCTTGACTCTTTAACATTCTTCAAATTAGTTTGCATCCTTGATACTTGCCTCTCGCAGTCAAGTGCATCCCATCAATCTCTTGGATAGTCAAAAATGTTACATTTCAGTTCTCAGTAGGATCTGCTTTCCAAAAAACAATGGACTTAAGCCCTTTCCACCGTCTGCTCCAAAGCTCATTGAACAATGTGGTGACTTGACATCCCACCCCGACCTTAAATACCATTATGTTTCACATCACTCGCTGGCTTACCTCCCTCCATTCCGCCCTCCTTACGTCGGTTATTCATGCACTCCCTCTGTTCGGTAAACTCACCATGCAGTCACTTCCCAGTAATGAGGAAACAGTGGGAGTCAACAGCACGCCCCCACACCATGAATCAACATATAATAGTTTCTGAGGAAAACCATCTGACGGGCCCTGACCTCTCTTCTCATAAAGTAAAGAAGGGGAAAGGCTGCATCTACTGTTGGAGTCAGGAATCCCCCCACAGGCTTGCATACAGCTGTCTGGCTGTGACGCCACCATGACGAAGTAGGTGCACACCCAGATCGAATGTGTCTGTGCACACTGAAACTTGAGTCTGGGATTTGGAAAGCAAAATATTCACAATCATTTGGATTTATTTATTTTTGATGAGGTGTATTTTTTTTGCGGGGGCAGGTATAGCAATTGTCATATGAATCAATTGTGTACTAATGGTGTCTGAGAATAACAATGGTTGCTGGTCTTATTAGTAATGTTTTAATCATAATGTCCAAGTTGCATGAGCAGAATGGATATTGAAAATCCGTCATGAAAAACAATAGATCTTTGCAGGTCCATGTTGTGGCCTAGAGAACAACTTGGTGATGACATCAGCTGTGGAAAAGTTGAGTTACATCCACGCAACCCTCTACTATGACACAACTCCAGGAGCAACATTGTTGCTCAATAGTACAGTGACAAGGAAACAAGAATTTAAAACCCCCAGTGACTTTAATACATATCAAACAGGATTTGGCAATTACATCAGCCAGTGCCTCTTTAAATAAAATCCAGCAAAATGGGGCATTCCTCAAGAGTATAGAATTTCACACAGCGGCACAGGAATAGCACAATCAGATATGATAACTCGGGATGTTTGCACAATTGTCTGCTGTGACTTTGGTGTGTGTATATACACACCTGCTGTTGTTTGTTGTCAGCGTTAGTACAGAACAGAGCTCCAATTACCCCTCAAAAAGTGTGTGTAAAAGTGTGTAAAAGACTCTATTCATATTTGGGTCATTTTTGTTTCCCCCTGGGTTGTATGATTGTGCTGTGTCAAATGGACACAAAAGGTAAGCAAATCATGAAGTCAAAAAACATTTCCTAATGTCTATTAACAAGACCAGTCTTGATACATATTACTGAACAAAAGGGCCCAACATGTTACTTCACTGCATTTCCTGGATATGTATTTGCATTTTCCAGGATGTAGGATGTCACCACGTATTACGTATATCTTTTGGCTTTTAAACAATGCAGGCTCAACAATAGGTATTTTTAAAAATAAATGTCAGCTTTTATTTTTCCACAGGAGTAGATCTCAAAAAGCAGAGATTTCCAGATTTTCTCTTCCAGGAGACCCCCCAGAAACTGACCGCAGATCTACCGTGACGCCCAAATCCTACCTCTTCCAAGCAACATCCTCAGGCAGCCGGATAAGTTGCAATTGACATTTGGTTTTGGACTTCAGAAACAAACCTGGCTTTCATACTGCTGTTTGAACATGAGGGAAATCACACGCAAAGGTCATTGAGCCCATTTCCTTTTCTTTCCTGCCGATGCATCTAAATAGAACTGGAACTGCCCCACTTTCAACTGCTCCTCGCTTACTGGAACATATCCGTACAGATAAAGTAGGTGTGATTTAAAAAAATAGCAATCATGTTGATCCTGGAATGAGATTCGAAATTTTTATTAAATATATTTGAATACACAGTATGACTTGTGGCTCACGTCAGTCAATTTTTAACTATCCTAAGAGATTTTCCATTTCAAGAATAGTCTCAAACTTAAAATGAATGCCATATACTGTCGCTGCCACTATTCTTAAAGTAACAAATATTTCTAGAGTTCACAATTTCAAATTACAATAGTGGTCTGACAGGCAGGCAAGGTTCTTTGTGAGATTAAAAGTGGAACGGAAAGGTTTGGAAAACAGGCTTGTAGGCTACTCATGTCGCCCATGAAAAGTACTGTATTTATTTGAAATATCCATCGATTATCCATCTCGCTTATTCCTCATTTGGGTCGCGCGGGATGCTGGAGCCTATCCCAGCCGTCTTCGGGCACGAGGCAGGGGACACCCTGAATTGGTTGCAGGCCACATTTCTTGTGAGTATCAATGTACGGGTTGGCCTGTTTTCCCTTGGCTCGCCATGAGCTCGTGTGGTTCATTTTTAAAACGCAAGACTACGACATGTCTCTGAAGGCCATCTTCACTAGCCCACAAGTGATTCACAGCAAAAATCCCCCTTTCCTCCACAAAAGTCTCAAAGAGATGTACACCACCACCCACGCCAAAGTAGTGGGACTTGGTGGCCAAATAGACGTGCCCGTGCGGTGCCAAAAGCTTCTGAAAGATGTTGTGTAGCGCAGGATAGTAAGCGGTGTTGTAGATGGTCTCTGAAGTCATGATAATATCATATTTCAACAGTGGGTCCTGACTCGAGGCCAGAATAAGAAAGGTGCGCCAGTCACCAGAGAAGAACCGACACCTTGGCAGGAATAGATCTCTTCCGTCACGTTTTAGTTTTATCTTCCATTCTTCTTCCTTGTACATTCTTCCCTTACTCTTTTCTTGACCGTCATCATCATCATTATTATTATTATTACTGTCATCATCTTGGCAATTGAGAATGACATTGGACAAAGTGAGCTGCTCAAGGACTGTACTGTTATAGTCCTGGAAGTGGACTTCCCTGGCTTTTCTCTTCAAAGACAAAATTCCCAAGAGCCCGGCGCCACAGCCGAGATCCAAGACTGCCTTGCCGCCAAACGTTTCACCTTCCCTCTCGATTACCTCCAGGAGGTCGTATGTGCACTCCCACACCTTCAATCCACCCTCATACACTCCCGAGATGAGGTCAGACCTCTGCTCGGCCGTGCGGCACAGAATGTTCTCCGCATCCTCCCTCTCGTAGACGGTCTTCTCAAAAACTGTCTCGTTGAGAAAATGCAAAGGAGGAAGAGTGCCAATGGTGAGGGTTTCATAAATGGCGTCATCAAGTAAGTGGAGAGGATCAGAGGGTGGAAAGTGCTCTTTGGCCTCCTTCACTGCTTCTGCTGGGCAATCACTTACATTTCCCTGAAAAAATACAAACCAATAAGGCGGGAATGTTGAACATGCATTGATTCAGTTTTGATGCACAAAAGCTTTGAGACACAGCAATTTTGAAACAAAAAGGTCTCTTCATTATTACTTCGTTATCTCATATCTTCCCCCAACACAAAAAAATGACATGTGTTCTTATCATGGTTTAAATAACTGATATTTTTAGACAATAATTTCTACATTGACAGCTTTTCATGAAACACTTACTCAAATCATGAGTAAGCGCTATTGTCATGTCGGAGGAACGAGAAGAGACGACTTGTCTGTGCAAGGTACAGTAAAGTCTCGTTATATCGATATTCAATGGAGTCCGAAAAAATATCGATATAACCGGGACTATCGATATATCCAACCCTGTTTGCATGTAATTTTCTCCGTGCGTGCATAGAAATAGTATCGATATAACCGGGACTATCGATATATCCGATATCGATATAACGAGACTTTACTGTATTTATTTCAACTAACATCACCTTAACTTGTTGCCGTCAACCACCCTGTTTTACGACACTGCCGCGACGTCATGTGGCAGTGTGGCATATACTACAGCTATGATTTTATCACTCGTGATTGAATGATGTCAGGAAGTGCGTCATGTCCAGTGTTGATGATTTGTCAACCAGTCAGAATAAATTGGGATCTTTTTTCCAACACATCGTGATCTTGACTCCTTCCAAGGAGTGCTTGTCAGCCGCATCAGTAAAAAAATTCCGCGTCCTCAAATATTTACGTATTTGTTAATTATCGCAAGCCATTGGTTAAAGTCATCTTATCGGTGGAGAGTATTTTTCAGGTTGCCAGTCTTTAGGTGGACGCTCTCTAGTGGCTGAAAGTTCAATTCATTGATCTAAATACGCTCGCCTGGAAATATGATATATAATAGTGTTCGAAATTGTCACCAAGTAGTATTTTCGTTTGGATGCAGTTAACATGTCCAAACACCATATTTACTATCGGTCTTCCACCACAACCACTTTGGAATTAAAGGTAGACATGATCAGATATTTCATTGTTGTTATAATACAATCTATTTACCCGTATTATACTGTAATACATCGCCATGTCAGTCAATCATAACAACAACTTTAGAAAATATCATTTGTCTTGTACTTACAGGTTTCGAAACAATGTCAATTTTGTCAGTTAACGATGTATTTCCCTTCACGTCGTCCGTGTTTATCGTTGCACTTACGTCAAAATTAAAACAAAACGACATATTGACTGGAAAAAGATTTGGTTCAGATAGCTGGCTGGTTGGTAACCAGTGTACTAACCACTAGCCAGTAGCACGTAAGGAACTCCCTACACATGCCTGGCTGTGCTTATGCCAGCAGCGGTACTTCAATTCCCAGAATTCTCTGAGATAAAAAGGTACTAATCTCGACTCCCCAAGTGTGAAATTATACAACAATCCGTTTGATATTATGTATAATACCGTGGTTGCATTTTGTTAACTTTAAGGCATGTAGTGGTTCTGAACGCGGAGTAGTAATGTCATCAAGGCATCACATTCGGACTCTACTGACCATGATGCTCTTCGCCAGACTCCCGCGCATGCGCACCAACTCAGCAGCTCCAGCTTCAGCTCAACTGTCACCCGAGCTCTTATCCGGTACCGAATTGGGTTTTTATGTAAATAATCCTGTTTTGGTTACCCTTTTGAAAATGTCGATTGGAGGATGTATTTTACCAGGTTTTTCATTCATAAAAAAGTGAGTACCCCTCCACAAAAATATGTCGCTCGCGAGACTTACGATGTGCACCTATTTAATTGTCAGCACAAGAATGACATCGATGAGAGGCCGGATCGAGGGGGGTTTATTTTTGTCAGTTTGGTGTAAAATCCCTATACTAATGACTTTAAAATGCATTGTCTATATGGAGCACGAGCAAACCTAACTGCCCCCAGTTGTTGATGTGGAACTGTCCAACTGTACTACTACCTGTGTATTTATTGTGATGTAAATCAATTGCAGACAATTTGGCACGGAAAACCACAATGCCTCCGACTCCACCCTCTCTGGAATGCAGTTAAACATGATTAGGTGTTTGTCAGACTTGTTTATGTCATTAATGACCTTGCGCCACAACAGCCACGCTTCATTTAGTCATCCATCCGAAAAAAATGGAAAACAAATATTGTAAATATTGCATGTTGAAGTGTATACGTAAAGTGTATGTGTAAAATACAATCAAAGTGCACTGAACAAGTGGTCTGTTTTGATTTATGCACAGTTTGAAAATTAAATTCAGGGATCCTTTCACATAACACTAGAGGGAGACCATGCCCAAAACGAATACAGCCGCCCATTCAACATCCGAGCGGCTAATCCTCACGAGGACGTCACATAAAGACGAAAGAGCGTTAAACCAAAATAGGTGTGTTGTGTGGATTCAACATTCACATAAATATTATCCGATACTAGAAAAAAACTCAATCAGATTATATTGGTCTACATTCAAATTCGGTCCAGTTCTTCTATGCAGCAACACATTTTAATTTATTTTGTATTTATTTTCTTCAAGTGCAGTACATGCTCATGCTTGAAATTGAAATTATGTAAAACAAATGTTTGGAGTAAATTTATATTTTATTCTTATATCGACTGTTATGACTATTTTTTGATGTGAAGTCTGTATCTAATCAAGATCGAAGTCAGACAGTACTTTCGATTGAAATAATGGCGTCATCTCTAAAGTGAAAAAAAAAACACACCTAAGTTGGAATTTGGAGTCAAAACATATCAGGCGAGCACTCACTAACTGTGGGTACCCTCAGTGATCATTCAACAAATGTCAGAAAGAAAGAATAGGGAATGAAACCAATAATTCTCAAGATACAAAAAGGAGAGGAGTAGCAGTACCTTACATTGCAGGAGTTTCTGAAAAATTACAGAGTCCTTTGGCAACACGAAATTCCTACTTATTCCAAACCGATAAACACGTTAAGGCAAAAATTAGTGCATCCAAAAGATACCAAAATGAAAAACAAAGTAATGTAGTTTATTCCATACATTGTAAGAATGAAAATTGTAAAGAGCAGTACATTGGGGAGACTCAACAAATTCTCAAAAAAAGACTTTATCAACATCGCAGGGATAATACAAGTGGGCCTCAATCAGAATCAGAATCATCTTTATTGCCAAGTATGTAGAACACACAAGGAATTTGTTTCCGGTAGAACATTAAAATCTTAGCGAAAGAACATAGATGGTTTGAAAGGGAGGTAAAAAGGGATTCTTATAAAACAGCAAAATCCTTCATTAAACCGATCTGGTGGGGTGAGGGTCAATTTGGATCGTTCATACAATAGCCTGCTTAGGCAAAACAGGTTAGGCAACATTCCTAATGCTGATGAGGTGATACCGGTGGGAGTGGGGGAAATGGGCCAGTCGTTAGTCAGGAATGTAGGAACAATCAGTGGGGCCACAGGGAGTGGTCCTCTGCTCCCCCCAACCTGAGAGTAGGGACCTATCATAGCTGTGTCCGGCGCCGCCATGGCTGGACATTAGGGATATATAAATAGGGCCGAAATGACCAGTCAGATTTTAGTTCGCTGACGAAGCCTCTTGGATAGGAGGCGAAACGTCCGAAACCTTCAAATTTGTACAGATGACGACTGAAGAAACCTTCTCATCGATGGACCTGTACGACTGAGAGCTTACACAGACCTAAGTTGGAATTGACGATCAATCACATTGCGGCTCTTCCATGCAGGTGATTGGCCCTTCCAAGTGCAGGATGCGGCGGCGATGGTGGTGGTGTCCGGGCTCTCTTGTGCACCTGTTGCGCTGGACGCTGTTGCGGTTGTGTCCCATGAGACGAGGATGCCAGATGCCTGTGTGGATGTTGAAAATACAAGCCTACTTGAAACTACTCCTGCACTCACTTTATTATAACTCACTCACAGATTCAAATGTGGTTTTTGACTCTTTGTTTGAGCCTTTGTTATGGACTGTGGATTATCTCACACGCTCATTTGGCTTGGTAAGTAAATGCATACGCATTTAATCATACCTTGCAAATAGACCAAAAAAAATGTAATGTAAGTTTTATTTGGAGGACATTTTTATTGAATCTTTATTTAACTGCCATTGGCATTGGCTTTCAAGAGTAAATATGCTTTTTACTTTGTAGAAATTCAACTGCTGCCTCATTTTTGATGAACACTACATTTGTACTAGAAAACTCATAATTTTCTCGTACAATACTAAAAGTTTCTTGTCCTAAATGTTGCTTTTGTTTTTGTTCACAAGGTGTTTGTGTGGATGGTGGTTGTACTGACCAGCTCCATTTTGCTGGTCACCTACATCGTCCTTTTGCCGAATGCACTCAGGACATATCCTACCGCATGGCTAGTCTGGCACCTTTGTTATGGACATTGGAACCTAGTCATGATCGTCTTTCATTACTACAAAGCCGTCAAGACCGCCCCAGGGAACCCGCCTACTGTAAGACTGACACACAAATTATTCTTCATGATGGATTATCTAAAGCAAAGGTGTCAAAGTCAAGGCCTGGGGGCCAAATCCGGCTCGCCACCTCATTTTTTTCGGCCCGCGAAAGCAAGTCAAACTTGTGAAATTCCATTATGCTTGCTAAAATCTTAAACCAAAATTTCATATTTTTGGATGTAAACCACAATAAAAGTCATTATTCTTGACTTCAGATTTGAAAATTAGTTATTCATTAATTTGTTGTGCACTCTATATGTAATATGTGGAGGGGATTGAACATTCTAATGGCTTGCCCAAATTCATAACGGCTCTCGAGAGGAAACCATAACTACAATGTGGCCCACGGCAAAAAATGACTTTGACACCCCTGATCTAAAGCAATGTTTTCTGAATAGCGTGGATTTTTTTCAGGAAAAAAATGACATTCCCTTTGTATCTGTCTGCAAAAAATGTGTCATTCCCAAACCAGCGAGAGCGCATCACTGCGGTATCTGCAACAGGTGAGTCCAAGAAAGTCCCCAAATCAAATAATTATTATTTGAGATTAACTCATTCACTTCCATTCCCAAATTTATTAGTGAATTGAAAATATGACGTGGAGTGCCATTCCCAAATTTTTCGGGTTTTGGTTTTTCTTGTCAGACTTCTGGCAATGAGGGGGCAGCATTTGCCTTTTGTACAGACAACCCCACTTATACCTTAATATTACTCCAGACTCATACAATTTAGGAAGTAACTCTTTTTTCTGATGAAAGAAGAGAGTCTAAGGTTTCTTACGATGCATTGAATGTTTATGTAGTTCTAAAACTCAATACTGTATTCTGTGGGTCTTGGAATTTGAGTGAAGATGACAAAAGCCTTGGCACTGGAGTGGTCACAGTTTTGCACATGCCTGGCAGTGAATGAGTTTAAAAATGCAGTCATTGTGACCTAAAATATGAGTCATGTATAATCCCTGAAATTCCTGTTTTTATCAACAAGAAATATGTCTTGTAAAATTGATGCACTTCTAAGAAAGGCCACCATGCCAAATCTGAATGCCAACCACAGCCAACAACGAGGCACTCTCAAGTAGCATCTTCAATGCGTTATACATGGCTATTTACTTGCGAGTTGCATTTGATCAAGAGAGGAAATAACTGAACGTGACATTCCTTTCTTTGTGCAGGTGTATTCTCAAAATGGACCATCATTGTCGTATCCTTCTCACGTCCAGTGTGTAAACTCCCAAAAGTGGCACAAGAATTGTTTTCATACTTAATGTCTTCCACTCAGCCTGGTTGAATAATTGTGTCGGTCATTTGAATCATCGATATTTCTTCTCCTTCTGCGTCTCTATGACGTTGGGCTGTATCTACTGCAGCTTGAGCGGCAGAATCCGTTTCCTGGCAGCGTACAATGCCCTTGAGGTAAACGAATGCACAGTTGCACCTTGTTCAACTGCTTGATGCTCCTGATTTTGTCCCCCTCATGCTTTTCTACTGTGACTGCCTTTCTCCTTGGGATGTCTTTAAATGCTGGGCTTGGTAACGGTGGGCTGCTGCTTTAGCGTTTTAAGCATTTGGAAATGGAAAAGGCAGGGGTTCCCGTAACAGGGATGGGACCTTTAATAGGGCTGCTTCCCACTGGCCAGGTACTAACTCATCATACCCAGTCATAACTGTTTCTCTTTGTGTTCATTTACCAATTTTTTTTTCAGACCGACTATGCCACATCTGCGCCTCCATACTCTTTCAAGGAAAAGATTATGGACAAGGGCATCATCTACATGTGGGTGCTCACCAGGTAAAATCGTTTTCATGATTAACTCATTCACTGCCTGTGCTTCCATTCGAAACATGCGAGGACTTCGGTTCTTTATACTGATGGTTAATTATTTAATGTGATTTCATTTGCATCATGAATCACCAACGACACCACCGTAGAACTACAAACAAGTATAAAAATATAGCTGTTATTTACACATCAACATTTGGACTTTACATCAATGAAATAAAACGTATGCAATAAAATCGTATAAACCACTTTGCTCGCTTGCCGCTCTGAAATGGAAGGTTTGATCTTTGTCTTTTTTTATCTTTTCCTTGCTAAAGAGTGCAGCGATAAAGCATATCCATTCTCACCGTCTTCTCAGTAAAATGAAACCAAAGTAAAGAAGCGCGGAAAGTAAAACCTGTACAGGAAGTGACAACAAACCAACGTAATGATGTCAAGAAAATAAAGCACAGCCATCTGCTGGTCAACTATGGGATAGCAGTTATAGACAAATGTATAAACAGCATTTACACTGCCATTCACAAATTTATTCAGGAATTGAAAATATGATGTAGAGCGCCATTCCCGAATTTGTCCAGGTTTTGTTTTTTCATGCTTGGTTGCCGATAAAGCGCTGGCCATGGCCTCTAGCAATGTTTTTGTTTTCCACAAGGGGGCAGCATTTCCCTATTTTTCCATGTTAGCGCTTTGTTCCAGGTTCAGCTGTTGTTAAAGCACTATATAAACCAATGTGTATGTGTTGCATTGTATTTTGGACAGCCACCCTCATTTCAAGCTCAAATAACTCCAGACCCGTATTATTTAGAAATTAACTTTTTTTTTATGACAGAAGACGGTTTAAGGTTTCTAACACTGCACTGAATGTTTATGTTGTCCTAAAACTCAATATTCTGTGGGTACTGGAATTTGAGTGGCAATGACAAAAAAACCCTGGCACTGGAGTGGACACATTTTTGCATATCTGGCAGTGAATGAGTTAAGTGTTAAAGTGGCATGTCAGATGTTGTTGTGGTACAATCTCGGCCCGCGGGTAGCATGCAGCCCAAGAGAAATTTTTGCTCAAGCTTGTCATGCAGTTGTAAAATTGAATACTACAATTTTTCATCCATATACTGTGTAACCCCTCACCATAGCACTGTTCTAGCATGATGCAATCCACGACACACTAGCCTGCAGAGCAAGCGGTGACAACTTTGCGGCAACCTTCGAATAGGGAACATTTATTAAGTTGACTTCATGTGATGCCGCACACAGAAAAAATACATTTGATATCATGTGTTATATAATTTCAGCACAGTAGCAGTGGTTTTGGGCATACTGACCACATGGCATGCACTTCTCATATCACGTGGTGAAACTAGCATAGAGCGGCATACCAACTCAAAAGAAAAGAGTCGAATGCAAAGAATGGGACAGGTGAGTGTTTTGAATAATTTGTTTTGTGATGAATCCTAGCTGGGATTAGAGGCTGTTTTTCTTTTCTTTAGTTTTGTCAACTATTTCTTCACACTGTGTGTCAGGTTTACAAAAACCCATTCAACTACGGCAAGTTGCATAACTGGAAGGTCTTCCTCGGTGTGGAGAAGAGAAGGTGTGTTTTTTTTCCTGATGTTTTTGTCTGTTGTTTTAATTTGTCTGTGACCGCCTGAGCTAACCTCTATTTGCATGTGAACTTGCAGTCACTGGGTCACACGTGTCCTGCTGCCTTCAGCTCACCTGCCATTTGGCGATGGCCTGACGTGGGACAGCTTCCCTATAAAAAAAGAAACAATACTTGTTTAAGCTGTCATTCTGATAAATTCGATTAAATGGGGTACACACACAAAATATCCTCTCCCAAGTCAGGTTTCTGCGTAGTACCAAGACTGATCTGTCAGAGGCCCATGGGCATCCGGTTTTCAAAAAAATGCAACAATGCAAACTACAGGTTGCTTACTAATTCGTGTCACAATCACAGTCAGTGGCTTGACGGACTTCCTTATTGACCACACAAGTAAGAGTCTGTGTTCTACCAAAAATTTAATCCGCTTAAAATTTACAACCCTGAACGTTTTCTGACCAGGCCAGGGAGGAAAAATCACTCCAAACAGAAACGGTTCAGATTCAGCGAGCTGATCAGTATTTGTATACTCCATTTTAAGGGTTGCTTCAAGATGGATCCTGATGGAAGAAAATTGGGTGATAACAACCTTGGATACCTCAAAAACACTGTGGGATGTCACTGAGTATGATATTATATCACTTACATTTATTGAATTGAAGCCAGTAATTTCATGATTTTTAATTGCTCATATCCTTCCTGAGCTAATACAGTACTTGATGTGCCAGATAAAGACCACAGGAAGCTGCTTTTATTTATCTGTACGTTTTTTATTTGTTTAAATTAATAAACCTTGTCTAAATAACTCCACACATGGTCCCTTTTATCCAGTTTATCTTGTAATGCATAACATTTGAACCTCACTAATCGAGAACAAGATATTTGTCGATAATTTTATTCAATTTTGGGGTCTCACCTCATCTGTTACATCACCACATTGTTGGGGCAGACAGAACACACACGTGCACGTAGACACAATGCGATGTCAGCCATGTGGGATTAAATCAGATGAATGCTAGGTTTGAGCATGTGGCATTAGACATAAATCATGGTGGTGATTATAATACTGCATTCAATATATTGCAACCAATCCCGTCAACGTATTTAAATATTTTGTCTTATTTTGGATTCTGAATGAAAATGTTTTGTCTGGAGTATTATATTTAAAATAAATAATGTACAAGATTTAAAGAGATTAAATATATTTTTTAAGACATATGTATCTAACACACACATTCCATTCATATATAGTCTATGAATCAATTTTGTTGGAAACATTTTGACAATTCTGTAACCTGACACATTCATTTTATCATAATTTATGAATTTAATAAAATAATGCAATATTAGTTGTTCTAATTTGTATCTTTTAAATTCCCTCCAAATACCACTATTTATAACAAACATAATTTGTTAACTATTAGGTTTAAAACAAAACGAAAATATATACTTTAAATCTTGATTTCATCATTTGGCGTGTTGAGGATGCTCTACAAAACCATGCGGAAACTCTTAAAAATAAGGCTATTTTATTATTTCCCTATCAATTATACGGCTATTTTACATGGACTATACTCCCAAACATTACTTTAATTTTCACTGGTTGAAATCTACGTTCACGTGTGATACTTAGACACAGTACTCTGTTTTAGCAAAGTTGTTTCGTTTATTTTGAAAGCCACACTGCTCCGATATAGCTAACTGAAGCGCACGAAAAAGTGGTCTTCATAGCGCATGCGCAAAGGTCGACCGGGCTTTAATTATCTATGCAAACCTCTTATGTGGTTCTGTTCGACAGGATTCAGTAGAAATTTCACAGGATTATTTTCTTTTGCATTTTGTCGTCTGTTTTATCATCTGTGCATAATCTATGGTGCAATTTCGAATGCTGATGTAGCATAACCTGACCTTTTTGATATTTTCGTGGCCTCGAAAAAAAAAATCGGAGCTCGGATGTGGCAAGCGAACTGCCGACGAATGCATCATTTTGCAGACTGGGTTTCAGGTGCGTAATTTGGAAGAAAATGAATTTTAACATAAAAGTCATTGTAAATGCAATTTTCCTTTTTGTATTTTATATAGGCTAAATTTATATATGGTGTAGTGTTTTTTGTTGTTGTTTTGTTTTTTTCTCAAAAAGTCTGGCTGTAATCGTGTAAAATATGAAAGATAGCAGCTCGTGGACCTGACGTGTGCTGTGTCAGCTGGCAATACACGTGACATAAACATGGCAGATCGAGCAGAAACACGCTGAGCTTTCACAATTCCCTCGCATAATGCTTGATTACACTACGAAGACCCACGGCACAAAATATTTAACACCGTCTTTATTTGTATTTGAAAGGCATGTGGACCTGATTTCGTACACGTATATCTGCAGGTACCGTGATGGGGGGCTGCGTGGGGAGGGGCAGTAGCGACGGCCAAGGGAGTGTCCGCAGCTTGACCAGGAGTAAAAAACGTGGAGGTAAGCAACTATATTTGTAGTGTAGTCATATGCGGTCATTGTTTAGAGTCACATCGATCATAACGCTTTTAAATAAGTTTGTCCGAGTCCTTCACATTTCTAATATTATGGATTCGGTACTTCAACTTGTTTCAGGACCGGATCTTGAAAACAAATCTTCTAGCGTCACAAATGATTTCAATGTGTCAAAGGTCAGTTTGTCGAAGTACATCAATTTATAACCAATGGCATAATCATATTATAATATAAATCACATTGAAAATTAAGCTTTAAGGATCACTGCTGTGTAAAATAAAAGCAAGTGTTTATTGTTATTATTTTCAATAATGTCCTCTGAGGCTTGATTTAGTTTCAGAATTGCACTGCGGGTTGGATCAATAGCTCTTGTGGGCTGTAAATCGCCCAGTGGTCATAAATTGTCCACCTCTGGTAGAGAGGGTGGTTCAATCCTCCTTGCCTTCATATTGTTGGTTAGCTGCATTCGAGTAGATGACGTCTCTGTTGTGTTTGACGGGAGATTAGGATATTTTGAAGGGATCATGCTGTTTGCATCGTAGGGGAGGGGACATAATTTACATTCTTCAGATGAAATTGAAATGTACACGTGGTATTTACTCATCTCAGTTCATTATTTTAGACTGCTATATCATTTCTAAGTGCCTTTCAAAACTCTCAAGGTCACTTTCCAGTCACAGGATAAGTTTATCTGCGGGTGAGCAGCGGCAGAAATGAAATGTATTATTATTATTATTATTATTATTAGTAGTATTATTATTATTATAAATATTAGAAATGTGAAAATACTTCAAATAGTTATTGACACGTTCCATCATGTGATTGTAAGATTGATTGTTTGTTTGTCTACGTGTGCCCTGCGATTGGCTTGGAACCAGTTGAGGGTGTACTCTGCCGACTGTCGGAAAGCTCTAAAGACAGTTGGGATTGGCTCCAAGCACGCCTGCGACCCATGTGATCTTAAGCAGATGTTCAAATGGCTGGGTAGATTCATCTAAAAAGTGTCTAAAATGCCATGAAATGTGTTTCGGGCCTCAAATCAAGTGAGTGTCTTCACGATTGAATGTGTCATTCGTAATTCATTGTGCTAAGGACCGATCTTGCCCAGAAAGGCTTCTTATTACTTCGAACCTTCTGAGTACCTTACTTAACATCATAATGTATCCAGTATTTCAGAGGCATGACCTTAAAAGGTCTACACATTTGATGGGACGCAGAGTTCTGGCAGTTGACAGAATCTTGGCCTATGGAATAGCTGATGACTTTTTGTTGACTGCTAATTGGTTTGGCATGCTAGCGTCGGACATTTTTATCCCCCCTTCAAATAGAAGTGATAGGATTAGGCCTCTTGTGCCGAGACGCAACCTTCAGAACAACCACAACCTACTCCCCAGTATGAACTCTTGTTCCACGAATAGCAGAAAGAAGATATTTTTGGTTTGTTATGAGACCACGTAGGAGTGGAGGCACTTACGTCGCAGATGGTCGACTAAACCGGAGAGACCAACTTGCCTTTTGAGCGACACGAGTGTGGATGTAGCCTCATTTAAATAACCAAACGGCAATGGGAGTCCCCAACTCCAGGGAGAACAACTACTACCTCTCTCCAAATCCACCTTTACGAGTTCTGCTAAAAAGTAAGTTGCGATTGATTGATTGACTGGCAGATAAAGAGGCTGATTTTTGACATTTGATTGCAGTTAGGGTATTTCTTTGAAGCTACAGCATTGGGTTCTTGTGATTCATGTTATTGATTATTCATTCCAAATACGGACATGTGCCACTTTTCTTGACAGTAATGATGTTATTTGCCAACACAACAACGATGCTCTCCTACATACATGCATAAGAAATATTTTAAGATCTTGTCGTTCGTGTTTATCCATAAAAAAAACTTGCAGTTTACCAATATATTTTCATTTGTACTTGAATGTTGTTGTTAGTATTTGTTTGTACAATCTGTGTTCTTGATAACTAATGTTAAGCAGATTCCTTACTTACAGACAGTGTATTGTAGGTGTTCAAATACCTGACATGTTTCGGCGACTACTTCCGCCACGAAGGAAGTAGTCGCCGAAACATGTCAGGTATTTGAACACCTACAATACACTGTCTGTAAGTAAGGAATCTGCTTAACATTAGTTATCAAGTAGACAGGATGAATTTAGTACAACGACTGTGTTCTTGATGTCGCATGCAATAACTTGTATGCAAAAATAACGGAACACAGAGCAGTGAAAATGTCTGAACAACTGTAACCATTCATCAGAAAACTGTGCAACTTCACAGAGACACTTCGTACATTTGCCTGAATTCGGTCGTGTATTATGATATAGTAAATGCTTTATTTTTATATTTATATTTATTATTATTTTTTTTTAATTGTTTTTATTTTTATTTTATTTTATTTTATTTTTTTTATTATTTATTTTATTTATTAATTTTAATTATTATTATCAATGCGTATATGGAACTAATGTTAAGATTCCTTACTTACAGACAGTGTATTGTCGGTGTTCAAATACCTGACATGTTTCGGCGACTACTTCCGCCTTCAGGTATTTGAACACCGACAATACACTGTCTGTAAGTAAGGAATCTGCTTAACATTAGTTATCAAGTAGACAGGATGAATTTAGTACAACGTATATGGAACTATCGCAGCTTGGAATTGAAGCGGATTTATGTGGGGCAGGAGATGTGAGACAATCTCTTTTTTGTCAATGGATGCTACAGCTTCATGTTTGCTTTCACTGATGAAAAAGACGCTTTGATCCTCTCCTCTTTTATCTAGAACTGCAGAAAGTGCTTAAGATTGAAGACTGTCTTTGTCTTTTGTGTTGTGTCACATTATTTGTTATTGTCTTTTTTAGTTTTTGACTTCAAGATAGCACCGCGAGAGTGGGTTCCTTGACAGCAGCTCCTGTATTATGTTTTTGCAGTTGTGACATGTGAATTTCTTCACTGTGAGACAAATAAAGGCTCATCTAATTCATGAAAAAGCATCATTGGCTTCTCCTTCACAATTTAATAAACAACATGAGTCCATGATGGTGACTGTCATTGGCCAAAGCCTGCTCCTCTGGCCAGCCAATGCCCTTTCAAGATAGCCACAGAGATCTAAATCCTGTTATGTGGCACCTGATTACCGCCTATAATCCTGCGCCGTCCACCCGTGTGTGGCTCTCATGCATGTGTGTTATTGCTCACTCCACTAAAACCACACTCACGAGCATGAATCGTTTTCAATCTCTCCACTCTCTTTGTATGAGTTAAATTGACCTTGATGTACTCGCGCTGATGATCGCTCCCTTTATTGGGGAAAGATGAAACGAGAAACGGCGTGACCCGTCGGTATACCAAGGGATGGTTTGATAGACTGAACAGTGACAGACAATTTGAAAGAAAGACCACAGATTCCATTTCATCAGTTTTTCTTCCAGTGGTCTGAAATTAATGACTCACGAGGATAAATACTTTGAAATAAGTCTGGTATTGCCGCTGATATCAATACCTAGTAGCAGTACTTGGCCATCCCATGTGAGATCCTTGAACATGCAGTTATTAAGTATGCCTTTTTTAACTTAAATTCCAGCATGAGCCTCACTCAAACCAAACTGCAGCAAATTCAAGAAACATGATTAAATAGTTTGATAATTTTGTCAGCCTTTTCTTTGGATTTAATCGTGCACATTTTAGTGTTTTACATGTTTGAAGAAGGAAAACATCTAAAATGATGACTGTAAGATTTTCACTGCAAATTTCGTTTCATCCTTTGCCATCATTAAATCACTTCTAGTGAATGAAAGTATCCTACATTTGCCTTCAGGGCGTAACGAACTTCTCAAGAAGGATCGTCCCAAGTGGAAGAGTGAATACCCGATGACCGAGGGCCAGTTAAGGAGCAAACGGGATGAGTTTTGGGATACCGCTCCAGCTTTTGATGGACGCAAAGAAATCTGGGACGCGCTGCGAGCGGCAGCCCTGGCCGCCGAGTGCAATGACCTGGAGCTGGCGCAGGCTATCGTGGACGGAGCCTGCATCACTCTCCCTCACGGTATACACACACGCACACACACACGCACACTTACACTCACGCACGTGCGTGCCTCATCTCGCTCAGGAATGCAAAGCGTTATATTTTTTAGCACAAACGCATAAGTCGCTTGTCGTTCTGAAAATGTCAGAGGGCAGTTTGCAGATGGCCTCGTGTCACTTGTTTAGAGATTACGCCACTAATAGATATTACGTAATGGTCCTGCGTGACCGCTGCCACTGGATTGGTGCGCATAAAGACATGGAAACAAAAACATTAGCATGTGCATATTCAACCACACAGAAAAATCTATAAGAGTTATAATCGATAAAAAGGTTTCATTTTCCTATCCTATTGCTTGTTTTTATTCTGTAGATGGTTTAAATCCCTCACAATAATGTTAAAAATTCTGTATCTTTTTAATTCCCTCCAAATGTGCCCCATATATCCTAAAAATATCTTCACAGTAATTGTTGTTTAAATTGACCCTCCGCTTTGAGCTAAAGGGAAGGAGATTGGCTATATGAATCAATATGTATTGTCTTGTATTTTGTTTCATTTCATTTGATTATTATATTATATTATATTATATTATATTATATTATATTATATTATTATATTATATTATGATTTATTTATGTTGTTAGTCACATAGTTATTTAGTTATTTATGTGTAAATGTATGTATTTATTTATTTATTTGTTTGTTTGTTTGTTTGTTTGTTTGTTTTTCTTTTGACAGTATTTGTTTGTTTATTTATTATGCAATTTAACATTTTTTCACTGCCAGTCTATGCAGTGACTGTTTGTGATGGCATTTTCACTTGAATAGGCTGTTTTGTTATCTGTGCAGGCTCTCTCACAGAGAGTTACGATGAGTTGGGCAACCGTTACCAGCTTCCAGCGTACACCCTGGTACCACCTGTAAATCTCATCAATGAAACGTACAGCGAGAGCAAACTTTGTGAATCCACACAAAAGCAAGTGCAGCCTCTTACCTGCAGGCAGGAGTTCCAACTGCGTGTGCGATTATCCTCAGGTCATTAAAGAAACGACATAAAATAATACAGTGAAAAGCAAGTTCGTAACTGATGTTTTTTTCTCATTATTGTTAGGAGAAGATGTGCGTCTGACTGCTAGCTTGGCCGACTCCATCGCTGAGCTGAAGAAGCAGTTGGAAGATCAAGAGTCGATTGACGTGTCCCGCCAGAGGTGGTTCTTCTCTGGGAAACTCCTCACGGACAAGACTCGTCTGCAGGACGCCAAAATCCAGAAAGACTTTGTTGTCCAAGTCATTGTCAACTTGAACCCTCCGCTTATAGCCAACTGAGTAATAAATAATTGGGAAAACTGGGCAGAAAGTGAGAGAGAAAGAGAGAAATTGGTCATGACAGGTTTATGCACTGGAATTTTCTGTACGATTTTCTATAAGAATATTTGTTTTATAATGTTTCATTTTTCTATTTGTTCTCCCTCTTTTTCCAAATAACACTAAAAATAAGCACTGGAACACTTTAGAGGAGATGCTGGCAACCTTCGGCATATGAGCCATACTGTAAACACATGCCGAGAGACTTTTAACATATAAATACTCGTAACATCCATGTGGATGCATCATACTCTTTTCGTTCAGGGTTTGACAGAAACAGAAACAGCTGTCGATAGGTCAGAGGTTTCCCCACCCCTGCGTTAGATGATAAATACAATCCTAAAATGCACGTTGCTGTTTGTGTCCTCGTAAACCTCTTGAACTTTCACCTCCATTGAGAAGACCTCACTTTGTCTTGTGTGTTTGTCTTTGTGCTCGGTGGCAAACTCAATGTTTGCTCAGGCATCCAAAAATAGAAAATCCATGAACCCACCACCCCCCATGTCATTTGAGAAGATAACTGTGAGACAGGGAAGATAAATGTAAATATTTGCATCTATGCGTGTTGTTTGGTCAGTTGACGTTGTGCTCAGTCATCATTGTCATTCCTTGATGCAATTTCAAATAAAGACATGAATACCTTTTCCTATGAAATGATTTGTACTCTTTATAGTGTACTGTATTTTCCGGTGTATTAGGCGCACCGGATTATAAGGCGCACCTTCATTGAATGAAAAACGTTTTCCAAATATACATAAATATCTAAATGTTTATAAGTATATAAAACCTTTCAAAATATAAGGCACACCTGATTATAAGGCACTACAGTAAAGGCTGGGCTTACGCACTACTTCTGCAGGGAGAAATGGAGTTGTTGCCCGCTGACCGTAGTTAGACCTGTTGTGGCTAAATTACTTCACATATTAGGCGCACCTTCGTATTAGGTGAAGAAAATCAAGGCTTTTGTGTGCACCCTATACACCGGAAAATGCAGAAACTCAGTTCTAAAATGTGCATTACTGGCTACTCACATAGCTGTACATCTTGTAAAATTGACCTAAAATGAAACAAAATTACTGGAAACGTAAACTACCTGTACACTGTACACATTAAAAACATGCATATTTTTCGTGGGTTTTTATTGTTGGTAACAGGCACACATTTGCTGAGATGATTTACGATGTTATTTTTTTGTTAGACCGAGTTGACATAATGACAAATATAAGCTAAAATAAAAGTGTTGGCGTTCAGATGTTTTTTTATAATTCAATGAGGAACATGTAACAACTGGCCTAGTATCGAGTGGGAGCACATTGACTTCACTGTGTATAGGTAGGTACTAAATAGTACAGTAAATGAATGTTTTGAGTTTGGCAGCGTCCTATGCAAGCAAAACAAAACAAAAGGACCTGTCTGATTACGTCATCAAGTATGCGACAGAGTCATCTGAGTGGACCGGGCAACTGCGTGTACACACAGCAGTCAGGGAGAACGTAAAAATGGTAAAATCGGGAAAACTTCGATCCGGGACGAGCTCAAAACTCAAACGATGGAAGAAAGGACGCAGCAGCGATTCTAACCCCCAGACGAGTCGACATCGATCTGCTGCTAAAAGTCGCTTTTTCAGCCGGCCCTCCGGTAAATCTTCTTTTTGCACGTGGTTTGGGGACTGGGCTAATTTAACCTGCTGGTAGCCAGTTAGCTTCAATCCATAACACTGTCATTTATTTGGATAGCTACAGAAGTATTATGAGTCGTTAAATGTTCGTCTGTTTAATACACACATTGATGATTTACATTGTTAGGTTTAATCCACACGAACTGTCATCTATTAAAATATCAAGATAAACCAAAATATATCAAAAATATTTCAGGAACTTGCTCCATAGTTCGAGTAAAACCAATACAAAATGTCAAATCTCAAGGTAGTATATCGCACAGGTATGGTTGACAGAATGACTGCAAAACAGCCATTTTTATTCAAATCACATCATTCCATCTGATTTACACGATTTCCGCAAAGTCTTAATAAAAGGTTTGCTGCACTGTCTTAACTGTTTGTCTGTGTGTGTGTGTGTGTGTGTGTGTGTGTATGCGTGTGTGTGTGTGTGTATGCGTGTGTGTATGCGTGTGTGTGTGTGTGTGTGTGTGTGTGTGTGTGTGTGTGTGTGTGTGTGTGTGTGTGTGTGTGTGTGTGTGTGTGTGTGTCAGGAAAAAGTGACCTAACGGTCGATGCGCTCAAACTCCACAATGAGCTGCAGACCGGTCAACTGGAGATCAAAACAGCCACCCAGAAAGATGCGAGGATGGAGGAAGAGCCAACATTTTCGGACAGGACTTCGGGCACGTTCCTCAGCGGCCTCTCGGATTGCTCCAACCTAACCTTCAGGAAGGTGCAACGTTACTGGGAATCCAACTCAGCCACTCACAAAGAGGTAGGAAGAGAGGTGGATGTCTTTCATCCAAAATGAATGTCTCTCTTTTGAAATCCATTTTCAGGTTTCTGTGATCAACTGTAATACTAACCCAGTTTCCCAAATATGCTTTGCAGATCTGTGCTGTGTTGGCAGCTGTAACTGAGGTGATTCGTAGTCAGGGAGGGAAGGAAACAGAAACCGAGTACTTTGCTGCGTTGGTAAGTGTGCTAATTTAGCATTCTGTATTGATACAATCACCGGAAATGGATTATTATGTTTACATTAGCTTGTCATTCCCCATGTGTTGGTTTGTATTTTAAATGATGCATCGTACCATTTTGCCGACCCCCAGTTTGAGGACTGCTGATTTGTCTGACAATATCAATATCTACAGCATGTGTGTTTTTTGTTTTGGTGCACAGATGACCACCCTTGAGGTGGTGGATTCAGCGGAATCGCAAGCTGCCGTGGCCTACCTCCTCAACCTCACCATGAAAAGGTTTTCCCTCACATAAATGAATGTATGGGTGTTAAGTTCTTCAAGAATGAAATAAATGAATGTGATTGGCTACTTTCAGGGTGCCCGTCCCGGTGCTCATGTCGAAATTCTCAGACACCACCAAGGTTTTGATGGACATCATGTCCCAGCAGAGCTCATCCCAAAGCACTTCGTCTCTCAGATGGGTAAATATGTCCGCTTAAGTTTTTTCCTCAATTGTTTATACATCAGATTGATGGTCTTTTTTCTGTCCTCCTTAGATATTGTCATGCTTGGCCACTCTGTTAAGGAAACAGGACGCAACTGTCTGGACTTACCCATCCACTCTTCAGGCGTACCATGGCCTGCTCAGCTTCACTGTGCACAGCAAACCCAAGGTCAGCTAAACATCCATCTGCCCACTTTCCATTGCACTTGTTATTATTAGCGTTGCGGTTGAGGGGGTATCTATCCCAGTTGAGTGGAAGCAATTGTCAGTCATTCACAGAGCCATGGCTTTGACAAATCCATATACCTCTGTGTAGGTACGTAAAGCAGCGCAGCAAGGTGTGTGCTCCATTCTCCGAGGGAGCGACTTCCTGTTCGCAGACAAAGCGCCCGAACGTCATCCAGCTGCCGCGTCCACGGCCAAATTCTGCATCAAGGAGATTGAGCAGTCAGGAGGTAGGTCACTTTTTATTCTGCTAATCATGAGACTGTTTAACTTATGTTTTCCTCTGTGCAGGAAGCAGAGAGGACACCACCACGCTTCACGTGTTGGGCCTCCTGAAGGAGTTGATGTTGTCATTCCCCCTCGAGGCCGTGAAATCGTGTTGTGAGACGTTGCTGCGAGTCATGACGCTCAGCCATGTGGTGAGAACGCTATGGAAGCGCTGCTATAAGCAAACAAACTCAGGGCCTGATTTTTCAAATGTTTGTTGATGCAAACAGATGCGGAAGCTGATCGATTGAACTGGTGCGACCTAAAAGTAGTCTATCTGGAATAATGCATGTTTTAGATGTAATAAAGTTGGGATGGAAATTAGAGTAGGGTCGCAATTGATTAGTCTGTCAACTTAGTTTTTCCAATGAATTAGATCTAGAAAATGATCATTCGCATCCTTGTAGTCTAAAATAATCTCTAATTAATAAAATTGTGCAGGAAATAATATGGAAGTCCTGTTTGGTCTGGAACACGTTAGAAGCAAAAATATTGATCATTATTCTTCAAATTGAAAGAAGACATTTGACTGAGCTAATGTTGATGCAACGTGATGACAATTCATGTCATTTTTCTGTATGAAGCTCGTGACCGCCAGTGCCATGCAGACTTTCCATAGACTCTTCAGCGGTAAACCGAACGCCTCAAGCCTGTCACCCGAACTCAACGCACAAATCATCACAGTAAGAGTGGGAGCAACGTAAAAAAACAAGTTGTCCTGTGGTGGATTATATGATGAATTCAAATTTTTGCATGTAGGCTCTGTACGACTATCTGCCCAGTGAGAATGACCTGCAGCCTCTGCTGGCCTGGCTCGCTGTCATGGAGAAGGCGCACGTTCACTTGGCATGGTAACACGCAATTCAGAAATGGTCTTGGGAGTTTTCCAGTGATTTAGTTTGTCTTCACATTACAATTACAATTGTGCAGTTTGCAGAGTTCTTTGAGTCTGGGACACCTGCCTCGCCTCTTTTCCACCACCATGTCCTGCTTGTTGTCACCTCACACGAAGGTGGTTTCTGCGGCCGCTAGCATGCTCAAGGTAAAGCGGTCTCCAGTAAAGGTCAAAATTAAAAAATGTGACACTCACTTTACTTTCCGTATTTTGTGGTGTACAAGGCGCACCCAAAAGCCTTAATTTTCTTCAAAACATACCCCCTTTGGTTTTTATGCAGGTGCGCCTTATATGTGAAGTACTATTGAGCCATAACAGTTCTCGCAACTACTGTCAGCAGCCACCGACTCCATTTCCCCCTGTAGAACAAGTAGTGCATAACCTGAGACTCTACTGGAGCACCTTATAATGTGGTGTGCCTTATATTTGGAAAAGTTTTATATATTTCTATATTACATTTGGAAAACATTTCATTCATTTTAGGTGTGCCTTGTCAACGGAGAACGTTTGAAAATACACTATTCATTGGGGGTTCACCTTATACTTCAGTGCGCTTTATACACCGGAAACTACGGTAATCCACAGTATACAGGGCATCCATGCTGTGTTCACCAATTCCTAAGGTTGTTGAAATATCATGCAAAACAGTGTTTTTTTGTTGTCAGATGTGATCATTTGGCAAGAGTAACTTTGTCCTCTGTTTTAAAAAAATAATTTCCAAAACTATGAAGTGATAAATTCACAATTTCCCTTGTGAAAGTATTCTGTTGTATTGAAAAATATAAATTGTCCATCAGTGTGAATATGAGTACATATAGTTGTTTGTGCTCTGCTAGCGGGTAGCAACTCCTCCCCAAAAAGTCTGCCGGAAAATGCCCCAGTCACCCACTACCCTAACAAGAACAAATGCTGTTTGAAAATGTATGCATAGATTATTAATTATGTACTGATTTATTTTCATGTTCCAGACGTTGCTGGCCGAGTGTGTGGGTCCACGCATGGAGGAAATAGGCGTGATTTCTGCCACGGCCTCTGCCGGCAACCCCTCCTATGTCTGCAAAATATTTCGGTAGCATCACATTTGTCATTTTGAAACAACATAAACTGGCCATGCTGTGATGCTAATGAAGTTGTCTTTTTTCACCTTTGTGTGTGTTTCAGTGTTGTGGAGGAAGGCTTGTCCTATCGCTACCATGCCTCCTGGCCTTTTGTTTTGCAAATACTTGGCTGTTTCTACAAAGTTGCGGGGAAATATGCGCACCCTGTCATGACCAAGGTAGAGAGAGAAGGGAGAGCCTGTGTGCGTGCATGTTTGTGTGTGAGTGTGTGAGTGAAAATCTTAATCATAAAAGACATCTAATAAGTTTTTAGTTTGATCAATAAATATTAACTCATTCAGTGCCAGATGATGTGCAAAAATGTGTCCACTCCAGTGCCAGGGTTTTTGTCATTGCCACACAAATTCTCACACCCACATTTTGAGTTTTACGATTACTGAAACTTTGAATGTAGTGTAGGAAACCTTTAACTCTCTTCGTTCATCAGAAAAAAAGAGTGAATTCCTAAGTTATATGGGTCTGGAGTTATATGATATGCAAGTGGGGGAAGGGGTGGGCTGTGCAAAAGGCAAATGCTGCCTTTTAAAAATATTACCAGAGGTCTGATCAGCGCTTCATCCCCCCCCCACCCCCCACAAGAAAAACCAAAACCCGAACACATTCGGGAATAGCACTCCACATCATATTTTCTATTCCAGAATAAATTTGGGAATGGCAGTGAATGAGTTAATCACCACATAAGAGGACCTACAAATTCAAATAAGATAGCTCCGTATTTTCAATTTAGATTAGAAACCTTGAAAATCTGCTCTCCTGGAAACCGAATGTCTTGGGGATCTTCTTAAAAGTATGTCCATTGTTGAGAGACATTTTCTGAGATTTTTTTCCCACTTGCTTGTAGTCGTTGCAGTCTCTTGCTGATTTGCGAGCCACTCCTCGTTTCCCGTACAGTGGAGAACTGGATCTGGCAGTTGGTGGCGCTGTTCAGAGCATGGGCCCCGAAGTTGTCTTAGGAGTAGTGCCTCTAAATATAACTGGCTATGAGTAAGTGCATAGTGCTCACACATAGTGAAATAAATGTCTGTCTTGTTTGGATGCATCTACACGATTTGTATATGTGCTATTTCCATGGTCACTAGTGACGATCTGGAGTTCCCACGGAGCTGGCTTGTCCCGGTCATCCGCGATCATGTGAAGAACACTCACCTGGGCTTCTTCACTTCCTATTTCCTCCCTCTGGCTACTACGCTCAAGCAGAGAGGTACTACTGAACATTTGGTAAAAGGTAAATAGAAGCGTGACACCAGCTAATGATTCGGACCCGATTTGTTTTGTAGCGGAAGAGTTGGAGCAAGCGGGGCAGAAATTGGAAGCCAAAGTCTATCAGATCTTACAGCTTCAAGTGAGTCCTTTCCATTTTATTTTCCATATTCGAAGGATTATCATTGACATGAGATGTTGTCTTTCAGATTTGGACCATGCTTCCTGGTTTTTGCACCTGTGCCGTGGACCTGGTGGTGGCCTTCAAAGGCATCGCCCGCACTCTCGGCACGGCCATCAATGATCGGCCCGACGTGAGGCTCGTCGTGTGCCAGGCCCTGCGCACGGTCATCAATAAGAGCTGCACGACAGGTACAGTGTTGTTTTGTTGTTCGAAGTCTGATTTTTTTGGGGTGGCGCCACCGCCTATTATCACTTCTTCGTCTTGTAGAGGAGGAAAAAGCCGAAGTGGGTCGCTTCTCCAAGAACTTCTTGCCCATCCTTTTCAACGTATACAGCCAACCACCTGCCCAAGGAGAATCCGGAACCTACAGGATGGCGGTCTTGGACACTATCAAAGTCTATCTGACGGTCACTGAGCTGCAGGTTAGAGTACACAAAAAACATGTATGTACAGTGTGTTGAAAGATGCTCAGGCGAATCACACCCTAAATTACCCTTAGATGGTCAACACCTTCCTGGAAAAAGCCACAGAAAGATTGACGAGTACAGAAAGCTCCGAGTTCATTCGGTAAGTTCACTTACCGTATTTTCCGGTGTATAAGGTGCACCGTGTATAAGGCACATCCCCAATGAATGGTGTATTTTCAAACCTTTTCCATATAAAGACGCACCGGACTATAAGGTGCACTCTAATGAGTGAAAAAAACTTCCAAATATAATATATAAATATATTTAAAAAAATCCCAAAGATAAGGCACACCACATTACAAGGCACGACAGTCGAGGCTGGGGTTGCACCCCTTTTCTTCTACATGGGGAAATGGAGTCAGTGACTGATGACAAGAATTGCCAGACCTGGTGTGGCTCAATATTACTTCACATATAAGGCGCGCCTGCGTATAAGGCGCACCTGTGTATAAGGCGCACCTGCGTATAAGGCGCAGGGTCATCATTTGAAGAAAATCAAGGCTTTTGGTGCGCCTTGTAATGTACACCGGAAAATAGGGTAATCTCATGATGGATATTTATTTATTGTCATTAACTGTCATAGTAGAATAGTTTCAATTAGAGATTTATTTGTACAAACAACTGACTAATTGTGGCCCTATTTGAGGAAAACGACGTATATCAGATAAGGAGTTATATCGTTGTCTACTACTTCCCAGGTTGTCAATGATGGACCTTGTGGTTGCTATGGCACCCTTCTTGGATCAGCTTACAATGACAAAGACATTTGAGCTCATCAAGCCATATTTGGAGGTTTGTGCCACACGCGCATTCAGAATGCTTCAAACACATTACCTGTCCCTCCAACTGTCCCGTGTTCTCGCATCAGGTAAAAGAACCGGGCATGCAGAAGAAGGCGTATCGCGTTCTCGAGGAGATGTGCGCAGGTGAACGAGATGAGTGCAGGTCGTTCGTTGTGGCCAATGTAGAGACTTTAAAGGTGGTCTTGCTGGAGACTTTGAAAAGTGCTTCATCGCCAGCGAAAAGGGTGAGTTAAGAGTGCAAAACACACTATTGGGCAAACAATTGTGATTTGATTGTCACTGACAAGTGAAGCGACAGTATTTACCATTATATAATACGAACGATGTGGTTTATTATTCGAGTGCTTATTGAATGGCTTTGTAGCGGTGCATAATTTTCCACTGTCCTTATCCTCAGCCGCGACTGAAGTGTCTGATCTACATCATGAAAAGACTCGACGAAAGGCACAAAGATTTCATCACCTCGCTGCTGCCAGAGGTACCCAAACATATGCTTGCAAACAATGTGTAGAGTCATTGATCCTTGACATTTTATATGGTTTCTCCCTCTCTTCAGGTGATCATATGCACCAAGGAAATGTCAGTGGGCGCTCGCAAGAATGCCTACACCCTGCTGGTGGAAATCGGAAATGCCTTTGTGCGCTTTTACGGAAATGTAAAAGGTAAGTTAAATATGAGAATTCAAGAAATACAATACATATTGATGTATATAGCACTTTAAATTTTTAAACAGCATAGAATGCACCATGACTACAACTACAATTACATTTCGGTAATATATATCTGGCCACCAATTAGTTGTTCATGGTTATTTTCTCTCTCTTTCATAATAGCTATTTTATTAAATAAAAATATGTTATCCAAATATTGGATTATTTGACAGAATTTTCAATAGGGCGGTCAAATACTAAATATTCAAGAGTTGCGTCCCTACAACCACCCCTGGTCATATTGTTATACTTTTGTTTCAAATCGCTGGGATGAATCCACCAAGAATGTGCTTGTTCATTTAAAATAAAATGATGTTGCTTTACAAAAGAGCCGGTCTCAGAAATAGACTTATTACAAGCCTTACATACCGATAGGTAAATCATAGGATTTGTGAAATATCGACTCTCTATTAAAAAGAAGGTACATTTTTGGCTGTCTTTGGTAAACCATGGTCATGTATTATCTGATTCTGATTCTGAAATCGAAAGCTTCTGTGATAACTTGATGAAATATTTTACATTGACTGATTCTCATGAAATAAATTAATTAGTTTGGCTCCATACAAGAGAGACTGAATAGAACCGTTCCCCAAAACCTAAACCTTATCTTTAGTCTTTAATCCATAATTTAGCCACATATTTAATAATAATAATACATTTAATTTGAAAGCGTTTTTCACCGCATTCAAAGGCACTTTATTGGATTATTTAAAAGATAAAATTGTGTTGATTCCTGATTTCGCTCAATAGTCAATTCTTTTATGTGACATATGATAGCAGCTGTTAAAAATGTGAGCTGGTTATGTTATTCAATCATCCTGTCGTTGTTCACCTCTCACAAGCAAACAATATTGTGTGTCTTTGTTTTAGAGGCCATCAAGGAGTATCTGGTGATGGTGTATGCAGGCCTCACAGGCCCCATCACCATGCTCACCTGCACCGTGTTGGCACTCACACGACTGGTGTACGAGTATAAAGGTATGTGTGTATGTGACATAGGTTGCCTTTAAAAGTCTACACACCCCTTTAAATGAGAGATTTTTATGATCTTAAATAAATAAATCCATGATTAATCATATATGGTCTTCAGTTTGTAGCATATATCAGTGATGAAAAAGTTGCAAAATGATTGGATTGGATTTTCCTTTATTAGTCTCGCAGTGGAGAAATTTACATTTCACAGCAGCAAAGTTATGAAAGGAATGAAAGGAGAAAAACAAAATACAGGAGCTGCTGGAAAGTGTTTTATTTTATTTTTTTTACTACCCGAAAAGCTGGCTTTTACACTTGGATTTATACGTTATAAATAAGAGTCTGCGTCAAATAAGCTCTTGTTATTTATGTCAGACTCCATTGAGGTGTCCACCATGGAGCAGCTCCTGCATAACGTGTGCCTGTTGCTGGCCTCTCGCACCAGAGAGGTGGTCAAGGCCGCACTGAGCTTCATCAAAGTCATCCTTTTCGTCCTGGAGACCAACACGTTAGCGTCGCACCTTACTGTGATGGTACGCTGTGGACATGCAGTGAATGTCGTATCGTGATTGACATTTGTGGGAGATTGGAGCTTATGATGTTTGCTTTTTGTGCCAGATGGAAGGCATTGCGAGTATGACCAGTGATTCGAGGAGACACTTCAGAGTCAAACTCAAGAACATCTTCACCAAGTTTATCAGGAAATTTGGGTAAAGCATGGAGAAATCTTGCTTTGTTTATTTTGTGCGTGTGTGTGTGCATATGCTTGATCTCTTCATGCAATAAGAGCTTTCTCACAATTGGTGTTCTGTATTGTCACTAAATCTGGGGGAGAGAAGTTTTTTTTTCTAGAATCGTTTCCAAACTTGTATACATTTTAAGTCTTAAATTGTAAATCAGGGAGAAAAATCTCCCAAAAAATACCAAGCTCATGTCTCAAAAAGTTTACGCACAGGCTAATTAAACATTTAATTGTTCTATCTGTCACTATGCGACACTGGCATAGTTAGTTGAACAAAGTCATATTATTTTGAATGAATAAATGTACAATATGTTCTTTGCATGGCACTCTAAACACGGCATTCAGATAAATATTGTCCAATATGGATTTGGCAGCAAAATTCTCCTGTTTTTTCCCTCTCCCCAATCTATGGGTGGGGGGGGGTGCATTTTGCCCCTCGCCGTCGGCAGTCATTTCAAATATTCAAGAGATAAACAAATTAACATGTGTGTCTTTGTTCTCAGTAGGAGGCAAAGTGAAGATAATAGAAGTTGACATGACAGCAAGCTCTGGCTGTCTAACTCTCTCTGTCTCTCTCACACCATCTGGCACCTGAATGAATGGTATGCCACTATGTGCAGGTTTGAGCTAGTGAAGAGCCTGCTACCTCTTGAACACCATAAGGTTCTGGCTAACATTCGCAAGATGGAAGCTCGCAGCAAGAGAAAGAAAGAAGCATCACAGACACAGGAAGACTCGGACAGTGAAGAGGAGGCTCCTAAAGCCACCGGGGACAGGTACAAACTCGTCTTTTTTTTCACATGTTGCGCTGACTTGACTGGCTCTTCAATGTGAAACTTTGTTGTTGTTGTTGTTTCTTTTTCTTCTCAGTATTGAGGACATCCTGGCGGGGTCAGACAGTGAGCCGTCAGAAAATGAAGGCAAGGCTGGAAGGAAGAAGAAAGGCGGGAAGCAGCAAAAGGGTCGCGCCTGGCTAAAAGAAGGAGAGGAGGACGACCCGCTCAACTTTTTGGACCCCAAAGTTTCTCAAAGAGTGCTTGGTAAAACAAAATTGAACAATCAAGATGTTTGTTATATTTTCAAAAGTGTTGTGTATATTTTAATGACGATTCTTCTAATGCACCATTGTTGCCGAATTTCCTTATTGGTAGGCCAACAAGATCAAGCCTTCAGGAGCATTTTTTTACCGATTAGTAGCATTTTCAAATTAAAACAAATGTAATTTATTTTAAACAACTCTCATACATAAAAAACATATTTCTACAGGCAGTCTTACATTTTATTTGATTTCATATTTGGTTAGATTTAATAGCGATTTACAACAAATTAAATGCGTATTCCTACATGAAAAAAATCTTAACAAAATATTGAAATAATTAATTTTTTCACTTAATTCGTTCCCAGAAACTGTGTGTAAGGTGAAATGTATGTATTCCAAACATACATTTCTCATAGGAAACCATTAAAATGAGAATAATCCATTCCCACGTCCCCATTAAACATAATTTTCTACTAAATAAGACTTAAACTACACAAAATATACCTTATTTTATGTATAATGTATGTATAAAATGTGCTTTTGTATTGTAATTTCAAGAAATAAACTACTGTATAATAACATTTTTTATTTACACAATAATCTATGTGGCCTGATTAATCGAACATCACACTGCAATATGAATCTATTGAAAAGTTCAAAAATGCAATATGCGTACTCATTGCATAATGTTCCAAATAAATATGTATTTATTGAGTTTGGAGCATTGACTATTTTTCCACTGGCAGCCACCAACCCCGAGAAGAAAAAGAGCGGCAAGACGGAGCATGGCTTCAAGATGACGTCAGATGGGCGGCTCATCATCAAAGAGGAGGATGAGGATGACCGGAAAGGTAGCGGTCAATCTTTTGTTTGTAAGCACTCGGAAATGTTCAATTAATTCATCATCCTGCAGACGATGGCGAAATGAAGGATATTCTAGAAGAAGCTGGAGTGAAGATTGTGAGTATTGTTTGCTAAAATGAACTGACCCAAGGCCTTCCCAGAATGCCAATACTAATGTTTTTTTGTTTAAAGAAAAAGGTACAAAAGAGGAAACTTCGAGATGACAACTTTGAAGATATGGAAACAGAATCGCAACCCAAGTACAAAGGTACACATCAGTATGGATAGCACTGTAATACACTGTTACATTTTGCCAATGTTGTTCTTCATCATGAGTTTGTTGAACAACTGCATCTTAAATGTAATTCGGACCCCTGCATTTGTCGCTTAATTTGCCATATGTTTTGACATTAGGATCAAGATAAAAATAAATAAAAGGTAACGGTATGAACAAACAAGAACTGAGAACATTATATTATAAATGTATACATTATATTTACTCTGGTATTTTTTAAGGAGGTTATTAACTAATTCATCAAATGCAAGGGTTACTTCTGTTTTATCGGAAACCTCTTTAACTCATTTACTGCCACTTTTGAATTTATTCTGAAATGACAGAGCGCCATTCGACGAAATTGTTCACGTTTTTTTCATGCTTGATTGCCGATAAAGCGTTCGCCATGGCCTCTGGCAATGATTTTTCTTCTTTCCCTTTCTTCCATGTTAGTGCTTTGTTCCAGCTTCGGCGGTTGTTAAAGCGCTATTAAACCAATATGTATGTATTGCATTGTATTTTGGACAGCCGCCCTCATTTCAAGCTTAGATAACTCCAGGCCCATATAATTTAGGAATTAACTTTATGGTTTCTAACGCTGTGTTGAATGTTTATGTAGTCCTAAAACTCAATAGTCTGTGGGTCCTGGAATTCAAGTGACAATGACAAAAACCTTGGCGCTGGAGTGGAAACAGTTTTGCATGTCTGGCAGTGAATGAGTTAAAATTAATTTCTACCATTTGAAATGATTGAATGAATGGAATTGTTGCTGGTTTTGCACAGCTGGTGGTTCGGGCATCCACAGGCAGTTGGGGGCGAGCACAGACTTTGGATCAGAGTACAAGTCAAAGGTGAAGTCGGCGGCATGCAGAAGACATAGAGACAGCCTTAATATAATGTAAAAACAACAACACGTTTATTTATTTATTTTTTTACAGAAAGGAAAAGGGGATGTTAAGAAGACAGGCAAACTGGACCCTTACGCTTACATCCCCCTACGGAAGGCCCAACTCAATCGCAGGTATGAACGTCGTTTTCAAACTATATTATTCTTGGAAGATGTTTGTGGCATGGTTTTTGTATGCGTGTGTGGTCAAATAGGAAGCGGGCGAAGCTGCAGGGCCAGTTCAAGGGCATGGTGAAAGGAGCCCAGAAGGGGGCGCAGTCCGGTAGAAAAATGCAGAAGCGCAAGCGGAGAGCCTGAGGTTCACGGATGACTGGAGGAAATTCAAATGTGTGTGCCTGTGTGTTTGTTGACATCATGGACATTATTGTGTGGATGTGAAGTGGAACTCCGTTTGTTCTTGAACTGTCTGATCCTAATTCTGCTCTCCACATTGAGTGGATGCAGATGCATAGTAATATGTATTTTCCTTTCTAGGCCACCTGAGAGCAGTGTTGGCTTGTGAGTGAATAATAATCTTTTTCATCAGAATCCAAAATGGTTCCATTTGTTGCACGTTTGTGCCAATGATTACCCGATTCCTCCTGAACATTTAAACTTGAAATATGACTTTGAATGCACTCCAAAATAATTTTAAAATTCAAGCTTTTGCATTAATGTCACAGGTAGGTTATTAGTGTCCTGACAGCAGTTAAAAGTCAATTTGTTTAATTCAAGGAAAAGCACTGCAGCACTAAATAATGTCATAAACCGCCCCGTGAGCGTATTTCTGCAAAAATATATGCATATTGAGAAAATGGATCATTCCTTAGATGAAAGAGTAGACTCATAAAAATGTTTATTGAAGTTATTAATACAGAAATAATGCAAATGATCATTTCAGTCAGTTAATGAAATGGAGACAAGCACAAGGAAATTTTTGGTACTAAAGTTGTAAAAAGACCACAAATGGATGTCAGTCTAAAGGGCGAGCATAAAAAAACCACACACACACACACACAAATTGACATAATCTGAAAAAAGAGAGACCCTGGTGTTGAACTCAGCCAAGGCTAAATAAAAATAAATAAAATCTGTCGAAACTGCCCTGCAGTTGCCACAAGAATGTGAGCTGGTTGGGGAACGTAAAAACTATTGGCCTAATCTGCAGCAACGCTGGGGGTAGTCTACATTTAAAACATCTTTATACTTACTATTCGTTACAACGCTCATCTTTTTCCAAACATCTCCTCTAGCAAAACTGAAGCAAAGTTACTCATACATAACGTTCTCTCTCTTCATTCCAGAGAAAGGGTGGGGACCCTTTTTCCTATGATACAAACATGCATGTTCGGTTCAAAGAAAACTGAAGAATTTGTATCTGCGCAAAGGTCTTACTGCCTCGGTTCACCCCTTGATCTAGAAACAAACATAGACTTAAACATGCTATCTTCTTCCTCTTCATCCCCATGAGAGGACTGAAGTAACAAAATGATTGGCTGATTCGCACGCAAGGATAAATTTTGTGTTTTTGCTGTCCAGCAACAATGCCCACAGGCTTGCAGAAGTTGGACCACTTTGTATCATCATCATCATCACAGCCTGGGAGGAGGTCTGGAAGGCGGTGGTCCCGGGGGTGTGCGGGATGGGGGGGGCCCGGGTGGGGGCCGAGCCACGGGAGGTGGCGTGCGTGACGGAGGCGTTGTGCGGGGCCCTCTGGAGGGGGGCTTTGTGCGGGGGACCGAGTTGGAGACCAGGGGTCGCTGCTCGGCGGGCGCGGGAGGAAGGGAAAGGGTGGGAAGGGGTGAGGATGGTGGAGAGGGGGCAGCGCGGGCGTAGGTGGCCGACTCGCCTTCTTTGACCCGATGGAAGCGTATGCAGCGGCCCTGGAAAGATGTGACAGAAATGTTAGAAAACAACACTTTGGTGTCATTTGTTTGTTTCTGTCAATTTCCCAAGTAGTGCCAATAATTATTTGACTTCCTGCTGAATGTGTTTGGTTTGCTCACTGAAAAAAAAAAGATCAGTCCTAAGGTTTTTTTTAATCGGTTACAGTAACAGGACATTGTCCCAAACCACATAAAGTTAGAAAATATTGTTATTGTAAAATGAAAAAGTATTGCTTCCTTAGTAATGCAGACAAATAGGGATCACATAGTATGACTTGTGCCCATCTGCAATCCACCAATCTATTCTACGCCACCACAGGCTGATAAAATGTCAAAATATGTCAAGAACAAGACAGGTACGGGTTATTTAAAATAATAGCGCGCTGTGATGTTATAGTTGATAGAACTTTCAATGTTGCTAATTCAATGTAAATTAGCAATGCAGTCACATTGCATCAATTAAAGGATCGTAGTCACCTGGGAGCAGTAGACTGACAGACGAATATACTTAAATCAACATCTCAACTCCTCTCAGATCGTCAATATAGGACTATTACTCGTCAGTCTTGGCAGAAGATGGGCATGCATAATGTAAGTACAGTCAAGTTGTCTATCTTGATGTATTTATGTAGTTTGTATTCAATTTGCATTCCATTGCTTAGAACGAGTTAATCAAATTGGTGGTTGTTTCAGAAGTGTTTATCAAACTGGTAACCTGTCGCACTAATCTGCAGCAAATACTATTTCTTTTTCAAATGGTTCAGTGACCCCGGTCTAGTTTTATCACTGCAACATACTGTTTGAGCTAAAGATAATGAGCACAAGCATTAAGATACCATTGGAGCTAATGCTAATGAGCACTAGCATTAAGATCTTCTTCTGTTCCTTTCGGCTTTTCCCTTAAGATAACACCCCGAATAATAATAATACATTTAATTTATAAGCGCTTTCCAAAACTCTCAAGAACACTTTCAGTCACATGATAAGTTTTTCTGCGGGTGAACATCGGCTGGCAGACGCGCCAGAGTTCACTTAACCCGGAAGTGAATCTTTGGTATTTAAGTAAACAAGAAGAAACTCACGTCTCGTCACATTTTTTTTTGTGTGACTGAAGAATGTTAAAAATGTGCCTCAATTCAAACCCAATGTACTTATGGTTTGATATTGAAGGTTTTCGCGTTTGCCGTTTTGAAGTGAAAATATACATCTAAGAAACTAATTGCGTCTCCGCCTGCTCTGACAGATGCGAGAGTGTCGAGAGGGCGAACAGAGGCGCTCCTGTCTTCCCTTCCCACCTGTGCCACAATAGCTTGCAAATTTAAGCGCACGCACATGCGCGGTCTTCCCCTTTCCTGCTCCTGTGTTGTGACACCAAACAGAAAGTGCTTTGTCTTGTGTGTTTGCAACATAAAGGGGCATCTCTAAATATGCCCACAATAGTTAACAGAGGGTACTGCTAATCATGATTTACAAGGCAGAAAAGAGTGGGACGCTTCTCTTATTGTCCTCATTGATAGCTGGTTGCAAAGTCGGTGTTGTTATGAGACATGGAGAGGGGACTCTCTGTGTCCTTGGTGGTCTGATTATAACACCTTATTAAACAGAGAGGCCCTAAAGTCACACAGGGGCCATTTAGATGCCCCGGGCAGCGGTAGCTTTGTGGCTTGAGGGGTGCCATTGTGCGAATGCATGTATATGAGGAGCTGCGTAATTGATTGGGGTCAGCTCGCTCGGGGAGAGGAGGCCTGTCGGGGGGTGACTGCCGGGGTCTTGTCAGCGGGCTGTGGAGAACTGGCCAGTTTGGGAGCAGCAGTACAACACCAGCGAGAGCATATGGACACAATGAGAACACAAGCTCATGAATATGAGTGTGTGGATGTGTATGTGGGAGCATGCCGCTACCACAACATATGGCTTGAATGAACCCTCTGACTCATGAATAAAGACAGGAAGATTCGAGAAGATGCTGTAAAAAGAGTCCTAAGACAAAAGAATTAGTTTTGAGAGAAAAAAAGAAAAGCTTGCAATTATTTAAGCTAAATCAAACAGTTTGATAGGTATGCTGTCTAAAAATGACACTTGTTCGGCAGAGAGAGATGAAAAGTAATATTTTGAAACGGCTATCCATGCATTTGTGACATTTCAACTCCTAATAGTGTCAATAAATAATCCAAATAATTAAAATGATTTTTAACTCATTCCAAAATAAGGCATTTTGTACTACTTATTAGTATTATTTGTCATTCGTATCATTTCATTTTTAATTATACTGTATATATTTTTTCATGATTCATCGAATGTTATCTTACTTAGTGTGGTTGATGCCGCTGCCGATTGAGCAGATGGAATGTGTTCAATTGGCAGCCACGTAAAGCCTAAAAAATCATAGGTGGGTTGCATCAGAATGGGTATGTTTAGGTATAGCATTGTGGCATGAGTGTGGCATACTGTAAATCACATGTAATCTTATTTTTGTGGATTGTAACTTTCAATGCCACACTGCAAAATTTACACGAAGAATTTCCAGCAACGCCACACACTCCCTTTCCAGGCCTCAAGACGTTGCCTTTCACATGTGCACACACAAGTATGATTGATCCAGTCAATATGCTGCGCCTACACATCGGTGGCCGATACACTAAAGAAGAAAGCAAGTGTGGAGATGCTCATTCGACCCTCAAGCCTGACATGACACACAAACACCCACATAAGCTAGGACGCCTATACCGTACTGGCCTCAAACAATACATGATATATATCGCAGAAAGCCAGGATGTAAACATTTTCAATCATTTTTAAACATAAAACAGGCGGAAAAGAGATTCAGCTGGCAAGTCATCCTGTGTCTCTGTTCAGTGTCAAGAGCATGACGATAGTTTTATCTTGAATGAGATGAGCGACGGATGGAAGGATGGATGCTTTGGACGCGCAGCAGACATTAAAAGTCGAGCCTTAAACGCTAGAGGAGGTGAGTGATGAAATATGTTGGATGAAATTAGGGTGAAGCGAGGCTTTAAAGCAAAGTGATTGGGTGACGGAAAGGGGGGGGGGGGGTGAGGCAAGATAGCAGGGGACCCTCTGGTCTCTGCCGTCCTGTGTGACGGAGCATCCGTGCCATCAGCTGCGGGGACAAAAGAAGGGAATCTCTTGTGTCACAATATGGCTCGTGGCCTTTAAACTGCCCATCTGTTTGTGTGACACTCACTCGGCGGTGCTGACGCAAAACTTGGTGTGACAAGTACGTGCACACACACGCACACACATATACGCGCACCCATGCAGCGGCGAAATAAAATGCAAACACAGTCTGTGGCAGAAAGTGGTATTACGCTGATGGCCTTTTTGGAGATGCAGTGAGGTAAAAGTAATGCGGGGAGAAAGCGGGAGGGGACCTTGCTCCTCTGAATAAGTTGCTTGATAATCTTTATTGTGCCTTTTGCCTCTTTAGTTGTTCGGCGTTGAAAAAAAGCAATGATTACATCAGTTTAATACAGTAATTGCTGGGGGCCGTGGGTGGTTTCTTGAGTCAATAGGAAAAAAATGGAAGGTAAAATGATAGCAGTATGGGAATTTGCACCCCCTTGTGGAGTCGTAAATGTGTCACAGGAAAGTTGGCCTTCACATCACAAGCATCAACCAGATACAGTAAAGTCTCGTTATATCGATATCGGATATATCGATAGTCCCGGTTATATCGATACTATTTCTATGCACGCACAGAGAAAATTACATGCAAACAGGGTCGGATATATCGATAGTCTCGGTTATATCGATATTTTTTCGGACTCCCTTGAATATCGATATAACGAGACTTTACTGTACTATAGTTGGTCGGGGAGCAAATACATTATCATATAACTTTAAATTTTTTATTATACCTAAGGTAACTTTTTTGAAATACTAATTCAATAATCTAACCTTGGTAAACAAAGGTACCATATTTTCCGGTGTATAAGGCGCACTCAAAAGCCTTGATTTTCTTCCAAAGATGACCTTGCGCCTTCTCCACCAGTGTGCCTTATATGTAAAGTAATATTGAGCCACAACAGGTCTCACAACTGCTGTCAGCAGCCACGACTCCATTTCACTCTGAAGAAGAAGCTGTGCGTAACCCCAGCCTCTACGGTAACGCCTTATAATGTGGTGTACCTTATATTTGGAAACTTTTATATATTTATATATTATATTTGGAAAACTTTTTTCATTCATTGAATGTGCGCCTTATAGTATGGTGCGCCTTATATATGCAAAAAAAGTTTGAAAATACACCATTCCTTGCGGTGCGTCTTATACTGCAATGCGCCTTATACACCGGAAAATACGGTAAAATGATTGCAATATGGTTCTATTTTTTGTCATGTTATTGCTTTTAAGCTCATATAAGGTTCCTTTTTAAACGTGTGTGTGTGTTTGTAAGGAGGGGCACAAAAAGTCTCACATAGGGGGCCATTCAACCCAACAGAACCACTGTTAGGGATGCTTATTCACTCAACTTCAAATAGTTTTTTTAAAATAATACACTTATTTTGGTAACAAAATCTTTATACTTGCGACTATGATACTATTTGGTTTACAAACTAATCGTTTTTGCACGATTTCCGGAGGCTTAATTGTGCCTAATCACGTAAAGATAATTTGCACCATGCACTGCAGGCAATGCGTTTATTGACGTGAATACGTTGATTTCTTTTCCCGCCATATCCGGCACTTTTGAAACTCTCGACCTACAACGAGACGTCATTGCTTTCTTTAATGGTCGCTATGCCTTTCAGCGGAATCCTGCTCTCACTTGCCCCCCCTCTCCTTCTTTCTTTTGTATATACGTGAAGACTCGTTTCATTTTTCTCAGTTAATGGGGCATGTAGGCCGTTGTGCTCATTGTTAGGGCATCTGCGTGAAGTGATTTTGAAAACCACTGCAAACGTCTGTCCTCACAAAGATGAATTGTGCTACTCTGAAGAAGGGGAAAAAAAAGTGGTGATGAATCCATTGACGGTGACTTCTTTGATAGACTATAGACGCATACTGTTACATACGAAGAAGATGGGACAAATGGATACATTTTCCAATGACGAGCGACAATGACGCCATTGAAGTGCAGATGTCATGCCATGGCAACCAGCGTGATGATGAAAACATGTCCTCAGGGTTATAAGGGTGCAAGCATGAAGGTCCAAGGTTAGAAAACAGGCGTCGCTATGCTCTATCTGGTTGTGCTACACCTTTGTGTGACACACAATGATGTCACTGACAGTATGGCACAGCTTTAGAAACGTTGCATAAAAAGTCAAGGTTTGGAAAACAATGGCGACATTGATGACATGAGCGGGATCAATCGGCCATTTTGCAACTGCCAGAAAGGATTTCAGTGGTGGCTTCCCACCCACAAGAAGATCCATAATTCCAGTCATAATGCCTATATCTGGTGCACACATTTTGGTGCATGCGAAATGAAGAAGGGACGCTAAGCCAGCACTTACCTGGTCTCCTGGCTGAGGTCTCATCAAAGAGACTTGATCGTAACCTCTTCTAAAGAGAGCCCACAGAGCATCTAGCTTGCCCTGGTGAGGGGGAGAAGGGACCACAAGGGACACACGACACACTCGGATTAATTTGTAAAAAAATACTAAACATGATTAACTCATTCACTGCCAGATGATGTGCAAAAATGTGCCCGTTTTTTTGTTATTTTCACTCTAATTGTAGGACCCAAATAATATTGAGTTTTAGGACTACATAAACATTCAATGCAGCGTAAGAAACTTTAGACTCCCTTCTTGCGTCAGAAAAAAAAAAATTATTGGGTCTGGAGCTTGAAATGGGGGCGGCTGTACAAAAAAGCCAAATGCTGCCCCCTTGTGGACGCTAACAACATTGCCAGAGGTCTGACCAGTGCTGGATCGGTATAACCCTGCAATAAAAAAAAAAAAACTCAAACAAATTTTGGGAATGGCGCTCCACGTCATGCTTTTCAATTCGCGAATACATTCGGGAATGGCAGTGAATGAGTTAAAAAGGAATTTTCGCAGAGTTTGAAGACAAACCTGAATGGGCGTGTACCATCTCCTTCGCTGGGTGGGCCGGCGGTTGGGTTTGCGTGGCCTGGGTTCATAAGGTTCGAATTCCTGCTCTGGCATCTTGACGACAGCATTTTTGGGTTTGTCCAGCTTGGCACCCTCCTCTGTGGAGCCCTTCTCACCCCAGCGCACCTACAGAAAAACATATTAGTATTAAACGGCATGTTTTGCACACGAGAAGCACCGAAGGTATCCGGTTGTGTACCTCCATGCGTTTAATGCCCCCCACTCCTCGTCCTCCATAGTAAGACGCGTCCACTGTGGGCCATCTCTTCTTGGGCATCCCATCTTCATCATCCGATTCCTTTGTAAAGGAAAGACTGATTTACAGCAATCAATTTGTTAGGGCCATTAAATGTTTGAAAACTGTACTTGGCAGAGGAATGAGAATGACCTGTAAACGTCTTGAGTAGGAAAGCATTTCATCTAGTTTGGACCCGTTTTCAGCCACTTACTTCAACCATTTCTCATATCATTGGAAAACCCATCTCTAAATTCACCTTTGCGAGGTCTTTAATTTAGCAAATGTGTTTGAAATTTATTGCTGCAATTACAGTATAACCCCTCAAAGGGAAACTGAACTTTGACTGATGTACTACACAGAGAACTACATGCAGGCATGCAAAATGAGCATAAAAAGGGCAAGGGGGCAAAGTTCCATGCTCAAGGGCACCTTAACGGTGGTCAATAGATTAGCATCACACAGACATCGATGAACGGGTTTCTTCAGCCGTCATCTGTACTTCTTTAATATGATGACGGCCAAAGAAACCTGTTCATCGATGGACCATTCCCGTACGACTGAGAGCTTACACAGACGTATCACATAGATAACTGATTTTTGTGTTTGTTTTTCTTCCAGTTCCAAAGCCAAATCATTTTAGATGAACTACTGTTGACCAAATACAAATAGGTTGGGCAAAAAGTACCGGTAATATTTTGCATGTAATAAATTGAGGCAGCACAACCGATGATGGGTGACTGTTAATTAAGTTAGGAAAGAAAAAAAAGCTGCCATTTAAAGAGAAACATTGAGATGGGTTAGCTAATGGGGGATTTGCCCTTACAGGATGAGGTGCAGTGCTGGAACAATTGATATCATGTCTTTCTATTCTTGTTCATTTTTCAAATTGTCTTTTAACTCATTCAGTGCCAGATGATGTGAAAAATGTATCCACTCCAGTGGCAGGGTTTTTGTCATTTTCACTCAAATTGCAAGACCCACTGAATGTTGAGTCTTAGGACTACATCAACATTCAATACAACGTTAGAAAACGTAGACCTTCTTCTTTCATCGGAAAAAAAAAAGAGTTAATTCTTAAGTTATATGGGTCTGGAGGTATCTGAGCTTGAAATGAGGGCGGCTGTACAAAATACAATATCATAAATATCAATTGATTTATCTAGCGCTTTAACAACAGCTGAAGCTGTAATAAAGCGCTAACGTGGACAAAAGGCAAATGCTGCCCCATCGTGCAAGGGAAAAAAAAATGACAGAGGTCTGACCAGCGCTTTATCGGCATTCCCACAAGAAAAACAAAAACCCAAAACAATTCCGGGAATGGTGCTCAACGTCAGACTTTTCAATTCCCGAATAAATTCGGGAATGTCAGTGAATGAGTTAATATTACTGTGGTTGACTTGTTTTTACACTTATCATGATCAAATGCATAACTAATCATTTTATCTATAGCCAGAAGTAGATAACAATTGGCATGTTATGTATACTTACAGGTTCTGGGGGAGGTGGCGGGGGAGGTTCTTTGATGACCTGAAGGTTAAAGTAATAAAAATCCTTTTAACATAAAGGTCTCGAAAGAATTATTTTCAAATGAAGCTGAGGCGTCAACTTACCACAGTGCAGCAGAGAGGCCAAAACCACCACATGAGCAGGACGGCCAACAGCAAGAACACCACCAGCAGTGAGATCAGCACAATGGTGCCGTCAAACTGCACAAACGACGCAAGCACAATGACGGCGGTGCCATTAGACCAAGTGAGAGGGTCAAACGGAATCAAAAGTTGTGTCGCTGTGCGATACTACTCACAGCCTCCTCTGATGACACATGCAACAGAGGAGAAGTCAGAAAGAAGAGAGGAAGAAGACTGGAGGATGTTTTGAAAGGAAAAGTGAAAATTATACAATATGGCTCGAGACACACGCCAATGATATACTCACGCATTCAGTAGTTGTGATATGAACCGAGCTGGTGATGTAGGAGATGCCCTCATTCATGCTCACCTGCAGGTAGATGACCCTGCAAAACACCGATGCAATATCCTCAATGTCGCGGGCTTGTTTGGACTACTTTGGCTATTGTACACGCTTGCCTGAAGCAGACCGCGCATTCCTCTCTCAAACGCCGACATGGAAACTTTCCCACAATCTACCAAAAGGTCAAGGGAGTTCTCCATCAAGTTAAATGATGTCTTATACATTTGTCACTAATGGTGGGTGAATTAATGTTTTTTTAATTTAACTTGATTTGGATTGGATTTGCCTTTATTAGTCTCGCAATGGAGAAATGTACATTTCACAGCAGCAAAGTTCCGAAAGGAATTATTAGTATTATTATTGATGCTTTATGAAATGTTGGTGATTCACGCATGGATAGTGGGGTAAAAATAGTCATTAACTCATTCACTGCCAGATGTGTAAAAATGTGTCCACTCCAGTGCCAGGGTTTTTGTCATTTTCACTAAAATTCCAGAACCCACAGATTATTGAGTTTTAGGACTACATAAACATTCAATGTGGCGTAAGAAACCGAAACTCTCTTTCATAAGGAAAAAGAGGTAATTCCTAAATTATATAGGTCTGGAGTTCCAGTATATGAGATTGAAATGAGAGCAAATGTCCCAAATACAATACAATGCAATACATACATATTGGTTTATATAGCGCTGAATCTGTAACAAAGCGCTAACATGGGAAAAAAGGCAGTCCTGCCCACTCGTGGAAGGGAAAAAACATTGCCAGATGTCTGATCAGCGCTTTATCAGCACCCCCACAAGAAAAAAAACAAAACCCGAACAAAACTCCACATCATATTTTCAATTCCCAAATACATTTGAGGATGACAGTGAAGGAGTTAAAATAATTGGTAGTCCACTGTTTAGCATGTTCAGAGTTGGATTACAGCTCTCGCCTTCCTGTGTGGAGTTTGCATGTTTTCCCCAGGTGTGCGTGGGTTTTGTCCCGCATTCCAAAAACATGCACGGAAGGTTAATTGAACACTCGTGATTGTCACCATGTGTGAGTGCAGATTGTTCCTTCATCTCTGTGTGTTTTGGCTGGAAACCAGTTCAGGGTGCTCCCCGCCTACTGTCCAAAGACAGTTGGGATAGGCCCCAGCATGCCTGCGAGTCTTGTGAGGAGAATTAGAAAATGGATGGATGAATGGATGGAAAAAGTCTACAACCAACAACTGAAATAAAACTCTCTTGGCCAGTCTTTGGAACTACTTTGTCATATTAAAAAAAACTAGATACACCATTGAGCGTGAAAACATTTCTTGATGGCTAAATGGATGTTTGTTTGTCAGTGACCAAAACAAAAGATGCTAGCAGCCAAAGTGAGATGTGGCAAAGGAGGCAGCTGCAGATTGTCGTTCTTGGGTGAAGGAAAAGAGCGGAGAAAGGCTTCTTGTGCTGCGCTTATGGTTTGGGGGGACATAAACAAGGGGGGCATTGAGCTTTGGGTCCACATTTGAGGAGAGGGCGGTGACAGAGGGAAGGGGGGGAGGTCACTGCAAGGTGGGGTGTGTATGGAGAGTGTGTGGGGGATGGGATGAAGGGGACCTTTTCTGTCTGAAATCCCTTCAGCACTATCATTCCCTTCTGAGACACCCCCTGCCCGTTGAACAAGTCACCCAACAACGCTACACTTGCTCTCTTCCATACCCTCAACACAACAGTGCCTTGACTCGTGCTGTCACCAACTTGGGAGGAGGAAATCGGCAGTGCAGGTGCCGCTCTTATACCCCCCCCCCCCCCCCCCGCTATCGTACGGTCGGGGGACATGCTGCTATCAATCTCTATTAATCACCATCTCCCCCACTCTGTGTCTTTGCCCCGTGTTTATGTGTCTGTTTGTGTCGTCGCATCCGGAAGGATTCCAGTCAGCACTGATTTATGTGAAGCCAGCATCAATGTCTTCATTCTAAGAGACAAGGCTCGGATAGAGCAGGAGGGAATTGAGGGACTTCAAGGTCTGCTTGGCAGGCCGAAGGACAGGAAGTGCATATAGCGATAAAGGTGGGGACCAACTCCATTGTTCGTTTCCTGTTGATGCAATGCATCTGGCTGGGGTTGCACCAAGTGTATGTTGTGTGGGCGTTCGGTCATTTTTTTTCCCACAGTCCATCAGGCGTCGATTGGTCTCCTCGTTGGGGCCTTTGGCCATTCACAACTGACTTTAGTGGAACGCAAGGGTGTCAAAGAGTGCTGACTGCGCACTAATGGGCTTTAGCTACATGGGAAAACGGACTCCTTTGGGCACTGGGGGGTGATGGTGCACCCACATTCTTAATTGATCTCACCCCCCCCCCCCCCCCAAAAAAATTGAATTAATAGAAGACTCTTCACCCTCAATGCACTGTTATTGCATGACTGTCTTATGTTATTGAACGTATTTGAAAGCCTTTTAAAATGCATCTTGGGCTTTTTGTTTCATCTTTCCATGCTACAATTTTATTTTATTCACACTGTATGTCGAACTGAGATGTGAGACAGTCTTTTTGTCAACGGAAGCTACAGTTTCGGGTTTGCTTTTTTTAACATTTAGCTTGTAGCAGAGGTGCACATTTCCCCATGATGTCCCTGATCCACTGGTGAAAAGGACACTTTGATCCTCTCTCTTTCATCTAAAACGGCTTCATACAATAAATACAACAAAGAGGCTGCAAGAAGGGTTTACGGTTGAATGACTGTCTGTGTCTTTTATGTTGTTGTCACATTGTTACTTAGTTTTTGTTGTTGTTTTGTTTTGACTTCAAGATGGTGCCGCGAGAGTGGCTGCCTTTACTGCAGGTCCTGTATTTTTTTCTACTTCTTCATTTCCTTTCCTCTTACTTTCAAGGCTAAGCCAATCCAATCTATACTGGTAATTATATTAGAAATAGTCTATGTATGAAATTAAACACATTCTAACACACTGATACCTTGACTTATTACAGGTTTGTTTGAGATACAAGCCATTGGTCTGCTGATTTTTATTTAGTTTGGAAGGGGGGGTTATCTATACAGCTACAGTATATAGCTAAATTGTTATCTAGCTAGCTACCTAGTTTGAATTGAAAAATGGAAGGTAACATGCACATTCTCCTAATCCACTGTCTGCACCATCGTTTCTTGAGTAAATTGGGCCCAGTTAACTCATATTCAAAATCCATCTGTCACTGTTACTCTATGTATTGAGACTCATGATGGAAAATACAACAAATCAAAGAATCTTGTGCAAAAGCTTCATTCCTCTTCCTAATTGATGCCAGGAACGGTTCCCTGGAAACCAACTTCTTTGCGGACGAGCTCAAATCTCACAAGAAATCTGAGTGACAGCACCAAGACAGATGATGACTAGGAGGTGTCTGAAGCCGCAGGGCGGCAGTGGATAATTATGCACAGGCCAGCGGGACAGCGGGGCCGGCCGGGACTGCTGCTGGTCCTCGGTCCACTTGGAGCTCAGCCCAGAGCCGCGTTCTGTCTGCCCCACTCGAAAACTTCCACTTGCAATTACCAAGGGCAGGGCTGCAAACGCTCGGAGGAAACTTTACACTCATGGCCGCTTCCCCTCGCACTCTTTCTCTCTTGTTAAAGTGTCAGCCGCGGATTGGGATGATACCACACAGATAGGCACGCACGTTCATATTTACACACATACAAAAAGGAGGGGATGGGGGGGGGGCTGTGAAGGTCTAAACCAGGAGGCGCTCATTAAGTCGTGTTCCTGGGCTCTCCTCCTGTGATTGGTGTCGGCCTTCGTTAGCTGTGACAAACTTTGATTGATCACACCCACGCTTGGTGACTTTGGCCAAGTTTTCAAGGAGAAATCGGACTCGCGCACGCAATCGGATAAGATATGGACAGATAAGTTTGGTCTCGCTCTAAAAAAAGGTGTGCGGGTAAAAATGACAAATGATATCCTACTCACCTCCCTGCCTCTTCGACAACAGGAGCAGGACAGAGAAGGAATGTATCCTCGATTCCGGCTGGTCTCTCATCTGCAATTAAATCAGGTTTGTTTAGATGGGAGATATTTTTGGTTTGTTTTGGTAGTTTTAGAAGCAAATGATGAATAATCATATTATCAAATGTAAAGTTCCAATGATATATTTTCCCACTCTTCTGTTGTTTCACTCATCTCACACACAAACACATTCCTCCAATGCATTGCGGTTATCCTGACCGGGAGTCTACCAGCACAACTTACCCACAGTGTGTGTGTCATTTAATTTGAAGCTGCAGCGGACCTGGTCGATGTTTCTGGCATGGAGAAAGCCATTTCCTCTCACCACCACTTGAAAGTTTTCTGAAAGACAAAAATTGCCCTCATTTCATTTTTAACTCATTCACTGCCATTCACAGATTTATTTGGGAATTGAAAATATGACGTAGAGCGCCATTCTCGAATTTGTTCGTGTTTTTTTTTCTTGTTTGGGTTCCGATAAAGCGCTGGACATTGCCTCTGGCAATGTTTTTCCCTTCTGCAAGGGGGCAGCATTATCCCTTTTTTTCCACATTAGCGCTTTCTTCTAGCTTCAGCTGTTGTTAAAGCGGGATATAAACCAATATCTATGTATTGCATTGTATTTTGAACAGCTGCCCTCATTTTAAGATCATATAACTCCATTCAATGCAGTGTAAGAAATCTTAGATTCTCTTCTTTCATCAGAAAAAGAGTTAATTCTTAAATCATATGATTGAATCAAAGATTTCTTACACTGCATTGAATGTTTATGTAGTCCTGGAATTCGAGTGACAGTGACAAAAACCCTGGCACTGGAGTGGACGCAATTTTGCACATCGTCTGGCAGTGAATGGGTTAATTGTTTAATCATAAACACAGCGAGGTACATGTGTGTGTGAGTGCGCGCGTGGGCGAGTTGGTTGGCCAATCCCTACTTTGCAGATTTTTGTCTATCGCAGGTGGTCCTGGTCCCCATTAACCGTGAAAAACGAGGGATGTACTGTATTTCCTTTCTGTGGTGCACTCAAGCCTAGGCATGCCTCATTACGATTGATTTATACCCATGAGTCTATGTGTGTACATACAGAAAGTCCAAAACATGTTCCAATGGTACTCATGCTTAAAGTACTCCTCTTCCAAAATATCTTGGTATGTGTGTGCAGTAGCCACGAGGTATGTGTGCATGTGCATGTGTGGCGTCTTTGACCTTTACTTTCCCTCAGGCGCTGTTAAAGTGCACTGACAGGGTCTTGCCAGCATATGCCGCAGTGTCGATGTGGTTGCTTCTCAGCATATGTTTGCAAGCGGGAAGAAAATACTTGGTTAAAAAACAAGCCCGCAAGCTTGACAACAGCACAGTGCCGTCAAAGTGGGTCGATCCTTACCTATGGCACAACGCATGACGTCTACGTATTTGTATGGACAAAGAGTGTTTCTTCGCCTTTTTGTGAGCTGAGTGGAAGCAGGTAGTGTGTTTGCGTTGTGACTGTGGACCACTAGCAAGCTCCCGGCTAATAGAAATGAACATCGGTCACACCTTTAACATTTAAAAATGCCAGCGTGAAGATCACTGCATTAAAAACTCAGTAGTGTGTTGGGGTAGACGTGACATGACTTTTTTAAAAGGTCACAGCAGCCACGACACAAATCGCTGCTGCGAATCTAGACATGCTTTTGATGTTAAAATGTTGGCATTGTGTTGCTATACATGTTTTATTTTACTGTCAAATAGAAATTATAAAGTAGGAATGAATTCTATATTGTGAGTGAAACAAGATACAGGGATGCATCTGGGAAATTAAAAAAGGGGGCCAAATTTTCCTAAACTGATTGAAATAAACCAAAATATATTCAGTGGAGAATGATATTTTTAAATTGCAAATGAAAAAACATCATTTGAGTAAAATCATTTTTTCTAATATCAAGTATTTTAATTCAAGTCAAGGAATTTATTCAGACATAAAATAAACTTTTTCAATTTTCTTTAGTTACTACACAATCAATCATGTGCTATTTTGATATTGTCCGGTATTACAGAAAAGACAAAGAGAACAGACTTGGCACAATATTTCTTACTAGTGTCTACTTTAAACAAATGTCTTTGCTTGGAAGATTTCCGATGTGCAGCAACAGCTCTGAAATCATTCCCATGATCCACTAAATTCAAATCATTAACAGCAGTTTGCTGCAACAAATTGTCACTACCCTCCGTAGACTTATTTGATTGTTCCTTAAAAATCAAGAATATGTTTGTATGATGCCTGTTTTTAATGTCTTTTAGAGTTTTTCTCCTGTTCTCATGTTGGATGTATATATTTCAATGCACCATGGGTAAATGAATATTCGATTAATTCTTTCGGCAGATGACGGACCACGACTTTGGAACGCACCGAAGCAAATGCAAGGTGATTATGGCTTGATATCGGTAAGGCAAGATGGCAGACGACAAAAGTTAAAACCTCTGATGGAAAACGAACAGTTTTCAATTGCTGTTAAACTACTTTTGTTTCTTCAGCTATTTTAACAGAATCACATTATATGTGGTGCGGATCATGTAGCAATATATGCTAATCGTAATAGACATGCGCAGTGGAGTTACAAAGTTGTGCTAGTGGCTGTCAAAATGTGTAACTGGCGCAAGGGCGCGGCCCAGATGCATTCTGAAGATACCACAAAGAAAAATGAAACATTTGATTTGTAAGCACCTTTCAAAGCTCTCAAGGACATAAATAAAATCACAGGTAAAATTATAAAAATAACAAGAGATAAAACTACACAGAGAATGAGATTTTAAATAGGTGTGTTTTGAGATGGGATTTGAAGGTGTGAAGAGAATTAATATTACGGATGTTGGGAGGAAGAGAGTTCCAGAGTTTGGGGGCTTTTGTTGACTATAATGAACAGCCATTCTTTTTTTGGTCATTACATTTGAATTTGTAAAATGGGGAAGGTACAGTATATTAGGTTAATTTCCTGGAAGTTCACATGGAGATTATATTAGTTTCCACACATACTCGCTGTCACATACAGTAGCGGGCGAAAAGGTTAATGCTGTCATAATCATAGAGGGCCAGGACTGGTGGCGCCCTGCTGACTTGTAGCATGCATATGTTGCTGCCCGACACTTTGACCACATGTCCATGTCCATCTTCACCTGAATGCTTGACGAGCCCGAATGTGACCATCTATAGGAAGGATACATGTTTCTGTTGTTATGCCGCGACACGTGTGTACAGAGAAAGTGGGCTAAAGCTTGTCCGAACGGCCGCCCTTCAATCATGTTAGTGCAAGAGGACAGCGAAGGGCAGGGCGGGGGCCACGCAGGAAGGAACGACAGGGAGGAATGGGTCAGGCGCTAATGAAAGCAGCAATCTTGGCTGTCATGTTAGATCTCAGGGTCAATGTTATGCATGTGTGTGTGTGTGTGTGTGTGTGTGTGTGTGTGTGTGTGTGTGTGTGTGTGTGGAGTCAGTGCCGTCATGTCTGATAGTGTGGACCAATGTTCACTGTCCAGTCTGATGGCCTGTTTGCAGGCAGCTCAGCCTGGTCACTTCACATCAGTGTAAGGGACCTGCGTGTGTGTGTGTGTGTGTGTGTGTGTGTGTGTGTGTGTGTGTGTGTGTGTGTGTGTGTGTGTGTGTGTGTGTGTGTGTGTGTGTGTGTGTGTGTGTGTGTGTGTGTGTGTGTGTATACACGTTAAAAGCCTGACGCGCTTAGATAGAGACAATAGTCATGATGCAATATGTCGAGATGAAAGAAATAAAATGCTGAGCGGTCCTAGACAATCACATTATCTTGCGTCGCGCTACAGTAACCGTATGTGTTGTAAAGCACACATGCTATGATTATTTCTACACGGCTTCATTTTATAACAAAAGGATGCACACTGGAGGAATAGGCTGAGTGCATTACAGTGGCTGCCCTTCATTAATTAGGCCAGAGTCAAGTTTTGGTTGAAGTGAGTTTCTTAGTTCACTGACCATTACACTGCTCATCAATCGAATAACAAATGAGGCTGTTGTAAAATATTTGGGAGCCTGTCGGTTGATAAGCTGGCAGGAAGCCAGAAAAAAAATATATCACGAGAACACTGATTATGCCCCTTTTTACTGGTATCATGGTCGTTTCATCCTCTCCTTTTCTCTTAACAGTCAATGCAGTTACATATATCATTTATGCTTTTTACACTGTATTTTTATACTTGCTTTATGTACAGTTGGTTTTATGAAACATTTTTGAACAGTTATAAATTTCAGTCTTCTGACATTTCTATTATTTTGTTTTTATCTTTTCACCCCACTCATTTCAATTTTGCTGCTGTACATTGTGGGACTATTAAAGGCTTTCTGATTCTGATTCTAACAGTAAATATCTTGCATTACAGTGACTCTAAATTGTGCTTGTAATAGGATTCCGAAAACAACAAATCTAATACTACTCAGTTCTTTTCATGATAGTTTTTAGAAACTCACAGATTTTTTCCAGGCTGCAAATGCACATTTCCAAGTCATTCCTAATAAGGTCATGTCAAAGCTCATCCATCCCGCCGACACACACAGAGGCTCATGCTCCATTTTATTCTGAGCCCCCCCTCACCTCCCCCTTTTACTTCTTCAAAGTGGCATCCAAAGGCCATGCAAAGATGGAGGAAAGGCCAAAGTAGAGGGTGAAGGAGCCAGAGTGGCTATTCAGCATTATATGATGTGGCAAACGAGGCCAGGGAGCAAGCCATGCTTAAAGATTCATGGGTAATTTCTCCCACCAAATCCTGTTCCTCCTCCTCCCCTTTTAGTCGACATACCGGGGCCAAGTGACTATGCTAATCTCCCCCCGGCCGCGAATGACAATACGTTGTGTGTCACCGCACGGCCATAAGCCTATGTGCCATTACTCAACTTCATAGTCTGCTCCAGAGGCTTTGGATGACTGTTATCTGACAGAATCACACCCACACATAACTGCTTCGGTGTCTTAACGAAGAAACCTTTCTCACCGCACACCCCCTTACCTCCTGCACACACACTGGATGGCTCAGCTGCGAGGATCTCGATGCAGGACTTCTTGATGATCTAAATCACAGGACGATTTGATGATATGAAACAATTGTGCGTTTCATTGTATATTTGTGTACACATGTGTGTGTGTGTGTGTGTTACCGAGTCAATGATTCCTCTGAGGGCTTGGAAGCCCCCCCAAACAGGAAAAACATGTTCCACAGTATCTGCAATGGTAGCAAGCTAGAAAAAGCAAATAAACACGGAGAATGTTGCATTTTCTTTGTTGTGTGTTTATATACATTCTCTTTGCTTCTGTGTTTCCAACCTGGGTTTGGTTAAACTCTTTGACTCCTACACAGTAAACGATGGCTCCCATCGACCTGGCCCTTTGAGCCTATGAAGATGGAATGCAAAAATTAAAAAAAAACAACAACATGCAGTCAAGCCAAAAGTGTCACCACCAGTGTTGCTGCGACTTTTCCACATGAAAAAGCCATTAGATCATGAACGCTCTATATTTTTTTGTGTTCAATGATGAGTCTGCCACTTAAACTCTGAAACTAGAAAGGACTGGTGACTATCGGCACCAAAAGAATGAAAGACAATAAATACTATTATCTCTTTTCAAGCATGACCAATAAAATAGCAATTGAGTTCATGACCAGCAGGTATTCAAATATAAACAAGTCCTGGTGATAATGCAAGCAAACATTGAGCAGACTGTGGTTTTCTGTGAGAGATATGACAGTCAGGCACTATGGACAGAGACTCGGAACCAGAAAGATTGTCCCTACTGCCAGCAGGAAACGTAGTCCTCCATGACATACGTCTGAACTCTCCGGCCCTCTGCCAAGCTATTCATTGAGTCTATATGGAAATTAAAGTGAAACATTAGTAAAACATAGTTTTCTTGATTATAATACCACGCCTCTGGACGTTCTGAGCACCAACAGCTGTAAGCAATAGGGCATTGTGTTTTCCATGAACTGGCTAATGACCTCTTCCTGTGATAAGGAGCTTCCCAAGTCCGAAATTCTGTCCAAGGCCAGCTCTCGTAGATGAAGATGAGAGTTTAACAAGCTGTGTCTGTTGACCAGATTGACCACAGGTTGTATGTGCTTCAATTGTGTATTGAGTCACAAGTGTTGACTAAGCATATAACAGCATGAAACTTTTAAATATGATAACCTCTTATTTTCCATCATTTTCTGACTTGTAAAGGCCTCTAACAATGGCTATATTTTAATAAATATGTTGAAAAACATGTTTTGATACCCAAAACTCTAAATGGACTGTAAACCGAAGAATGTCTTCAAATTTTGAAATTTTGAAAAATTGCTGCTATTTGGGTCCTGGGTCAAGTCTAAGATGATCTTGTACCTAAAAATATTTTTCTGTGTCTCTTCTAACAACTCGGAGGGCCAAAAGTTTCTGCTTTTACCATCTACTGAGTATTCCTTTGACAGATTGCGATAATCCGCATAACTATATGTCCCACAGGCCTTAGGTAACCCACTGCTGTTACGAGACTTGAAATATTTGCATGAAATTAACTCCTCATTCCATTTTTTACCTCTCGTTGAGCTGTGTCAAACTGCCACTCGTTCAGTTCCCCATCAGTCAACGCGATGATAACACTGGCTGTCCCTGTGAACCACGCAAAATTCAACGCCTGCGAAATTATGTGTCACGTTCATCGGCGGTGGAGTTTACCTTGATTCTCTTGATATATTTGTGTATTTGCCTACCAAAACAGAGACATCACTTAGTCTAAATATATGAGTGGTTGTTTAATACCTGTTTAATTCTGTGCTAATACAGATGTTGATGTTCAAGTTTTGCCCCTACCATTTCCAGGCCAAGGTTCATAAATGTGTCTCCTCCCGCAATCACACTTTTTAGAGCTCTAAGCCCTCCAGTGATGGTCTCCCTGGAGGATAGAAAAGGAGCATGAAAAATAAACCAATCACCACAAATTGAATTTGAAAAACTTAAAACACAAAACCCTGAAATATTTCCAATAGACAAATGTAACCCTCAAAGGATGAAGAAAAATTCCAGGAGCAGGATGCCCTAAATGTTTTATTTTGGGGTACATAAAAAGGAATAATATTTTAAATAAACACCTACAATTAGAATTTAAAAAAAACATGAACAGTCAAAATGAAGCAGTATGCAGCATTTGTTCAGTTTAAACTATTTTCAGTTTATTTCAAGAACTTGATATAGTTCTTACAATTTCCTGCAAAGAAAAAAAGTACATTGGAGCATGAGAAGCAACCGGTTATCGTTACTTCTACTGTCATGAGGCTTTTTGCTTTGCCTTTATTACGCTTAAAAAAACTTTGCCCATGTTATGACAGAAACTTGTGTTTAAAAGGAAAATGACTTGAACTGAAACGGGATGTGGCACTGTCCAGCATCTGAGCATTCCATCAGCTTAAAGGCTAAGGGTTAATATATGTAACTAAAACAGTAGCCCCATAATTTGAATCTGCACCCAACTCTGCATGGACTCTGTATTTTTGGGCTGCATGCTAAATCTACTATATCTTGAAAAATCAGTGATGCATTTTCCACATAAACAAATGCTACAAGAAAAGACAACCTCCCGGGACAGAGCTAAACATATAACACAGATGTTTACTGTTACTTTACCTGTTCTCGGTTAACTTCATGATGATTTTGCCATGCGTGGAGAAGACGATGAAGGACATTCTCAACATGGGACTATGAACACACATTTTTTTGACATTCATAAATGACAGTAACGATATGGATCTGTTATAATTTTCCATTCGTGTAACATTTATGACATCACCGTGACTGGAAGATGGGTGGATTTTTGATTCTTTTCCCACACATTAGAACAAAAGACAAAGATAATGACTTCGCACACCCTCCAAAAAAATCTTCAAAAAATGTCCAAACTTTCTCTCTGCCAATTTATTCAAATACAAAATAAAGTATGGTGACAAAAATAACCCAATCCTGACTGTACCTGATAAATTTCTCTGCCAGCTGCTCCACGAAGGAGTAAATCTCGATCCAGTGATGCTTCACACTTCCAGATCTGTAAAAGAAGAAAAACCACTGTTAGCAGGCATTTCGTTTGTTGCAATTTATTTTCTATTATTTGGGAAACATATTTTGAAACACCTCCAATGAAACCTTAACTCATAAGATTAATTCACCAAGACAAAGATGTGCAACTTCATTAGCATTAAACCATTGTTAGCATTAGCATGTTTTAATTTTGCAGAATGCAATAGCGGAGATATGATATGTGTATTTCCCTGGTCACAGTAAATATTTTTGCACTGTAAACTGATAGATGGGCTTTCTGCTTAGCCTCCTACATGCCGCTACAGTTTACATGACTGTCTGTAATGAAGCCCAGTCCCAGAGGGCTGCTAATGGGGGCTAATTGCTGTTTAGCCAGAGGGGTGAGGTTTGATTGGGACAGATGCAGCAGCCCTTAGCAGTGAACATGTCGCGGACAGCTGGCCCGCATGTGTCCATCTGCATGAGTGTGTATGCCCGTTTGCTAGGTTGGGAGGGAGAACAGATGGCGATGAGTACAGGCAGCTGAACAACAGGTTGAGGCGGGAGAAAAGCCAACGTTAACAACAGAAGTAGCACTCGGGTTGGGGGGGGGGGGGGGGGGGGGGTTGCAATGACATCAAACAGCAGGGGGGTGGTCTGAAGAGTGTAACACTCGTAAAAGGAAAGAAAGTCTCAGTTGTTTGGATTCATGATGCTTGTCTTTTGTACCACCATTATAACCAGGCACTTCCTGCTCCACTTGTCCTTTTCCGAGACAGGAGGACATGATCAAGGGTTTGCTCGGGACAATGTCCTAACATTATCAAAAAGAACTTCAAAGTGCTACTTCAATTTTAGAATTCTAGATGGCCTCATATAAACACAAGATAGTGCTGTTTTGATTGTAAAACAAAAGCTAACCATCACATTTTTTAAGCTTCAGAGTAGCCAGGGTTGATGCATTTAATACACAAATGCTAATGACAAAATATCAGTCCTCCGCTATCCAATAAGTGTAGTTTCCTGGTCCCACTCTTCGAGGGACTCTGGAGAGGGGTGTGGTGATGAAGAGCATAATTGAAGACAGAGTAAGAGTGGAAGTAAGAAGAGTCGTAATCACACACAGGTTATTTGCTGAATGCAAGATGATAATTGGTACCTTATAAGAATCAGATCAGAATCAGAATCATCTTTATTGCCAAGTATGTAGAACACACAAGGAATTTGTTTCCGGTAGAACACGCTGCACTAGTATCGTCGTCAAAAAAAAAAACTGCTAAGTGGCACTATACAGTTCCATTTTTATTAAGGTAAACTAAAAAGAGCTATGTACTTGTGTGCTTCGTTGGAACACAACAGCGTCAGCACAGAGCGCTGATGCATAGTTCCACATATGTCGTGGCTTGGAATTGAAGTGGATTTATGTGGGACAGGAGATGTGAGACAATCTCTTTGTCAATGGATGCTACAGCTCCGTGTTTGCTTTCAACATTTAGCTTGTCGCAGATGTGCACATACCTAAATGACGTCCCTGATCCATTGGTGAAAAAGACACTGATCCTTTCCTCTTTCATCTAGAACTGCTTCATACAACAAAGAGGGTGCAGATAGTGCTTAAGATTGAATGACTGTCTGTCTTTAGTGTTCTTTTCCTTTTGGCTTTTGCCTACAGGGGTCGCCACAGCTGTGTCTTTTGTGTTGTGTCACATTATTTGTTATTTAGTTTCTATTTTGTTTTGACTTCAAGATGCCGCTGTGAGAGTGGCTGCCTTTGCAAAAGCTCCTGTATTTTATTTTTCTACTTCTTTTTTTCCTTTCTTCTTCCTTTAATCACTTTGCTGTATCCACTGCAAGACTAATAAAGACTAATCCAATTCACCAGCAAGTCAATGTGTTTAAATATAGTGAAAACCTTGAAGTTGAACGAACAATTTAGAATTTAACCACCATTCTGAAAGCATAACCAAACAATCAACTCTGAGATGCTGCTGTGATATCACGCCACCGTTTAGGCGAGCTTTGTGTTTGGATATCCATCGTCTATGGCACAGGTGTCAAAGTCAAGACTTGGGGTCCAAATCCGGCCCACCACACCATTTTGTTCGGCCTGCGAAACCAAACCTAACTTGTGAAATTTCATTATGCTAACTAAAGTGACAACAAAAATTTAAAATTGTCCCATGTCAACGACAATAATAGTCATTATTTTTTACTTCAAATTTGAAAACTAGTAATTTTTCAATTTGTTGTGCGCTCTATATGTAATATGAGGAGTGGATGAAACCTTCTAATGGCTTCTCCAAATTCATAACGTCCCCACAGTTTGGTTTCAGCTACAAATGCTTCTACTCAATCGGCAAGACAACAATCTCAATTTGAGTAGAACCACCTGTGGGTAAAGCCAAACCCTGGGAGGCTTTTTGTAACAAATCAAAACAAATAGCGTGTTGATCAATGTGGTGAGCTGGGTTGTGTTCGACATTTGTGTGTGGACAGTAATTTCTGGCATTCATCCCATTTTTTCCTCTACATGCTCTAATTACTCCAAGGCCCTCAGTTCTGCATGATTGCCATGCCATCCGATTTTCATTTCAGACACAAATTCTAACTCGTATATACACATTGACACACTTTTGCAAAGAAAGCAGTCTGTATGCGCTTAATTCTGGAGCACAGAATTCAATTCCACCACAAACTCTAGCGCATATTTCTCTATTTGTGGCTTACAAAGGAAATAGTGAGTCTGCTATTTAGTGTTGGTCAGACATTGAGTGGAGGAATGCAAGGAGCTGATGATCCTTTTTTTCATTCTGTCCTTTTAGACCATTTTTCTCCACATGCTGAATGCCATAGTCCTCTCCCACCGAGGTGCCGTTGAACAGGTCACCATGTGGCATTAAAGGGAAAAAGGCCAATAAGTTGGCTTTGGAAAAAAAGGAAAAAGGAAGAGCAGCTTCTTCCTGGAGGCCTGTGGAGGAGACATGCAGAGGTCCAAGCACTGGGAGAGCTGGCCATGCGTGACGCATGCTCCTTGGGCTCTTCTTAAACTTTCTGCAGCAAAGGGTAAAGAGTGAAGAGCAGCTGACAGATGTTATCGTGGACACCCCAAAGAGTGAAATGTCATTTAAAGTCTTCACTTCACAGCTCCAATGGTGAGTACAAGGGAAACCAAGGACATGTTTCAACAAGCTGAATAAATCACAAATTTCCACTGTACTCTGAACAAATAACAGCTCAACATTTTACCAACTTTTCAGCCTTATCTGTACACGGGTCTACTTGTTGCAAGTTTTGACATGTCTAATCGCTCTGCAGCCATCCGCACCATTTTGCAACTGGAGGCTACAAATGATAAAAATATAAATGGTCATGTCTCAAGATGCACACAGTAAATTACACAAGCACAGTAAACTGGCATTGTTTTAACAGACCCAAAGACAGTCATTCGCGTAACAATATGGTGGCCGCAATATTGGAATATAGAATTTATTTTGTCCAGGACACGGCTTTGCACAAATAGAAGGCCCTTAGTTTTGCATGATATTCATATCAGAATCACAGTCATCGTTATTGGCCAAGTATGTAGAACACACAAGGAATTTGTCTCCGATAGAATACTCTGCACCTGTATCATCATAAAAAAGACATGGCAATTAAATATGGAGGACAATAATAGAGGCTAATCTAATCTAATTCCTTAATGCAAGTGGTACCAGTTGGAGTTTCCGCGCTCTTGTCTAGATTCTTGTAGTGTGAAAGTCCTCGAATGGGTAGGGCAGTGGCAATGATTTTTCCGCCTTCCTAACTGTCCGTTGAAGTCGGATTTTGTCCATTTTTGTGGCGGCACTGAACCAAACCGTTATGGAAGAACACAGAATTGATTAGATGATTTTCAACTCGTTTTATAATCAGGTGTTCCCAACATGGTGCAGGTGGGCACTATGTTGCCCTCAAGGGCCTTATGTACAGTTCTGTTCTAAAAATAGCTCACCTGTGATGGCAATTGTATGTGTTACTTGGTCGATTGTAGAAGGCTCATTTAAAAATGTTAACTGTTCCGCAGTGTACCCCACCTTTTCTCAAAAGTCCTCCTGGATAGCTTCCATCTGAATGTATGGATGGGCGGTAAAATCAGCATCATTTTATTGCAGGGGTGTGAAACTCATTTTTTTGCTTTGGCCCCCGGGCCTTGATTTTGACATGAGTGCTATTTATTGAGTCAAAATTCATCTTTGTTGGGACCATTTGTTTTATACTGGATTGTGCAGCTGCCACAATATCAAACAATAGCGAAGTTAATGTGTTATAGATTTGAGGCATGCACAGAACAGAACTTGGCATACAACTTGCATGGCTCTGTTGCAGCTGTGTTCGCCTGGCCGGGCAGGGAGGCGTCAACAGCCTGAAACTCAATCCTGCCTGGCCCAACCCACATCCCGTGGCTCTGCTTGCTCTCTTTGCTTCGGTGTTATGAACCGGGCCAAAAGAACAACACGGCCCAACAAAACAAAAAGCCCATAAAGTGTGTGCGCACTGGAATGAATGACCCGAGTAATCCTAACCGCTCGCACAGCCCAATGCATCATTGTTTGGGATCTTTGTCATCGTTCTAACGAGGGGATTTCCCAGTTCGGTTCGACTCTATTCCGGGTCTTATTAGTCCAACGGGACGCCGACGCATCAGGCCGTGGTGCCACGCGTTTCCATCCCACGTATCGGTTGCGCGGCTAAGCGCAACCATGAGAAAGTAACAAAAGCCGTAAATAATGAGAGACACTCACTTGTCCAGGACAAAATAGAGGTCGAAGGCGCCCTGGCAAGACCTTTCCTCCTCCTCCCCCTCCTCCTCCCCCTGCTGTTGTTGCACTCCTTTCACCGACACATGGAGGAGGAAAAGTCCCAGCAGAAGCGAAGCGAGGATCGTGTGGATGCGCCTCCTCGCCATATTTCCCCGCTTGCTTGCGTTCGAGAGTTCCAGGAATAGCGCCGCCGCCACTCACTGCAAATCTTCACATCGTCCCTCCAACATCCGCTTATACATTGATCGACGTGTCTCAAGTTTTTTTTGTCCTTGGCGACGTGCGGCCGGGCCGTGTCGTTACGCACAGGCGTGGACTGGAAGCCGGCCTCCCTAAATCTCGCCTCGAGAGGTTGGCTGCGCTGGGGTGGGGGCTGGGGGAGAAGAAGCGCGAGGCTTGCTCAGGACGGAGGAGAGGAGCGACACCCGAGGAGAATCTCTAAACTCCACGTAACTTTTACTCTGTCAATACGAATTGTGATCTAGTATATAAATGCACTATGCACTTTTTTTATGTTTAGAGCAGGGGTCCCCAAACTTTTTCCTGTGATCGCCCTTCTGTGATGGGGGGTCGGTGTCAGTTTGTAACAGAAAAAGTGTGACGATCGTAGGGGACCTTAAAATATTGTTTTCCAGAAAGCCACACATAACCAAATAACCCTTTCCAGGTTATTTACTGAAAAAAGTCAAGAAACAAATAATAACACTATTTATTAAATAAATAATAACTAAATAACTATCTCGGTTCTTTATAGAAAAACAGGAAATAAATAACACTATTTATGAAATAAATAATAACTAAAGAACTCTGTGTTCATAGAAAAAAAAGCTATGGAACATTAACTTTCTGTTGTGCCATGCATAATCTTAACAGATAAATGTTCAGCTCAGTTGTCAGAGCAGAATCTCTCTGACACATATGAGCAGTACCTTAAAGTTCTTGTGTTCCTTCCTTATAATCCTTTTGTAGGTTCCAGTAGGCTTGTAGACACCGCTGTTTGCAGCTCTCTCTCTCATCAACTTCCCTGTGAAAAACACAAAGCAAGCATGTTGAGAAAGTGAACTGATACAGCACCTACACAGCACAATACATTTCACTACCAGTATGGCTGTAAAGATGGATTTTATCCCAGTAGATTTTATTATGATTATATTTGTTAATGCTCAGAATGACTCATTCAAGTCAGAAAAGTGAGCTTAGCTATGTATGTTCATCATTGCTACACTTGGTCAAAAATATCCTCTCCCGTTGTAGTCCCTTTGAGACTTTGGAGGGCTCCCAGCTCCTCGCATATCTCAAAGTTTGCGCTAACTCCACGAATAAAAATGAGCAGTTGCGCTGTGTCTTGCACGTCGGTGCTCTCATCCAGTGCTAATGAAAAAAGTTGAATTATTTCGTCTTCTGCTGCAGCTGGGCATATACATTAATCCCGATTTCTTCACCGCGTCTGGTGATTGTACTCGTCGACAGACCTACAGCATTATATGCATCTTTCTTCTCGGGACACAACTCCTCCGCGACAGCATTCATACAATTCTTAACAAACTCTCCTCCGTTCGTGAAAGGCTTACCGCTGCTTGCTATCAGCTTAGCAACCCGAAAGCTGGCCCGAACGGATGCCTTCTTCAGCTGAGCTTGGCGTACAAATGTATTCTGCTGAGATAGTAGTCCACTTTTCGATTTGAGAGTTTGTCTGCTCGTATTTGGCCTTGCAAGCTATCGTACTTGTCTTTGTGACTGGATTCATAGTGTCAGCGAAGATTGTATTCTTTTAATACCGCCACCGCCTCTTGACAGATGAGACAAACAGCCTTTTCTTTGCATTGAACATAAAAATAATTGTTTGTCAACTGCAGGTTAAATACCCTGCATTCTGAATCAATTTTTCTCTTACTTAACCTTTTCGCCATTATTCCATTCTCTCTTTGACATGAAGGTGTACAAGAGAAAACGAGTCTGGGACCAAATAGAGCGCCAAACTGAGCGCACCTGAATGTACCACCGGACTCCCCTCCACTTCCTCATACGTCACTTTCTTGTGTCGCGTCACATTGTGACGACTCCTTTAGCGTTCTATTGTGAGCAGGCGTGTTTGTATTGTTCAATCACGATTATAAACAACATACATTGATTACATTGATTAAAATAGGAACAGATAATAATCGAAAACCGACCTTTGACTTGTAAAATGACTTTTTATTTTTCTGGAGGCCAAATAGGAAATAAATCTGATAGCATCTCTGGTATTGTTCAGGGGGCCGGGCCAAATGTGCTGACGGGCCGGATACGGCCCGCGGGCCATAGTTTGGTGACCACTGGTTTGGAGTGTAAGCACATTCATTCATTCTAAACTGCAGAACCCATAAACAATATTCCCAAGAAATACAAAACATCACGCAAGTTTAGTGTCATTTTATGTATTGTTACCCATTTACCCCTCAAGTAGAATTGTCAACTGTTGCCTCCAGGGCTCTGAAATCTGCCTTTTCCTGTTGTCACAGTCCACTTTTAGACAAGATAAAAGAACATCAACAAACATATGTTGTTAAAAATATTAAAAGAAACAAATACTGTATCTTGTTTTTAAATGTAAGTACACAATACTTACACATCCAAAGTTCTTTAAGAGCAGCTTATATAAAAAAAACCTAACAAACAGATAATTAACATTAACATAACATAAAATTGTAATCATAATTGCACAAAATACAAATTGAGTCAGTGGCTGCTGACAGTAGTTGCGAGACCTGTTGTGGCTCAATATTGCTTCACATATAAGGTGCAGCTGCCGATAAGGTGCAGTGTCATCTTTTGGAGAAAATGAAGGCTTTTGGGTGTGCCTTATACACCGGAAAATACGGTAATAATCTTTCACTTCGTAAAATGTTATTGCAATTTTGAGATCACTGCAGCTTCAAGGATTACTGCCACAGGAAAAGCCTTGTTCAGTCTTCCCTTTTTCATACCCATATTGCTTTTTTTTGCACACACTCACACACACACACACACACACACACACACACACACACACACACACACACACACACACACACACACACACACACACACACACACACACACACACACACACAAACGTGTTCCTAAATGAAAGTTTTTCAGGAAAAGAAAAATTGACAGACAAGTCTAATGATACTTTGTAGTCTGCATGTTAATTTTCTACTTCTTTGAAACCTGTTATCAGATGTTTGTAAAAATGTGTTTGGTGTACATGGCCATCTACAACCTTGTATTTGCTCGGTTGTTGCACAGTTGGAATGTAAACTTTTCCAAAAGCTTCTGGCATTTTACCCCTCAGGGAGTTGTGATAAAATATCAAGAACAAAGTAACCTTATTTCAGATGAACTGAAATTTTGAGGTAATGTAAAGAGCCACACCAAATTATGAAGCTGCATTAAAGGACAACCGACGTCTCCGGACAAGTTGTGTCCATAATTTGTAAGATGGCTTCAAATGACTTCGACTGAGCGTATTTACAAAGATTCCACCGCATATGGCTAGATTTTACGTTTGAAGACTCGCGCTGAATATTCCAGAAGTCTTGTTTTTGAGTTGGTGACGAGTCCGTACGTGACGTCACTGAAGGAACGCCCCTGACCGAAAAAAAAGGAGACATTGTAGCAGTCCTTCCATCACGTAAATGCATTTTGCTGTACTTGTTTGGTCTGAAAACGTAATGTTACACCAAAAAGAGCCAGAAGTGGGCGTCCAAGCTTCATATAAGGAATTTATCAGCCTGTGGAAACGGGCTGTTTAATTCCTCACAGGGGGCTTGGTCGCCATTTTCTGCCTCTTTTCTGGGACGCTACATTGCAGTCCAGATGCCTCAAAATGACACGGAAGGACTTCTTTAATCAATTGCAAACATGTATGCTTTCCTCTTCAGAACTATTTGAATCATATTCATAACTGGATGCGTAACAAGAAAGCATATTCTCCGAATCTGAAGCCATTGTTTTGATTCTCCAGCAATGCAAGACGTCTTGGCGTGACGTCACGAACTGGGGGCGGGACTTTCTGAAAATGCCCAATTCGCAGCTCAATTTTTTGCAGATTTTGGACACTTTAAGTCATTTTTATTGGAGTTTTGCATTTGAATAAAAATATCATACTGTGTGTTTTGGGTATTTTAGATGCTATAAAACGTTTTTCTGATGTCAGTTAAGAAACAAAAAAGTGACGTTGGTTGTCCTTTAAATGCTCATTGGACAATTTGATTTAGACTGTTGGCCCAGGGACATACCTGCGTCTTGCCGTGCATAAATGTAAAATTGACGAATAATGCAGCTTGAGCACACAAACTAATCAAGTCTTACAAAAATCATTAATTGAGGATTCCTTGTTCATTTTTCTGTAGCGTTTTGGGCTGGACACTATTAATTACAGTGGTTACACTGCTTCATTAAATTGGAGGCACATATGTCAAATAGCTCAAAGATGTACTGTATTTTTCAGATCTACAAGGCGCACCGGAGTATAAGGCGCACCCCAAATGAATGGTGAATTTTCAAACTTTTTCCATATACATATAAGGCGCATCGGGCTATAGGGTGCACCTACAATGAATGAAAAAGGTTTTCCAAATATAATATATAAATATATGTTTTCCATATAAAGTATAAGGCACACCACATTATAAGCCACTACAGTAAAGGCTGGGATTGCGCACTGCGTCTTCTCCAAAGGGAAATGGAGTCGGTGGTTGCTGACAGTAATTGCGAAACGTGTTGTGGCTCAATATGACTTTACATATAAGGCGCACCTGTGTATAAGGCGCACTCATCTTTTCAAGAAAATCAAGGTGCGCCTTATACACTGGAAAATATGGTATTCCAAAATTTCATTTCAATTGATTGGTGGTCAAAAATTTAGTGAGGGGCTTTGAGTTTGGATTACATTGATGGACCAATAATTGCATTTGCACTGGAAGATAGCTGCTACAGATGATATTTCTGCACAGTTGGTTTGATTGTGACCTACGGATGAATGTGTGTTTTGCCATTTACGTTACCTGACTCAGATCTGAATTGTGTCACTTGAACTTTGCAGTTAAAACCGACACTCTTGGTTTGATTCTTCCTTGTTTTTTTTTTCCAATCAGTCAACTAACCCAATGTTTCGCAGATATTTTGAAAGGTCAATTCTGCCAAGGTGATCCTCTTTTGGTTCCGAGCTATTGACGCCAGAGTGAAATTTAGACTGTTGCAGTTCATTTTTTTCCAGACACATGATGTATTGCATTTCAGTACTACAATACAATAAAAGTCCAAGATGGTACCTGAGTTGGCAGCCGTTGGCAATTCCACTCATGAGCCTTGTTTTTTGTTGTTGTTGTTGTTGTTGTTTTTGTGTTTTCTTTTGGTTGCGCCGTTTCGGCAACACGAACATGGCAGCACCATTTTTGATTGGGAGTAATGTCGGTGACATTTGACTGTCATTGCTGGACAGCTCTGGGGCCATTGTGCTTTTTTGCGCCTGTAATGGACAGCATTTTCACAGCCTCACTTTGTTCAACGGAAAGGTTATTGGACTGCTGTTGGACAGCCTGCGGCTGGATGGATGCATGGCTTGAGGAGCCCGCGATGAGAAGAAAGGAGCTTAACCATAGAGCGCCGGTGCGTATGTGGAACTGTCGCGGCTTGCAATTGAAGCGGATTTACGTGGGACAGGAGATGTGAGACAGTCTCTTTTCATCAATGGATGCTACAGCTTTGTGTTTCTTTTCAAAACTTGGCTTGTAGCAGATGTGCACATTCCACCATGACGTCCTTGATCCACTGGTGAAAAGGATGCTTTGATCCTCTCTTCTTTTATCTATATCTGCTTCATACAACAAAGAGGGTGCAGGAAGTGCGTAAGATTGAATGACTGTCTGTGTCTTTTGTGTTGTGTCACATTGTTTATTTTTGTTGTTGTTTTGACTTCAAGATGGCGCCGCAAGGGTGGCTGCCTTTCCAGCAGCTCCTGGATTTTGTTTTTCTACTTCTTTCTTCCCTTTCCTCTTCCTTTCATAACTTTGCCTCTGTGAAATGTAAATTCATCCACTGCAAGACTAATAAAGGCTAATCCAATCCATCGTGATTTATATAGTGCTTTAACATGAAGCTGTAACAAAGCTCTTCACATGGACAACTATCATATACAACTACAACCCACAATAACAAAAATATTTGTTGACATTCAAACTGCATTGCATCATTATATTGATGTATTATTATTTTTATGCATGGGCTGTGACCTGACATCACCATCATACGATTGCTTTCTACTCATTGGCTACTGGTCCCCTCCTCCTGGAAAGACACACACACCAATCAGTAGATAATTTGGATGGGGTGGGGGCGGTGATGGTAGTAGTGGAGTCGTCTGCCGCGTTTGCATCATTGTCCCACGCAGCAGCGGAAGTCGTGACGGAAGGCAATAAGTGGGAGTGGGACCTTGGAGAGGCAGACAGTGCAAATGAACGCTCAGATGGATAACTTGCTCATCGTGAGACCACCTGGCAGCACGTCGTCACAGAACATCATCATGTCCAGCAGGTGAGCCCCCGCCACCTCCTCGCATCGCCTCCACTCTTGGGGGGGGACTTTTTCCACTAGTAGAGCCAAGTGACAGGCTGTGTTTTTATTTGACGGTTGCAACGACGTGTGGCATTTTTATTCGAAGGCTACCTACTCTCAGAATCTCCGAGATAATATCATTTCTTTGCTGGGAAACCCTCGATTGAATTTAAAGCGCGCATGGGGGAGACAGTTGATGGCAGATGGAGGAAACAAAAGAAGAAACCGAGTGAAAAAAAAACAGACAAAGGACATCAGTCCTGAATCATTTAGTCTGCATTGGCCGTGCCTGCTTAACTCGCCTGACATGCTACATGCGACCATGGCATGAAAATCAGTGGCAGGCTTCACGTCGTTTCACCGTCGCGACCCCCTTACGCTGATAAGTCACCCTTTATTTTACGTCAGAACGCAACTTTAATTTGTAATTCATAGCAAAGAGTGTAATCGATAAGAATGTGCACGATTGTGTGCGCTTTAATACAATGCAAAATACAAAATTCCGACCCAGCATTTGAATCTCCTAATGTATTAAACGTCATTATTATTTTACAGTTTAACGAGGGATCACGCCTTCCTATCTCGGTCATGGGCCGGTGATGGGAAATTCGTGCATCATCCCGCCGAGCTTCACACCAGCGTGGTGGTGACGCGCAGCATCCCCGCGGGGACCCGTTTTGGTCCGTGTGTGCTCCAACACACCTTTTACGACACCATCTCTTTCATTGCTCAGAAATCCAGCGATCGAAGAGCCAAACCCTGCGTATTCAGGGTGAGTTCCCTTCAAAACAATCGGCAGCCCCAAAGCGGAAGGCTTTTGATGTGCGCTAACTGGGCGTTGCCAACAGGTGGACCCAGAGGCCATGCGTAATTCCGCCTTGGTGCTGTCGTGGCTTCGGCTGGCGCAGGCTGCGCGCAATGGAGAGGAGCAAAACACGGAGGCCTTTTTGAAAGGAGGCCAACTCTACGTGCGGACCACCAGGGACGTCAATCAGGATGAAGAACTGCTGGTCTGGTACGACCGAGAGCTATGTCACCTTCTGGGCTTCACAGAAACATGCAGAGGCTCGGTTGAAGGTGAGCCCCCGTTTTTTGTGCTCATCGAATTATGTTTTTGGGGGTATTTTTATTGTAAAGTTGTAATATGTTGAAATATTTTAGCACGTATCGACTACCCAATCAGATATTCAAAGCCAATTTGGGATAAATGTGGCGTTCAACTTGGCACATTTGTTTTGAAGAGTTCTGTTGTTTTTTACTTATTTAATTCCTGTCTGTCTGTGTCTGTCATTCGCTCGCTCGCTCACTCACTTTGTTTGAGCAGGGGTGGTTTTTAAAGCCGAACACTAATACCTTTATATTTGTGTCTTTGCAGAGTTCAAATGTATCAGATGCGAGCAGGTCTTCAATAATGAATATCCCTTCCTGGCTCATTGCCGTTTCTTTTGCCCGCAAATCTCGAGCAACGCGTGGAGTCGTGATATTCACCATCACAAGCACGTGGAAGTCAAGAGGCAGCGGCGCGTCACAGACTTCCATAACATTGCCAGAGATTTGGAACATAAGAAAAGCGACACAGATGATGATGTTCCCTCTGGGAATAAACGGAAATTCCAGGAAACGGTTTACCTCAAAGGGAGAAAAACAATCTTGTTGGAAAAAAATAATATATCAAATGATGACAACATTACCCAACTGGACAAGATCCAGGTTGAAAGTGGAGGAGAGGCATCAAACTCACCCTTGAAGATAAAAGCTGACACGACCAAAGTAGAACATCTGGGATGTAAAAATGCAACTTTTGAAAAGGAAACAGAAGCCAAATTGACAATTACGCATGACTGGTTGATGGACTCAGAGTCTAATACAGGAGAAAGCTCCAGTTTACGCTCAAGCACTGGTAGCGCTTTTTCTTTAGTCCACTCGGGTAATCGAGAACAGAGAAGCGCTTTTTGTAAACCCGGTAAACGGATCTCTACCGGCGAACTGCATAAAGGTAGACCAACAATGGTACCTTCAACCAGTCCGGAGGAGATGAGAGAGTCCTTCCCGCCCAGGACTGTTTCAGGATACGCTAACCCAATGGCTCCGAGCATCCTCAGCAGTGATGTTCATACGTTGCTTTCCCCCATCACGTTAAACGCCTCCTTCCACTACGCATCAGACCACTGGTCAAGAACCTCTCATGTCCAGTCCAACTCGGCTCTGACGGTCCTCCCACCCACTTTCACCTCCTTTGGCGTGTCGGTGCAAAACTGGTGCGCCAAATGCAACCTATCCTTCCGCATGACCTCTGACCTCGTCTTCCACATGCGCTCCCACCACAAGAAGGAGTTTGCCGCCGAGTCCCAAGTGAGGAGGAGGCGGGAGGAGAAGCTCACCTGCCCTATCTGTCACGAGTTCTTCCGAGAACGACACCACCTGTCCAGACACATGACATCACACAACTGAGACTTCACCTGGCAGAAGAATGATGTATTTATTCTTTCATATGGGTTTCGCTATTGAATAGATTCAGAATCCAGGATTCACAACGACATTTTGATGTTTAACGGTGAATGTAGATAGCGGTAAGAAAATAGCATATGACCAATACAACCTTGTCCGCTAGGGGACGGCAGAGGTACACGGACGCTGACCTCGAGGGCGGGCGCCTGCCTGTCCTTCAGGCCTGTGTGTTTATAGTCATGATGATGATGATGATGACTTGGTGCCTTAAGGAGCTCAGGATGGAAAATGGATGGGAGGTGTGGAGGACAGCTCATGATTGTCACGCGAAACGGTCCTTGTTGTTTATCCTTTTGATTTGTATATGCAAATGTATGTGTTTGCACATTTACAAATTTAATCTTGTCCACATGAAAACACGTGTTGGGTGTTTTTTTCTCAAAATCTTACTTTTGCATTTGAACAATCTACAATTTATCAGATCTTAAATAACAACAATAGGAGGAACTGATTAAAATGATTGACTCAATTCTTCATTAAAATTGTTTCATTGTTATGTCACAATAATAAGCACTTAACTCATTCACTGCCAGACAAGCAAACATGTGTCCACTTCAGTGCCAGGGTTTTTGTCATTTTCATTTAAATTGCAGGACCCACAAAATATTGAGTTTTAGGACTATATCAACATTCAATGCCGCATGATAAACCTTACACTTTCTTCTTTCATCAGAATGCCCAGAAAAGCGTTAATTCCTAAATTATATGGGTCTGGATTTGTATGAGCTTGAAATGAGGTTGGTTGTCCAAAACACAATGCACAATTGGTTTATAGTGCTTTAACAACAGCTGTGGTTGGAAAAAAGCGCTAACATGGAAAAAAGGGAATTGCTGCCCCACTTGTGGAAGGGAAAACATTGCCAGAGATCTGACCAGCGCTTTATTGGCACCCAAGCAAAAAACAAAACAAAACCTGAACAAATTGGGGAATGGCACTCTACGTCATATATTTTAATACGTTTGTGAATGGCAGTGAATGAGTTAAAGAGCGAAAATAGGAGGGATTGATCAAAATGATATGCTCTATTCCTCACTAACGTTGCTTTCATTATTATGTCACAATAATAGGCAGTTCTACAAAAGCGATCTAAGACAAATAAGGCACCAGCTGTGCGTTCAAATACTGTCTGCAGTCTTCCTGTGTGGACTTTCCAGATTCTCTCTGTACTTGTGTTTTTTTTTTGTCATGATCTCCATCTTCCTCCTCCTGGCATGTCAGGTTAATTGAGAACTCTAAATGCTTTATAAGTCCAAATTTGTCTGTTCTCAGATCCACGAAAATACTGGAAACCTCTCAGTGGGATGCAGTCCATTATAACTGCCTGTTGCATACCACTCTGTAAGTGTCACTCAAAACATCGTTATCTTTATAAGTGTAGATTTTTACTCTTTAGCGCTTCATTGAAGCCCTTATTATGTACTACCCGGTGTTTATTATTATTTGATGCCACCATTGTCACACAAAGTGGTATGAAAACATGAGCTGAACTCAGACAACGTGGAATCACTCTAGTTTTCTGACCTTAGCAAAGACAACCTTGTCCATGCAATGTCCATCTGCATGCCAAAATCAAATCCACACAAATTTACGGTCATGTAAAGATAGTTTTCTTTTGCTCTTTAAAAATCAACTTAGAGCAAGCTTATTACAAGTGGACATGAATTGGAGCCTCTATGGCAGGTAAATGAGGCATGAAGGAGGCCTGAGGTTGAAGTGGAAGGCAAATACTCCTTCCTGTGATGTGTGTATTTTAATGTGCGATGTAAACTAGGGTGTGCATGCTTGTCTTGGGCCTCACTGATTTGTTGAACCACAACACTGGTAAATTGATTAACCAGTCATTGAGGTCGTTGTCCTTTTCATGAAAATAGAATTGTTCACAGATGCTTTTAATAATGATGTTTGGTCCACATTAAAGCTGAGCCACCAGCGTCAGTGCAACGACAGGAGAAAATCCCACCAAAGTACTGAAAAACAGTGCTGCTCTTTGATATGTGGTTGTCATAACAACCCCCTCTTTAAGATCGTTTTAGCAATAGTTCAAATCCAAATGTTCTTCTGTTATATAAAAAAATACTATATTATAATTGCAGATTAAGGTAGATATTATTAAGTGCTCAATCACCTTCATCCTAATTTCTCTGAGCTAAGCAAACATGTGAGGAATTAATATTTCAGTCCAAACATAAAATCCTCGACTTTGTTTCATTGAGCAATCATTTGAGGGAAAACAAATATTTTCTGCTTGGTTTCTGGCTTGGCTCATTTATTCTTGGCATGTAGATGTCGAGTCATGAACACAGGGTCCTGGCTGCGGTTTTGTTGGCTGGAACTGACCACTGTTCGTACTCTCTTGAGACTCAAGATTGTGGTTGACGCCGGGTTCATGTTGTCGTAGCCAACTGTACACTCAGACTGTAAAAGGGATCAGCGAGGAAGCACCAGGAAAAAGATGACCTCGGATGTGTCACTCATCTAAATTAGATCTACAACGGCTGTTGTCGTCATAATTTAAACAACATTTAAATTCCAAAATCTCTGTTTGAAAAATAATTCATCTTCATCTATAGAGCTGTAAAGCTTACATTCCCTGTAAAACATCAAGTTACATTCAGACATGAGCCACTATCCCAACCTTAACGGGAGTACAGCTTTGCAATAATAGAATGACCACTTTTAGATAAAATACTTTCATTTTTATTCCAGTACATAGAAATACACAAGGCATTTGAAACAACACTGACACCATGTTGCGTATAGTTTAATCTTTACATCATAAAATGTCAAGTACAGATTTGTTTTTCTTCCCCAGAAAAATCAGGACTGCTACAGTCCCATGGAATCAGAAGTTAATGTAGACACAAGTCTGAATTTCCATTGTATTTATATTCATCTCTTCAAAGTATTTTTACAGTCCAGTCGCGTATAAAAAACACACACGCACACACACAGGTTCTGCAACTCATATTAGAGACTGGAACAAGTACTGTCCGCACAATTCAACAAACCGATACACAACATAAACAGTTTTTTGCATTTGAGGTGGCAGCATTTAGTGTTGCCGGCTAAACAGCATATGCTCCCGCCCATTTCCCCAAGAGCGCGCTTGACTGCCTCAAACAGAAATGTCTGTCCCCAAGTGCTTACGACATGCCTTCTAGAGACAAAATGACCATCCGCTGTCGGCCCAGGCGGACTTCAAAGCACTCTGTGGTTACAAACAGATGTACAGCCCAGTGCCAACTTTTGTACACCGACGGCAAAGCCACCGCAGTGTAATCATCGTTGAATAATCAAGAGGTACCGTCGTTTCATTGACAGTTTCAGACACAGAGACTCCCTCTTAAAAACGAAAATACTCAAGAATTTTCTGCAGATAGTCCTTTGAGAAGAACATCCTGTATTTAGTACTTGTGTGTGTTGGAGGGGGAGGGGGGAGCCCGGATTGGAAAGAGGAAGCGCTCCACGTTTTGAAGTTCAAGTGGCTGACGTCTTAATTAGTGCATGCCGGTTTCCTCCATCAACCATTAATCCACCATGGCCACATCAGTCAAATTATTTGTTGGACAACAGACGTTGGAGCCTTTGGTGGGGGGCAATAATGGGTCAAGAGGCTTGGGGGAGGCTGGGGTAAGGGGAAGGTATCTTGGAGTGGAATCTTCCTGCCTTTGTAGTCACTTCTTTTTGAACAGTGGTGCCTTTTAGGTTTGTTTTGACAAAATGCCCCCCACCCCCTACAAAACCAGTATAGAGCAAAGAATAACACAGACACAAATCTTTAAAAAATATATAGAGAGAGATATGAGTGTCGGATTAAATTACAATTTTATTCAACCTTTTATCGACAGCTATCTTTGACCTTTTCATAATTTAAAACGTATTTACAAAGAAACATCTAAAACAGTAGCTTATAGGGTTATTATAGCGGCCTTAGAAAAGACTTATGTTTTAATACTTCATAGATCTTGTAAGAGAAGGATTTTCACAAGCTACGACTCAATTTTTAGGCTAGACAGCTCAATGTACTCGTTCAAGTGATAGCATGATAAACACCTTGATATGTGTACAGCTGTACAAGGAACACACGAATAAATAAGGTGGCTGCTGATTATGTTATGGATGAATGTCGCTGTGACAAATTGATCCTATCCACAAAAAAGGTTGACAGGGAAAAAAGAGCCTGCAGCCACTGGACAGACGACAATCGGAATTGATTGTTCTTCCTTCACAAATATCAATCATGAAGCCAGAATGACTCAAAGTTCTTCCCAAGTCTTTGTTTCACTTTACATCAGTCTTGTTCTGTCCATATCCTTTGTTTGTATCATTTCACCAACAGGAACAGGACTGGACAGACATATTGGGGTATATCTTGAGCACCAAATCCTTGGATTCCTCTTGGTAAAGCACGGCGAGCGGATTCATCCTCTCGGGTACACAGCAAGGCTCTGGAACCCCGGAAATAATCCCGACAGCTCGGACGATGCTTTGGATGGTGGCGTGGTTTGAGGGCCTCAACACCTGGCGATAGTTAGAGAGGAGGTTAAGGTAATGTGGGACTAATGTACTGAATGAAACAAAATCGGCTGATTCAGTGTTTGCGCTCTTACCTTAGGCATTGGGAATCCACATGTGCCTGAGCAGTAGTAGGCGTCAAAGGACTTGGGCGCTATGATCCACTCACTCCAGCCGATGTCTGCGAAATCCACTCTGAGGTTTTTTCGGGAGCAGCCGTGGTGCCGAGTTTCACCCCACTGCTTTCTTCTCGCCTTGCGCATGGTTTCGTCGTCAAAACTCAAAACGGGTGAGCGGGAGTGATGAGCGTTGCCCTTATTGTGCTTCCTTGCATCCCTCACCTCATGTCTCTGCTCTTGCCTTCGACTATCAGCCATTTGGGCGCGGCTATCTTTGTATATTCTTCCAGATGATGTTTCCAATTCAGACCCATCTGATGTTCTTTCTGTAGATTCTTCTTTTTCGTGTCCTCGTCTATCTTGCTTGCCCCCTTCCTCGTGGCTTTTCTTTTTCTTTTCCTGCTTCCCAGCCTTGAGTTTGGGCTTGAGGGCCGGATACCATGCGCTCTCCCAAAGGTCGTCCTTCCTGTATCCATCCGTCCTGAAGTCAACCTGAGGCAGCTCATTGTCCTGTATTGAGTCGGGGATAAAATTTGCTTCCCTCCTCATACGTCCTTTCAACTGTCGTGAGAATTTGGGTCCGTACTGCAGGCGGGGGGACTGCGAGGGCTGGACAACTTCAGAGAACGGGTCATATCGCTGAAGACTTGGGTACACACCGTTAGGTTCTGCCAAGGCTAGGTCATCGGCGTAGACTAACAGGTAGGCCATGCTTGATCTCTCTGCTTTCCTCGGGTACTGCTGCCCTAAGTCCAACTCCACTGACACTTGGTGATGACCTCTGTCCCTCGCCTCCTTGATGACCTGGGTCACGTCTTTCATCTGCCACACCCCTCTCCTCTGAGGGTAGAAGGTCACATTGCCTAGGAATGCCCCGGTTGACCCAGAACTGACTCCCGACCCTGAGGAGACAGCGCGAAGGAGTAGGCTGATGGTCGTAGATGACTGCGTGCCGGAAGATCGGCAGGATGCACCCTTGAAGCGTTTACAGATCCACGCTTTCTCGGGAGGAAGCCGTCCTGGCAGAAAGTGGAGTGTGGCTGACAGGATGACCTCTGAGTCCTGGAGGGTGGTCAGGTTTAGATGGTACACTGTCCTTAGGTCAGAGGGCACTGCAAAGACAATTCATCAATCACTAGGCATGTGTTTGTCAACACTTCACATCTTCCAATTTGGCAGTCATTTTTTTTTTGCGGAAATCGCTGCCGAAAGCTCTGTCAAAGACTCTGTCAAAGACTCTGAAATGCACCGGTGTCAAAGTTAAGGCCTGGGGGCCAGATCTGGCCAGCCACATCATTTATTTTTTTCAAGCATTGAAAACAAGTTAAGCATGAAGTTTCATGATGCTAGTTGAAGTCCGAACCCACATTTCAAATTGTCATACGAAAACCACAATAACAGTCATTATTCTTGACTTCAGATTTGAACTACTTATTCATTAATTTGTTGTGCTTTCTGTATGTAATATGTGGAGGGGATGACAAATTCTAATGGCTTCCACAAATTCATATCGGCCCTCGAGAAGAAACCGTAACTACAATGTGGCCTGCGGCAACAAATGAGTTTGACACCCTTGCTTTAATGGGTCGTCCTTTTCAAAGTAGGCCAACATTTCTTTTATTGCCCTGAACAAGTGTTGTCTGGTGTCTCTCTGTACATTGACCATTCATTTCCACGACTCTTCCCACGCATTTGTACATGTAGATTAGAATGCGCCATGTTCTTTCACTGACCTACATGAACACGGTAGTTAAGTCAGAGGGGAAGACTCTCGTCATCCATCCATATAAAACAATCATATGAAAAAGCCATGACAGATGATAGGCAAGTGTGTGCCATGTGATGATGTATTCTTTGGCTGCTGTGCAAACTATTTGATTGCTTGCTGATCAAAACCTCAAAAGAGCTTGCTCGGACCACCATTAACTGAGGATACGTGTGTATTGTCTCTCTGATAATTGGGCGAGGCAACCGGCGACCCCTGGTAGTGTCACAAAGTAGGATGATATGTAACTGTCTGTACCTTGGCTACAAATACATATTTTGATGATTTAGATAAGAATAAACAGCATCACATTAGAAGTTGTTTCACAATCCTACAGGTGCTTCCATGTTTTTGTTTTAAATACGGCCAATATTTGTTTCATGCTTTCCATCATTCTTGTTGGTTTTGTACCGGATCACTGTTTTGTTGATAAAAATGGGGTTTGCTTCAGTTTGACGATAAGTATCTTTTCAAACACAGGAATGAAATGTTGCCTGGAAAAGAGAAACTCATTTGAACTTAATTTGTGACTGTAAAGTGTGTTACAGTCCTGTGAAAATTCCCAGAGAGATCTGTAAATTGATAACTAATTGTACTTCACACAATCTAAAGTGGTGCAATTAAACACGTTCCCTTGTCAAAGCCAGTGTTACATGAGCAGACCAAGTGGCTGGGACGTGCCTGCAGAAGTCGCCCTGTAAGGGGAACCAGACTCTGGGGGGATGTGGGTGGCAGGCGAAGAGGTGGAAGCGGGGGGAGGGGGGCTCTCCAGATTCACGATGAACATTAACTTCAACAGCAGACTTATTGTTCATTGTGTGAGAGTTCAACGGAAGTACGGAGCGACTCAGGAGATATACATTACCTCAGATTCAGCCTGCATATGGAAATGCTTACCCCAAGCTTCGCTCTAAGCCTTTTAATCCAACCTGCAGCCTCTGCCCATGCAGGCACCGCAACACAATCAACTGTTTTAACAGCTCTTTCATTGTTGTGAGAAGTCCCTCACGTCTCTCCTTAGATTACAGCAGGCCATCTTAGTCAAAATATGCGCCTGTTATGTTACGCTACGTGAGAAGTACATGGGATAGAAATGAGTTATAAAAAGAGCATCAGAAGTGCTATGACTAAGCTCCCCTCTTGGCTCCGTGACGCCGAGTCACACATGTCCTGGAGCCACAACACAAACACCGAATCCATGACAATGACACTCGGAGGCGCCACTCTGCGGTTTAACCAGACACAAAGTCGGGCATGGCTCGCGGACTATCACAGGGTTTTTTTTTTCTTTTCTGTTGGTAATGGATCGGACCCTCAGCAGAAGGCAAGCAGCTGCGGCAATGTCCCAGCATCATTTAAGCACATACTCAGACTGTTCCAAAACAATCACACCTATTTAGAGCTCTTGAGTGAGTCGTGGAGCCCCACTGGGAGCTTGTTACATGCATGACCCTGCCACATAATTAGGTACACTTCAATTAATAAGCTACGATACAACACTTTGATCACTTTTCAGTGGTATAATCATTCTAACGATATATTTTTCTGTGGTTGTTTTTTTTCCACTAGAATAGAATAATTAGCAGGTTCTTTCACCATTCTGATTCTAATATAACCAAAACTTTAAGCATGGGAAGCAACATATGAATCATCTCGCAATGTGATGTACAACTTCTCAACCGTAAACTAACTTGTCTGCAGAATCAAAAAAAATCTATGCATGTTATAGTTAGATAAGTGGCGACACGGTGTACATGTGGTTCACCCGTCTGTCACACAGTTCTGTGGTGAGAGATTTGAATCTTGTGACTGGTGGATATTCCAAAAAAAGTAAATGTCAGTATCATTGAAGATTATTCAATTGTCCTGAGGGGGTAATGAGTGAGTAGGAATGATTCACAGTGCGTTTGGGCTGCCCGATATAGGGTAAAAATACAACACAACATTTATATACAGTATCGCGATATTTAATAAATACTATAGTAGAAATGACATGTTGATTTATTTTATCCATGACATTTGAAATGCAGCAAAATAAGTAAGCTATATTCTTTGCTATTTAATTGCGATGCCCCATAACTTCTGTTCTGTTCGGCTCCTGGATGGCGTTGGACTTTTAAACTTAAAATTTAAGATTACATCTCACTGGTAAATTGAATACAGATAAAAAGCACACAATCCCAGATGTAAACGTGTGCACGTTCTTGCAATATGCACATTACACCGTTGATTATTGCAATAAGCATGTTATTTTTTTCAGATATTTGTTTAGCCCTATTGTCTACAGTATGTGCTTGGCAAGCGACCAGTACAGGGTTTATCTGGCTGACATCCTAATGAAGATTAGCAGTTAGAAAGTGAATTAATGGCTATGTGCTTTTAAATGGTTGTCTTGAGATGGTACAGTGACAAACGGAAGTAAAATCGCATTTTAATGCTATCATTGCATTCACAATATTTCACTGACCTTGGATTGCTCTGAAGCTTCTTGCCGTGTTTCCCTCTTTGAGACGTTGTTCCCTGTTACATTTCTCTTGCAGTTTGGACATGTGTTGGAGAAGCACGTCCTCGTACAGTTCACCTGAGGAGGGCGGGCGAGAGAAGTTTGCTCCCTGCGCTATCCGAACCAACGCCACACAGAGGAAACACTTCAAAACTAACAGTGGCAGGTGCGTGGAGAACATCGTCGGACCTGCTGTTAAAAAAGGTACCGCACTAATTGAAGGGGGCGAAGAGCTGCGGGGGAATCCACAAAGAGCGTCAAGTTTTTCAAGACAATATCGTGCGTAAAAGTTCCACGGTGCCCTCTCACGTGGTGACCGCTGCTCAACGGGAATCCATGTGCGCGACGAATGTGTGAAACCGGTCCAACTATTCAGGCAGCAACTTTTTATTTCCACGTGCGTGTGTGTGCGTGTGTGTGAGAGCGAGAGAGGCTATGTACGAGTGTGTGAGGGTTGCTGAGCTGCTGACGTGCCAAAGAGCTCTCTGTTAAGCCCTGTGCAACCAGCAGCGGAGGTCATGATGCTGACACCCCGCCCCCTTTCTCCTCTTTTTCACATCACCATGATGTGTTCTTAGTGTACTAGTGTAGCTATGACACATTCATATAGCGTCCCACCGCACACTTTGTGCTCATTTGTTTAGCAGTTGTAAAAAAAGTTACTATGGAAGCTTTAAAAAAATGGCCATTCCATGCAACTCAACATTTCCAGCTCGTATTCTTATTTCCAATAAGACATTTTGACAGTCTGGAGTCGCATACAATTAGCATAGAAACACCTCCAACAATATTGGCAATAGTCACTCCTGAGCTATTGTTTCAAATATTCATCATTTGGTTTGATCGTGTGGTTTTCTGTGCAAGCCTGTGGTAAGATTACACTCTTGGAGGGAAATTTCTGCACAAAAAAAGTCATTGGCAAACATTTGCGGTTGTGTGTCCTTTTAAACTAACCACAGTTTAATCCATTAAAAAACATTACTACTGTAATTATTTTTGGTTTCTGTGATTGTCCGCAATGTCTGGAAGATTATAACGACAATGCTCGTTTTGTGAAAATGGCGGTTTCCAGCAGAGAGGCTGTAACTAGCTGGGCCTCTTGGGTCATTCTCCGTCACCACCACACACACATACACATACACAAAGTAGCACTTTTCTGGCCCCCAAGTATGTGAATGTGTGCATTTGTGAGACACTGGAGTTAAAGTTGTGGTGTGACAGGAACACAAACATCATGTATGCTGCCTCCTTCCATCAATGATTGATGACTACCGGTCGTTACTTTAACTTTGTTTGATATACTGCAACCCTTTTAAACTTCAACAGGATTTTTTGGGGCTTTTATTTGGAAGTGGCTGCATTCTGGAATGACAATGCGGCAAAATTGGAGAGAAAAAGTATTAGGGCCAATGTGTTTTGAGCTAAATTACACAAAGAAAACAAGAATGAGTCCTCTGGCTCTTGTGTCTTGCAGCCATCATGATGTTCTACCGGCAAACCACAACCACAACTTTGACAGTCTTTCACATTTGAGATCAAGCACTGTAAAGAAACCATTCTTGTTGTTTGACCTCTCAGCCTGACTATTTAGGGCGGTGCAAGATTAACACCGGGGCTTCATCTATTTAAGATTATAGATAGCTCTTGGGTATCAGGACTGTGTAAATAGCAGCGGAGACAAATGTCATCCAGATAAAAGCAAGATTGTTTCATTTTATTATAAACACAAGCATGCAGTGAACAAAATGAGATTAGGTTAGTTTGAAATCAATTTCAAGGATGTAAAGTTCAAAGGAAACAAATGTGGTTTGGGAAAAAAAGCATTATATTCCTTCAATCCATTTATTTGAAACACTTATTTACATTTTATGTTCACTGAAATCACCTCTTTAACTCATTCACTGCCATTCCCGAATTTGTACGGGTTCCGGTTTTTCTTGCAGGGGGTCCCCAACATGCGCTGGTCAGACCTCTAACAACGTTTTTCCCTCCCAGAATGGGGCAGCATTTGCCTTTTGCAATGCTGCCCCCATTTCATGCTCAGATAACTCCAGACCCTTATAACTTAACAATTGACTCTTTTTTTCTGATGAAGAAACTTTAAGGTTTCTTATACTGCATTGAATGTTTATGTCGTCCTAAAAATCAATATTATGTGGGACCTGGAATTTGAGTGAAAATGACAAAAACCCTGGCGCTGGAGTGGACATATTTTTGCACATGTCTGGCAGTGAATGAGTTAATGTGCTACTAATTAACATGAACAGTGTATGCTGCAATTATCACTCAAGACACGCTCAATACAATATTAAGTGTCATGGACATGGTGATGTTTTTTTCTCTTTGTGCATATTTATCACATAATTGCTCAATTTTTCAGAAAATGTAATTCTTGTACTGGCCTTCAAAATAAAAGCACTGGTCAAGATAAATTCATTTCAACACTCAATGGGATACGGACAAAACTATTTAGGACTGAAGTGTTGCACATTGTGCGAGGTTGTTCAAAAGAACCTGTGCAGAACCCTTACCTCAATCATAAACAACACATTTGGTATCAACTACAGTTCAAATGTTATGCTGGGTAAATGCCCCAAACATTCCCACAGACACAGACGACATCTTCCAGGAGAGATTGGTTGTTTTTCCATGTCATCTGCGTTGCTGATCTACTAATGCGGCACCAGACGTGCGGCTTAGACAGAGCATAATCCGTCATTTTGATGATGACACGCGAACCACCAAATCCAGGATTCATGAGATGTGGGTGATTGTTGCTTCTCGATGATTCATGCGACAATTCAGCAAAGAAGTGTGAGTCTGGTTGTTTCTGACCACTCAGACGATGTTTTTCTGGACCGAGGTGTGGTAGAGCTTGTTCAACACGAAGGTCTCCTTGTAGGGCTGCCCAAATCAAACAGCACTTGCTTTCTGTGCTCTGCGGGGGGAATGGAAGTGTGCGAGGAATTAACATGCGTACTTCTGGAAGTTCTGCTTTCACACCTACGTATTGCAATGAGTGAAGCGTGTCAAGAGGTCAGCATCAGTGTTTTCGTGTAGGCTCATGGGAATCGGAACAGGTTACAAAAAGAGCCATCTTTCATCGCCGAGTTTGTCTAAACAGAACAGGGCAGCGAAAATTGAGGGAATTGGCTCACTTGACAGTATTTTCACTGTATCAATATGAAGATGTGGTTGTTTGAGATACATTTTGTCAGGTGCATGGTGTACTACAGTGGCGGACCGTCATGGCTTGCAAAGCCTTCTCTGCTGGCCTAAAAATATCTGAATGACGGACTGATGTTAATTATATTTTGTCCATGAATTCGTATGAAATAATTCCAAATTGTCTTTCAGGTTCATTTCATTACTTTCCCCCTGTTGTGCTGCTTCCAGATGTGTATTTTCGTACTGAAGCATTTAACCAATCACATTTCGGCCATCATTTGTTACCAGGGTCATAAATCTACCTGGACGCCATCACAATCCGTTCTGCGGGCCATGGAGCATCAAATTACTCAATCAAACTGTTGCTTTAACCAATCAGATTTTGAGTTGGCAACCCACCAGCATCTTCTTGCAGGTGCTGGTGAACGTTTTTCTGACCCGCGAGTGACAAGAGCATACTGGCCAGAGCTAGCACATTGTATCGGTAGCAAGTTGCCTCAGCAAATATGTTCTGTTAATTTAACAGCGGTTTTGTCAGACCACAATGGTCGAAGGAGGAGAAGAAATTGATTTGGTTGGAGAATTACTGTTAAAGCTATATTCAAGATGGACTTTTCAAGAAAAAAATTGACATCATTAAGAAATGTCGGTCAGTTATTTCCTGGCTAATGGTACCGTTTATTGGACTTGTAGTAAATCACACCACACTTTTTTTCATTCTGGATTGATTCAGACGTCTCACTACTACTGAAGGCCCACCACAGGTGTAATACATCTTCCTGGATGTTTACAACAGTTTAAACTTGGGTATATTTTAGACGGGCCAAAACAATGAGATGCCTTCTAGCACATTATGTAATCGGTTTCTTTGGAGTAGAAGCACCAATAATTAGTTTAAAGCAGGGGTCACCAATATGCACACAGGTATCTTTTAGCCCCAAGGACAATAAGTAGCCCGTGGAGCTGTTCTACAATTAACGCTCGAGCGATGTGGCATTGTGATTTTCCAGTATTTTTGTCAAAGTAATTATTTCTAAATGTAAACACTGGCAGAGATTCATGGAAGTAGTAGTCTAGAAATGTTATGATACGTTTTTCTATTTCTTGATTATTATGAGGAATCATTCACATGTTCAGTGTCTAGGCACGATGAATGTCATTCATTATTATTAGTAGCAAATAATAATAATAATGTATGATTTACTGTGATTTTGAGCAGATTTATTTTTTCAGAGGTGGGTCTCACACTAGCCCTTCATGAATCAAGAAGCAATTCTCAATTCAAGGTTGGTGGCTCCTGGTTTAAAGGCTGTTTTGGGAGTATTAATGGTTCTCTTTGAAGGTAACTTAAATTATTTACAGTGTGGATTCCTTTGCTCGTGTGCCCTTGGGAAGTTCATCCCATCACAGTTAAAGCGTTCAATAACGCGTTTCTCAAAGTAAGGCCTGCTGACCACTGGTGGGTGGTCTGTGAGAAACCACGGGAGGTCTGTGAGAATATTTTTTAGTTCAAACTGTCATGTTAGTGTGAAAAGATCAAAAAAGTCACTTCATATTAGTCAGGCAATACAACAGGTAGCAAAGATGGCAGCTTTTGACACTGTGGCTTCCTTAGCTAGTATTGTCGTGAATTTGTGGTTCTGTATCTTGTTTTATTGTAGCAACAATTGATACACATTTTTTTGTTATTTCGTAAGAGGGTTATGTGAATGCCCTTTTATTTTGAAATGGTCAATAAATATGATGTCTTGCTGACTTTTTCCAAATGATTTCCTCTGACATTCTTTGGCTAGTATATCACAATGCCTGTAACCGAATGCAAAGAACTGGTAAATTATTAACACTTACTGCTGAAGATTTTACTTTTTTTGTAGTCGGTTTCAGGAAAGAGTTTTTAGGTAATGAAAGACAAGGAAGCCAACCATGAGGCTGTCTGTCACCACTTTACCTTTATAGGTGTGTATGTGAAAACGACGTGTGTGTCTGCATGTGCGAGTGTGTGGCTATACGGAGACTGCAGTTACGGTGGTGGCGGGGTAAATTTGTGACCCATTCACATTCTTAATAAAACATTCATAGAAGGAGAAGAATGTCATGGGTCTTGTGTGTGTATGTGCACGCATCCATGTGTGCATAGCAGCAGAATGTGTGTTTGTGTTTGTGTGTGTGTGTGTTTTCTTCTGACTGTGATGTTGGGCCTCCAGCAGTGACCCCCACGGAGTGCACCATTCTGTTAGCAAACAAAGGGCTGGCTGTTACCCCCACTCCAACCGTGGACTGTTCCAACGCTGCCGACTGCTCACCGCCGAGCTAACTAAATATTTCTCTTCCTGCTCTGAATTTGTCTCAATAAATAGGTTTATGTTTTTGGGGTTTTCTTTCTCCTTTGGCTCTTTCAACTGAGCGCTCCCGAACACTCAGGTGGCCCCCTAATCTTGGGCCTTGTGGTGCTGGATGTGGCGCCTTTTTGAACTGGGACGAGAGCCGCGACATCCTGACTTTTGTGTGGAATAACATCCCAGAGTAAACTCTCTGTGGAAGTATTATTTCATCTTTCATTGACACTTAACTGATTCCAACTCATTTTGCTTCACTTGCACTTTCAAGGTTTGTGGAAAAAAATACAGAGAGATGGATTGCGATTAGTCAGCGATACTGTTGTTTTTAACGCTGCTCAAATCTCAAGACGAACTGATAAGTTATTCAGAAAAATAAATACAATATGTACTGTAGATATGAGTGGAAAAGCCTTAACGTGCAGAGCAGATGATCATACTTACCATCACTCAATGCTTAGTGTAATCATTATAGTTCCCCCCCCCCAAAAAAAAAAAAAACCAAACAAACATGGGCCGCAACTTTATGTACTCCCACAAAAATGAATAACATTCAACCCCAGAGCAATTACATTACAAGATGGTGCATCACATCCTATTGCAAGTTATTTAATATATCTTGAGAACCTTACCGAGCTACATGATGGGCAAAACATTTCACGTCTCAATATTTATACAATCAAGTGTTACACCACCTACAATTTGGAACACAATGTTTAATCTATACCTCCAATGTCGATTCATTTAATTTGTACGGTGTCAAAAAAACAACTTTTGTATGTCATTAGCTTGTTCTGGTGTACTCTACAATTTGTGACTTTACAAGTAGTGACATTAATAAGTCGTGTTAGGGTGGTACTGGTACACTGCTTTGGGGTACCTCAGCCTTGAGTGCATTGGTGATGCAGAAGAAGGTTTCCTATGCCAATCAGGACGCAGACTTGGATTTATTCTTCATCACTTATTGTACCCACAGGTACAATATGATCAATAGTAAAACAATAAAACACTTAATGCTCGATCTTTGCAAATCCTGGGGCAAATTTGACCGATTGTTGGCAAGTGAAGACTACACAATCTTAGTAAAGGAAATCTGCTCTACTGTGAGAGCGACAACCGTTGACTTCACTCATTAAAGTGGTGTACCAGTCATGCATGCATTCACAGGCCTGATAAGGGCGAAGTGGGTGCATATAATTCGTGAAGATCTGCAGTGTGAAATCGGTACATGGAGTCCATCCCTTCATGGCCGTGGCGGCTAGTATGATCAAATGACCCAAGTGATGCAGTTTCTTATTCTAGGTGTGTCCTAAATTTTTCAACATGCAACTGGAATAAACAATTTCACCACAAGTCCTGTAGTTTAGCCTCATTTCAGATGAATAAATAAATTCAGAAAATTCCAAAATGTCCCAACTCAGGGATGTTTGGGTTTAATCGTTTCACTGTAAATAGAAGTCATATGATCTTTCATTCTGTGCAAAACAGCAACGACGAGTCCACTAAGCAAGTGCGTCGTGTTTACAGGCAGTGCGGAGCCTAGCAGGGCGAGTGTGACGTGAGCAATGACTGCCGGTGTTGTGTTTACTCTGACGCCCGCAATATTCATTACAGGCTGAGCTGTGTGCCGCCACTTCCTGAACAAGTCCCATAGGCCCCGTGACCTTCATTTATGCGGGCTGCCCTTACACCCCATTGGGCTGGGGCCAGGTTGGAGGAAATTACATTGCGAGATTGATCGGCTAAATCTTTTAATTATGCGGCTTTCACAATGCGGTTTGTGCCTTTGGTGGTTGCCAAACAACATTATAAAAGGGTCCACATGCTTGACAATCTGTCCCGTGTTTTATTGTTATGATTAATGTGAAGCCAAGGGTTTCTAAAATGATTTTTTGGGGGGTGAGGCGGGAATTACTGAGGTTTTGTGTGATTGACAGACTACACGAAACACACACAAGAAATCAGCCTCACAATCAGAAAATATATTGTAAAATGGAATTACTTGAATCTTACTTCACACTCCATTTTTCTTGTATTTCGCATGTGCAAGTATGACGAGGGGCGGCCGCGGTAGTTGAGTGGTTAGCATGCCGGCTTTACAGTGCAGAGGTCGTCCCGCTCCAGCCTCCCTTTGTGGAGTTTGCATGTTCTCCCCGGGCCCGCATGGGTTTTCTCTGGGTCCTCCGGTTTTCTCCCACATTCCAAAAACATGCATGGCAGGCAGATTGAACACTCCAAATTGTCCTTGGATGTGAGTGTGAGAGTGACTGTTGTTTGTCTTTGTGCGCCCTGCGATAGGCTGGCAATCAATTCACGGTGTCCTCTGCCTCGTGCCCGAAGAGGGCTGGGATAGGCTCCAGCACCCCTTGCGACGCTAAAGAGGAATAAGTATGCTAAATAGATGGATGGAAGTTTGAAAAAAGAGAAATGTAATTTTTTTTTCTCAGTGGGATTTACTAAATACTTCCTTGTTTTACTTCAATGTGATCATGCCCACACACATTGCCAATACATACAGTGTTGCCGTAAGGATCATTAAAATAAAAGCTCAGTATGCTCTGATGCGAAAGCAGATTTGTCAAATCAATTGGGAATATTATGGAAGCTTTTGAGATCCAAGATCTTGAAGGATCTGTCGGATTGATCATTGGCAATAATATGCATCTCTCCCCGTCGTTTAGAAAGGTGTTGTGACAATCTGAACTCTGAGCAAAGTCATGATTGCAATATCTGTTTGCCTTTTTAGTGGGGGTGTGGATCGGGGGTGTTCAGCCCCCCTGTCGCTTCGCAGCCTATAATTGGACGTGACAATTGGCAAGGTGAAGTCACAGTTGTGTACTTGAGCGGGTAAAACCCATGCGAGTGCTTGATTGACTGGGAACTGAATTTCAGGAAATTAGAGATTGAAAAGAAACATTTTCAATATTTCCAAGTCTTGTTGAATCAGTTTGATATTTCTTGATTCTGGCAATCACTGACACAAAAGAAAACATTTCCATCCACTCAGTTTAAATTGGATCTGTTTTTTCTGGCAAGGTAGCCTATAGAGTAAACGTCGAGTATGAAAGATTGTCGGTGTCCATTGTCGATCTGAAGAAAAAGGCTGAATAGCCACCAATCATACTGAATGGCCTTTGTTGAATACTTCTGGACGGGGAACAATAGTCCCTAATGTAGCTCAGTCTTTCAGAAATAGGGCTGTAGGTAAATAGCCCATAAGGCATAATTATCGGATTTGGCAGTACAGTACTCTATTGAGGTACAGCCCGATTTCTGTACCAGGGCTGAATATGAAACTGTTGACTTGAAATGAGTTGTGTGTTGGTCATAAACCGTCTGATTGACCAAAAACAGGGGAATTTGCAAAGTTGGACAATGGACATGAGGGAGAAAGGAGCTTAGCGGTAACTTGAATGAGGCTTGTACAACACAAGAGCGGTGGATTTAAAATGGAGACACATTCTGGGTTCTGCCATTGACCAGGGTATGGCACATAGCTTGTGTATTAAGGCATGTCATTTTAAACAAAAAAGAAAAATCTATCTGTGGGTAAATTTGCTGTGTCAACACATTGGTCTAGGCTACACGCCAATAATTGCAAATGTCGTTTGCATTTGTTGGACTATGATGTGTTTTATTTCGGAAAAGTGAAGGAGGTGGATTTCATTTGCAGCCTCCGTCCACCAAATATTTGAACCACTTAGCTTCATGAATGTCACAAGCGTGCTCGAGGATATGCCAGCCGTCTTAAGGCAATAGGTGGGGTACATCCTTAACTGGATGCCAGTGGAACTGGAAATAAGAGTATTTGTTGAATGCGGAACCTTAATACTCCCAGAGGATTGCCCCGGAAAAAGCCATTTGGATCAATTAAACAATCATTAAAGGAGCATATGTAAGTGTCAGCGGCACTTCTGATCTCATCAATACATCTTTGTTAACGGCTCGGGCCCATGTTGGGGAGATAAAGTTGTAAGGGCCCAGCAGATTGGGTGGTGAAAGTGTCAGGGGTGAGACATGTGGCACACACCAGAGGATGTCTGCTCACACCCAGGCGCCTCATGTACCATACAGAGCTGATTGTTCCACAGCCACGAGACCTTCAAATGGAACTCCGAAATCCTTGTGTGGTGAATCCTGGCCCCACAGAGGATCCACAAGCCTGGGGTAGCTAATGCTGAATGACAGGCAGGCGCTGATCAAAGCTGCTTCTGGAAGCTCTCCTGTCAACATTCGGATGGCGGCAGAGTGGGGGTGATAAGTAGAGAGACAAGAGCAGGAGGCTCGGTCTGGACCCTGGCCTAGGATCAAGGATCAGACAGCATGACTGGACTTTATTAGCTTCAGCGTAGACAATGCTGTCACCACAGTGGACCTCCGCTATTGCCAGATTATCTCATTTCTCTTTATATGCGGGTGACATAGCGCCACAGCTCAGCGGAGCGCTGGAGTCAGGAGACGATTAGATGCTTGGATAGTAGACACTTGAGTCTGAATTAAAGTTCTCGACGAATCTAAGCTTTGAATGGACTTATCAATCAAATAGGAGGTGGTCTTAAGGCATTTGTTTTTTCTTTTGCTAAGTGTAGCTAGCGCAGAGAGAGAAACCGATTGTGTTGAGTGTATGTGTGATTAATTTATTCACCACAATAAGAAGCTGCTCCTTTCTCTTCTTTGTATTCACAAACCGTAACAAATTGCGCACACAAGAAAAAAAATGGATCTACACATGGTTCTTCTTTTTTCTTTGTCATGTTCAGAATCTATCACAGTGAAGGAAAACTGCTTGTTAAGCACATCCGCTGCGAACTAGGAAGCGGCAGATAAAACGGCGACGAAAATGATGTTTGGCGGGACTTCACAGATCAAGTGTGAGTTGTGAAAATGTTTTGCAACATGCCTAAGTGATTTGGCCATGTGAAAGCAAATTTGAATTGTATATGTGTGTGTGTGTGCATGTGTATGCGTGTGTGTGTGTGTGTGTGTGTGTGTGTGTGTGTGTGTGTGTGTGTGTTCACACGTCAGACCGAGGAGGTTCACCTTTCAACCTCCAGTGACATAAATCCCATGTAGATGTGTAGTGACGTCTCTGTACGTTAAGGTAAATGAAGGTGAAAATAAGGTAGTCACCAATTCGAAGAGTTTTTGGACAAAGAGTGTGTTGAAAACGGCTAAAAATGACGTGACAAGAAGGCTTTTTGAAGCCACAAGTTTTTGGTTAAAAAACAAGCTTTTGAAAATGAGATCATGATTGTTTCTCAGTGAATACCAAGAACAGCTGAGGCGGTACTTTGTCCAATCTTTTCTGGAAAAATGACTATTTACAGCAACTTTTCGAGTTCCGTTGCTGACCAGATGCTGAAATTCTTGCTGCATACGGTATCCTGTATCTATGAATGTGATTCAAAATTGGCATAAAATGCAGCGGGAGAAGCAGCTGTTGCACATGTGTCACTTATTAGTCTGCCATCCACGTCTCAGAGCGTTTAGTCAGATCGTATGAAAACCGATTGCTGAGTCGTCATCTTTACTTTTCATAAATGCAAAAGACATTTCTATAAGTTGTTACCTTGTAAATGGTAAATCTCCAGGAAATGAAACGAAATAATGCCCTCTGATGTGCTTTCCAAAAAAAAAAAGGATCTCAAAGGAATTTCTTGAGCGACTTTTGACTCTATAAAATGAACACATCATCATATATCCAGGGAACATGCTGCCTGAAGCCAAGAAAAACGACTTGCCGCCTTTCACCAAAACCAAGTAGAGGAAATGAAAAGGAAGTAAGGCTAAGCAAAAAGAGTCCAATAGAAAGTTGGTTTTCATCAACTTTGCAGGTCTGACTTCCTTTTAAACGTATTACGGCGTTTTGTTAGTGCAAGACAATGCTGGTCCTCACCTCACACACTGACCAAATTCACAATGGATGCCAAGTTGCCTCAGGGTGTTTGCAACCTTAATATCCAACTTTTATCTTGCTTTGGTGCCTCCTGTTTGTTTCCACTTCGGAGTTGAAGTGAATTTGAAATAAGTGTTTGCTGACCTCTTTCTTCATGCCTCAAAGCAGCATCAAACATAGAAGAAGCCTGATGGATGCATGGCTTGAGGAGCCCGTGATGAGAAAAAAGGAGCGTCAGTGCAGAGCGCTGACGCGCCGTACTTGGAACGGTCGTGGCTTGGAATTGAAGCGGATTTATGTGGGACAGGAGATGTGAGACAGTCTCTTTTCGTCAATGGATGCTGCAGTTTTGTGTTTGCTTTCATCATTTAGCTTGCAACAGACGTGCACATTCCACCATGACGTCCCTGATCCACTGCTGAAAAGGATTTATTTATTTATTTATTCAATACTTCAAGATGGCGCAGCAAGATTGGCCGCCTTTACATCCGCTCCTATATTTTATTTTTGCTGCGCTGAAATGTAAATGAGACAAATAAAGGTTTATCTAATCCAATGTAATGTAATATAATCTAATGAAAAACAGGTCTGATCAAGTATTGATGCATTCACTGTACATTTCGAAGGCCTCTTATTCTGTTAAAACAAACAACAAAATAATTTTACTTCATCACAAGAATCAATGATTTACAGTCAATTAGGCGAAAGTGGAGAGGCATATGCTTGACTTCTGAATTTAGTTCAGTCAATACATAGCTCATAACATTCCACTTACAGAACATTTTCATTTTTGGAAAAGAATCACCGCACATTATTTTGCAACAAAAGAAAACAAAACAAAAAAACATGCAGTAATATAATTCTAGAGAATGAGTAAATGCATTAAAATGTAGAATGTAAAGAATGACTGCTCAACTCATCCTTTTTGCTGCTCTTTCATTCCTTTCTTCATGACTGATGTTGAAATACAGTAGCATAGTAATTATGCGTGTTACACATAATCACATTTTGAGACTTGCTGATTTAGTTTGTGAGCAAGTCTACTTTCTGGTTCTTGTCTAATCATGACCTGTAAGATGCGAAGACTAAACACTTGTTGTGCTATCATTGGCAGCGCCCAGTTAGGAGAAAATTGTACCATGACAGCAAAAAGTAAAATTGCATTTATCTTACAGAAGTGAAAAAAAAAACATTTAAATTCCAAGGAAAACCACAAAAAATCTTAGATTTAGACGGAGGATTTATATTCTAGGGTTGTACCATTGTACCATAGATTATGGAACACATTCCTCTGTTTTTTAATTTTTTTAATTTCAAATTAATTTTAGTTTTTAATGGGTGGGGGAGTTTGGGGGCAAAATTTAATGGTTTGCTTCATGTCTACTCATTGGATATTTGGTACATGAGGCAAGGAAGTGGGTGTGATGATGTGTAAAGGGCCAGATCATTTTTTTTTTTTTATATTCCCCCCCAACATATTATTCTTTTTTTGGAATGAGCCAAACGATTGATAATGCTCCCTGATTTTTATTCCTCGGCCTGAAGCAAAACATTCTTGACGGCAACTTTAGCCTGTTTGAATTTATGACCACACGCTCGGACGTTTTGCTAAACATTTTAATGATTTAGAGTGCTGTTAAACTGCATTGCGTCACACTCTGCGGTATTCCTAATATTTTGGTTATGCTCTTTATTTCCAAATCTTACAAACAGACTTTCCTATTGATGGATACACTCAGTAGTCAATGGCAGCAAAGATTAATATGTGCTTTTTTTTTTTACTTTACGAATGATGACCATTCTTGCAGTCGGGGGTCACGGGCCAACATGGTTCCATTTAGTATGTAAACAGGAAACAAAATAATCTCTCAAAGATGTAAAGCAGTGGTTGAAAACGCCCTTGACCTCTTCGAGCTCCCTACCTCGTCATCTGAAGGTAAAAGCAATCCAATATCCTGCTTTCCGTCTCTCATCATATCTCAATACATCATTTTGATTTGTGTTTGTGTTTGTATAATTATTCCCCTTTCTTTATGGAGCCTGGAGATGTAGTTCAGCATTCTAATATTGCATTTGATCTGGAGCCCTTCAAACGTGTGCCCATAAATCTTGAAATGCAAATCACAGGCCCCAAGGATTGCTGTGGTGCCTTGAGGTCTGAGCGCACTTTTGATGGGGTAAGATTCAAAAGAATAATCACGGTTTGGAGGAATGAAAAGTGAAACCATAGCTGCAGCGGGATCCTCTCTGAAGTGCTTCCGCATGCCTCCTGAGTTAAAAAAAAAAAGATGCCGCCAATAACATCTTGGCCACTTTATGTTTTCCACCCATTGATTTGTGTTATCATCCTCCGAAAGCAACCTTGATAAATATTCCAGAACTCGCTTGACTGAACCCAAGATCGGTTTGTTGAATTTCAAGCTCTATGTGAAACAATCAAACTCTTGTCTGTCATGGAGGCCCCTCGCCCACCCCAAAAGCCTACTCCGAGAATAGCACTGTAAGTGTCTGCTTGAACAGCATGAAAACACATGTAGCAAGTTGCCGTAGCAGGATTTGCTCTGACCACAACACACAGTTTTGAGAAACAGACCCACATGACACCAGAATGTGTTTGATTATTCAGAGTTTGATTTGACCTGAGCTACAAATGTGTGTGTGTGTCCCACATGCTCTTTAATCTAGCATTTTGTGTTTAATTGTAATTCCAGTGATACCTCAGTTTACAAACTTCATTGGTTCCCAGATAGCGTGTGTAAGGTGAAAATGTCTCTTCCAAACATTTATTTACCATAGGAAACCATTAAAAATGAGAATAATCCATTCCCAGGTCCACATAAAACATAATTTTCGACTAAATAAGATTTAGGATTACACAAAATAGACCTTATTTTATGTATAATAAATGTGCTACTGGAATTAAAGAAATAAACTGTACTGTATAATAGTCGTTTTATTTACCTTTGTGATGGTCGTTGATGTCGTTGCCTCTTGATGATATCCCAGTGAAGTTGCTGTGCTTACTTGGCAATAATACACTCGCACCCTATCCCCTGCAAGCTGCTCTTCGTTAATCCAAATCAACAGAAGTTTTTCAACCTCTTCTATTGCTGAGACCGTTGCTTCGACAACAAAGAAACACCCTTAGCCACACGTAGCAATGGTCGACTTAACATACTCGTACTAGGATGCTCTATTCACGCACACTGATTCACCAGCCAACAGCCAGATGGAGTGATCATTTGTCCTAGACATCCTCAAATGACCGACAATGTTCAATTGACCAAAAACTGTCAGACAAGGTGGGACACGGCTGTCCACTTTACATGTCCCAAAATTTATCAGGACCTCCACTACAAAAATGGATTGGTATACATTTGTTATTTTGTGATGCCAACATGAAAGGTTATGCCACATTGATGCCATGGAGGTAAAACTTACTCTTTCTCACTATACCTGCTCCCACTGAGTTGCATCCTAAGGAAACATGGAATTTCCTTCCACTGCTATGCAGAAGACTGTCAGATCTACTGTATGTCCCTCTAGGCAAAAATACACTTTGTCGTTAAGGCCACTTTTATCCTGCCTGCAAGAAATCAAAACCCGAATAGCACAAAACTTCTTGAACTTCAATGAAAATAAGACAGAAGTGATACTGTTTGGTCCCAGTGGTCCATGTACATCTCGTCCTGTTGTCTTAGGCCCCTGGCTCCTTATCTGAAGTCAATTGCCTCAAACTTAGATCTGAAACTGGACAGTGACTTTAAACTTGACAAACAAATTGGTGCTGTTGTTAAATCCAGCTTCTTTCATCTTAGACAGATGGCTGAAATAAAACATTTCCTTTCTCATGAGCACCTTAAAGCAGTAATTCATACCTTTGTCACATCTTGGCTCGATTACAGTAATGCGCTTTACTATGGAGTCAGGCAATCCTCCATAAAGCATCTCCAGCTGGTCCAGAATGCTGCTGTAATAGGGCGCACATATATGTATCCTCCTCTGGCATCACTTGACTGTCTTCCTATACATTTTAGTTATTCTCAAGATCTTATTTGTTTTCAAATCTTTAAATGGCCTGCCTAATAATGTCTGCTGACCAGACATTATTAGATGTGCCAAAAACGAGCCTTTTCCATTGCTGTTCCCACTCTCTGGAATATCCTGCCACTGAACATTCGGCAAGCCCCCACCAGCTGAAAGAAACTACCTGATTGTTTTTGCACGCTTGCTAAATGTTTCTTGCTGTCCATCTGGCTGCAGCCACATTTCAAGCAGCTTGCGGCCTTCTGCTATTATTCTGGAACATCGCATGAGTTTATGATGAGCACCAGAGTCTCTTTTTTTAACCCTGAAAAAGACTGAAGGAAGTGGGTGGTGGTACGTATTTAAATGAAGATAACAACTGACTGAAGCAACACTGTTGGGGGTTTGGATGATTTTTGGAATGCTCAGATGAGAGACTCATCATCCCCTTTGTCATCTTCTCCAGCTTTAGTCTAAAGGGGTTTTTTATTTATTTATTTATTTATTTATTTATTTATTTATTTATTTATTTAGTGTGTTGGATCGTCTGAGTTTCCACGGGAAAAGTGGTGCCACCCAAAGCAAGCCAGTTTTTGGGCTTTACTGCAGATGTCATGTGACATTGCTCATAATTAATTTGGATTCCCCAAAGCCCCAAAGCCAGTTCTTTGTGTTTTATGTTCTTTTTATTCTCTTCTGGGGAGTTGCTACTGAGCGGAAAAGCATTATCAGCCTTGCTTGCCTGCTGAGGTGATAAAAAAAAAGAAGTGTAGTGTTGGCCTTGTTGATTTATTCAAAGTTCTGCTTCTCTTTCTGAAGAGAGGAGTTGATAAAAGCCCCCCAAATTTCTGTTTCTCCCAGTGGCCACTCTCACCAGCTGGCAGTCTTGGACTCGGGCTTTGTGACGGGGGGCGGCCTGCTGGGCTCGCTCTAAACACACCCACGGGGCATCGGGAGAGTGGAGCTGGGAAAAGAGAGGCCTGAGAGAAAACAGAGGCCCCAAAACAGCAGCCAATGACCCTGGCCTGATGCAAACACTTTTGCTCCATTGCAATGACACCACCAAGGAGAAGAATTATCCCACTTGAAAGCTTTGGTAGATCAAAGTAGGAAAGACTGTATTGTAGAATTTATAGAACGGATCTCCTCCATGTCAGAGAATGGCCTTCATTCCCAAAAGAGTTGCTTAGCTATCCTGCGAACAGACATGAGTCAACATGAAAAAGCCTAACTCAATGGCCTTGCCAAACAACGCAGCTTTTTTTTGTCTTTCACTGTGGTACCTTTGCAGTTAGCAAACATCATACAAGTTGAAATGCTGTTTAAACTATTGCCTCTTTTGTTCAATTTATTTTTAACCCTTAACTTGATAGCATGCTACACTGTCCACTGCTGTCCCTGAAAGGGTTTAAACACTGTACACCTCATTGTGATATCCGCACCATATCGAATTTGTTGTCCTAAGTTGCAGTATCATCAAAAAGTAAGTTATATATGAAGTAACTTTGTGTCAAAATGTTTTGACACACAAAACAAAATCTGTTGTCAATATTTTACCACAAAAAAGACAGACAAGACAAAGAAATGCAAAAAAAAAACCTAGAAATATATTGTTTGTGTCTTTTTGGTGGTCTGGTGTGTTTTATTTTCATATATTGGCTGAGATACTAATGTAACTGCAACTCTGGTAATATCGATGAGAAGGTTTCTTCAGCCGTCATCTGTACCAAAGTGAAGGTTTTCGGACGTTTCGCCTCCTATCCAAGAGGTTCGCTGACGAAGCCTCTTGGATAGGAGGCGAAACGTCCGAAACCTTCACTTTTGTACAGATGACGGCTGAAGAAACCTTCTCATCGATGGACCACTCCTGTACGACTGAGAGCTTACACAGACGAACTCTGGTAATAGAAAATGTATTATCCAAGAGGAAAAAAAACATGAAAAAGTACATATTGAGAAGGAAAAAAAGCCCCACAGGGAGCCAGACTGATAATGCCATATCCTGTTTTATCTGATTGAATGCCACAAAGAGAATATACATTCATCTTGTTCTTTTTTTAAGCTGTGCATCTGTTTGTGTTTTAGTTAGTTAGCTTCGTGGATGTCAGAAGAACAAACACATTGTCTTTTTATTATTTATTAACACCAAAAAATTGTATGTGTTCTGCTTTTGGCATATGTGACTTCATAGCATTTTATGGAAAACAATTGTGTTTTTTACTCAGTGGAGGTCCGTATTGGTGGCGCTGCCGGCATTCCTTTGAGATCACAAAAATGTCTTTTACGCCCCATATGCCAGGACTAGAAAAGACTTTGAAGTTTGACAGACCTTTTCAACGTACCGTGCTGGGGCACCTCGACGTCTTAAGACAAAGTCAAATAAACTGAGCCAAATGTTCAAATGGGTTTCAAAAAGCTTGATGCAGGATTTGAAGTTAACAAAAAATGGAGAGCCGACAACAGGTAGACAAAGAACAATAAACAGACAAAAACCCAAGTTGTGTGGGGTAAGGATTTTCGGCTATGTTGAGTGTGTCAGTGTTTGTGCTGAGAAAGACTTGATGATGTGTCATAGCAACAGCATAATTGTCTGAATTATGTGTGGTCGGTAAGATCCAAAAGTTGCATCTTTGCTAAACTGTTAGAAAAGAGAATTTAGAAACGAGAATTTGTTCCAGTCAATTTTGCCCACTTTATTTATTTATTTATTTATTTATTTATTCATTTATTCATTTATTTATTATTTTGTGGTACTACCTACAGGCGAAGCACGATTTAGTCCCATCTACCATTTGGGAACCACTGATGTAGTCCTCACAGCTGCAAATGTTCTGTCGTTTCTCTTGCGGGTAAGCCATTGCTATAAAGTTCTCTTTGTGTTTCCTACTTTATCCAAAAAGGACTTTCATTTCCACGCACGGCTGCATCTTTTGATCTGAAATGTTTACATTGTGTTCCTACATTCGAAAATAAGGATGTACAGTATATGGCCGATCAGCCCATAATTATTGCCAGGCTGTGCCCTAAATATCAGTCAGATTGTTTTAGCACGGCAATCATCCATCACAGGAAAAAAAGAATGTTGCTTTTTGCCTAATTACCTATGACATCAACTGCCGAATGATCCATGATATTCCATGACACAATTTATCCTGCCAGTCAAGATCAGAGGCGACTTGAGTGACATAATGGAAACTATTAGTGTAGCAGCTTCAACCTCAATGCATTTCTGTTCAAAATCCACCATTAAAGCTCATATAGGATTCTCTCAAATTCCCATGTTAGGAGGGGGGGAAACACCCACATGGTCCGCTCAGCATTGTCTGCCACTCCACACGCTCCCATGTCGTTTGTTCCACTTCCCTCAATGGTTTCCATAAACTTACAACCAACTTTTTTTCCTTTTTTTGCCACGCTTCAAAATCAAATAGCACAGGGACCTTTTTTTTACTTCCCTCGTTAAAAGGCTTCCTCATTCAAGTTTCCAGCCGGCGTGCACACTCGGCTTTGAGCAAGTAAACAACAGAGAGGTCCAAATCAATGGAAAAAAAATGTCTCGTGGCGTCAAATGCCTTTTTACTCTGCCCACCATAAAGGCATTAAACATTGCAGGCATTATCAACCTCGGACTGCAAACGCAATAAGGAAGTGAGGGTCAAAATATAAATACAGTATAGACATGGAAAAAAAGATAAAAGGAATATTGAGAGGGGATTGGAAGTCTTTCATACACGGCCATTTATGAACAATCCAATTCCTCACACATTTCTGGAAAACTGTAGCAAATATGTGAAAATGCACAAAAGTTTGATTTAGAAGTAAACTTACGTAACTCTGTACCGTATTTTCCTCTGTATAATTCATTCACTGCCATTCCCAAACGTATTCGGGTTTTGGTTTTTCATGCTGGGGTGCCGATAAAGCGCTGGTAAGACCTCTGGCAATGTTTTTTCCCTTCCACGAGGGGGCAACATTTCCTTTTTTTCCATCTTAAAGCGCTATAAAAACGAATATGTATGTATTGTATTGTATTTTGGACAGCCACCCTTCCTTCAAGCTCATATAACTTCAGACCCATATCATTTAGGAATTAATATTTCTTTCTGATGAAAGAAGAGAGTCTAAGGAGTCTCTTTCTTCTAAAGAGTCTCTTTCTTACGCTGTATTGAAAGTTTATGTAGTCCTAAAACTCAATATTCTGTGGGATCTGCAATTTAAGTGGAATGGACAAAAACCCTGGCACTGGAGTGGTCACATTTTTTGCACATCGTCTGGCAGTGAATAAGATAAGGTGCACCGGAGTATAAAGCGCACCCCTAATGAATGGTGTAGTTTCAAACTTTTTCCATACATAAGGCACACCACATTATAAGGCGCTACAGTAGAAGCTTGGTTTATGCAATATTTCTACAGGGGGAAATGCAGTCAGTGGCTGCTGACAGTCGTTGCGAGACCCGTTGTGGCTCAATAGTACTTCACATATGAGGCACACCTGCATATAAAGCGCAGAGTCATCTTTCGAAGAAAATTAAGCCTTTTGGGTGCGCTCTATACACCGGAAAATACAGTACTAATTTTCTATGGACTGATTGGTTGCTTTCATCACCCCTTTGGCGAGCAGGCAGTTGTTTAGTGCTCATGTATTCTTTCATCCCTCTGTAATATTATTCTTCCTCATTACTGTCTGGTTTGATCGAGAGTTGATGCTACTCCAGGATTTCTTGACCCAAGTCCTTCTTGCATTGTGCGTTGTTTCGCTTAGCGGCACCAATTTGTGTTTCTCTTTCAATCCTGATAGCTTGCAGGGTCTTTGAATATACAAGTCATCATTGTTCCTTCAGTCAATAGCTGGATCAGATGTAAACCTTTCTAGGCGGTAAAAGTGATTGCACGCAAACACTGATGACATCTATCGTAAATGAATTAACCAAAATATGAGGACTCTGAGAGTGGAACTCACCTTTCTATGCCCTGTGTTTTGCCATCGTCACGTTACTTGGTCAACTTCCTCGCACTCGGCATGTGAGCGTATTAGTGTCAATTGCTTGGATACCCGAGGGTATGCATATGTTGGACGGAGGATGTTGAGGAAAGCCCAGGTGAGGTGTTTTCTCACATAACCGTCTTCCATGCGCCGCCAGCTCATTAGAGTTTCCAGCCACTCGGTCCATTCTCCGCTTAGGCTCACACGCATTCCTGTTCAAGCCATCGAGCACCAAGGCGCCAAATCATACAAGATCCTTTTGTGAAAACAGGTTATTAACTTCCTCTGATCTCCTCGGTGTCAGTATGTTGGCGTGGGAAGCCACGCACAATTAAAAAGCAATTTAACAAAGCAATTTAATCCTAAATATAACTGGAGCATCGTTTGGAAGCAAGATGGAAAAAGTTGATGAAACGGTATTGGAAAGTGACATACTTCAAGTGGTCCTGGCTCGGAAATAGTTTTAGGACTTTGAATAGTTTGATTGATGCAGTCCAATTTTCATGTCCCGGTTTCACGCTGCGAGTGAAATTGACCGGAATATGTCTTTGTACCTTACCAAGAGTGTGACAGAGTTAATATTTTCATTTCACTGGAAAATCAGACTTTTCTGCAGCGATTTAGAATATTGCCACATCGAAATGTGACATTTTTAGACGGTGGTGTTTCAAATGGGGAGTCCATACTTGAGGCTTTTTGGCCACCAACACAAGTCTAACTGGTGACAAGAGAAATTTGATTGATCACCTGCGTGGGTGGAATTGTGAAGATGATGAATGTGTCACCTTTAATTCCTTGATGGGTGTGGGAAGATGTCATAATGTTAAGTCTTGGTCACACACCCACAGCATATGAACGCATGCTGAAGGATGCAAAGATCACATGAATGCAGCATTTTTTTAAAATACAGTTTCAGATTTGATCAGAATCAGAACCAGTCTGAAACTCGTGACTAAAAGTTACCCGGACACCAGGGCAGAAAACTGAAAAGTTGCCTGCCCGGCCATAAAGTTGCCTGCCCGATTTTTCACAACTTGAAACACAATAAGACGACTAATCGCCAAAAAAAAACATTGTCGCAAAGTATTAAGGATTGATAATCAGAATATATAACAGAACAACACTTTAAAATTAAGTAATGTATGTACCTACAACAAATGCTCCCTTGCTTAATTTGTCGTAAATTTTTGCTCCAGTTGTCGTTTGCCCATACACTTCCTGGCAGGTTGCACAGTGAAATATTTGCGTTGCGTCGTCTGCAGCAAGCCACGTAAACTCCTCTTTCCACGATGCTCTCAATGTACGTTTACGTTTTGTAGCGTCATATATTTTGTTAGCTTCTTTTGAGCCTCTCTTCTGGGGCTGAGGTTTTGGCTTGATTCCTAACCATGTATCCATTTTTCTTGTGGTCTCTGTGTGTGTACTTTTGAAAATGATATGCAAATGCACGACCTGATAACGCTTGGGAAAGTCCGGGTGCGAAGTTATTCGATGCAGGCTTCTGATTGGCTGCCGAGTATGTCAATTGCCAAACGAACCGAAATTAAAAATTGCCAAACGAACCGAAATTTCAAACCGAACGAATATTTCGAAATCGGAATAAAGCAGACGTTTGATTTGAACCCCCGCCCCCTTTTTTTTCCTGGAAAAAGTTGTCGGCCACCCGGGCAGAGAGGTTCTGGAAGTTGTACGCCCGGCGTAAGAGTTACACGCCTCGGGCATCCGGGCAGACGTTATTTCAAACACTGCAGAAACCCTTTAATAGTCCCACAATGAGCAAATTCGCATTCGATGAAAAGGTTTCTTCAGCCGTCATCTGGACTGCTTTGAAGGTGTCCGATGTTTCGCTCCTCATCGGAAGAGCTTCATCAGCAAACTAAAGATGTGCTGGTAACTCTGGCCCTGTATATCATCTCATCTCATTTTCCGTACCGCTTATTCCTCATTAGGGTCACGGGGGTTGCTGGAGCCTCAGTTGTCTTCGGGCACAAGGCGGGGGACACCCTGAATTGGTTGCCAGCCAATCGCAGGGCACACAAAGACATACAACAGTCACTCTCACACTCACACCTAGGGACAATTTGGAGTGGTCAATCTGCCTGCCATGCATGTTTTTGGAGTGTGGGAGGAAACCGGAGGACGCGGAGAAAACCCACGCGGGTCCGGGGAGAGCATGCAAACTCCACACAGGGAGGCCGGACCGGGATGCGAACCGGCGACCTCTGCACTGTGAAGCCGGTGTGCTAACCACTCGACTACCGGGCCGCCCCGGCCCTGTATATGTAACATGTATTTATGTGCAAGATTATTGCTGATTATTCCTAATTATTCGGTTTATAGTATTTCTCTCCACATGAACGGCATACTGTAAGAGGCAGTTTACGGTGTGAGAAGCGCCACAGTTCTACTCAAATACAGCTGCAAGAAAAAACACATTGTGAAATTAATAGACCACGCTGATCATCATGATCAACATTCTCATCAGAAAGGTGGATCACATGTTGTCGCAAATGAACTTCTTTTGTATCCTCGCAGTGACGTGCAGTCAGGGCCTCACCTGCCTCCCCTGACTCCCCTGTCATCATGGAAATATCAAATGAAAAAACAAATTAAACTGTTATATTTATTTAGTGATTTGTACTTTAAAGTTCTTTTCCATTTAACGTCACCATTTTTAATTTGTTTGAAAAATCGCTGATTTTTCACATTTACCGTTCAAATACTAAGTAGAGACGAGCGGTGAGGCAACAGCCGGCTGAGCCTCACCATGGATTGCGCAATGACTATGCTAACTGTGCTGCCTTGCTCTGCAGTGAGTCTGCATTGCTGTCCCTTTGCATATCACTATTAAAATGTTCAAACAGTGTTGTTACCAGAGGGAGTACCGGGAAGCCAGCTTGCTACTCGTCACGGAGACATGGCTTTTGGCAATCACTCCGGACGCCCACGCAGAGTTGGAGGGCTTCCAACTCGTACGAGCGGACTGTAATGAAGGCAGCGGTAAGCAGAAAGGAGGGGGGATTGCTGTATTTGTGAATGACAAATGGTGCAACCCTGGGCACATCACGGTGAAGGAAAAACTTTGCACTCGCGACATCGAGCTGCTAGCCGTTAGCCTCCGGCCGCATTACCTGCCACGGGAATTCTCACACGTCATAGCCGTGACGACGTACATTCCCCCTACGGCAAATGGCGGCGCTGCCTCCGATGCCCTCATATCTGTTGTAAACAAGCTGCAAACCCAGTCCCCCAACGCCTTGTTTATCATCTCAGGGGACGTTAATCACATTTCCCTGAAATTCTCCCTCCCAACATTCACACAGGATGTAACTTGTGCCACCAGAGACAATAACATATTGGACCTATTTTATTCAAACGCCAAGGATGCATACAAACCCTCCCCCCTCTCGGAAGAGCAGACCACAATATGGTTTATCTCCAGCCTGTGTACAAACCCCTTGTCCAGAGGCAACCAGCTGTGACCCGCACGATCAAAAGATGGTCCACAGAAGCTGAAGAAGCTCTGCGGGACTGTTTTGATTCAACCAGGTGGGAGCTCTTTACTGAGATTCATGGGGAGGACATTGACTCACTCACCAACACCATCACAGACTACATTAACTTTTGTGAACAAAACACCGTACCCACCAGGACTGTGCGGTGTTTTGCCAACAACAAACCATGGATTAATCCCGACATAAAAGTCCTCCTGAAGAAGAAGAAAAGGGCTTTTGTGTCGGGCAACAGAGAGGAACTGAAGGCCGTGCAGATCCAACTGAGGAGGAAGATCAGAGAGGGGAAGAAGGCCTACAGGATGAAAATGGAGGAGCAGCTGCACGCCAGCAATGTCGCTGGTGTCTGGAAGGGCCTGAAAAACATCTCAGGCCACAAAAGCCCAGTGACATTGAACGAAAAAGACAAGGACTGGGCAGATGAACTCAACCGCTTTTTCAATCGGTTTGACAAGACGCCAGCCGCCCCCGGCCCACCGTCAACTTCACCTGTAGCTGCACCTGCACCAACTCTCACTGTGGCCTTACCCTCCCTGCCCCCTCTCACGACCAGCTTTCCACAACCAACATCTGCCCTCCCAACCGTTGCCACACCCTCAGCCGCCACTCTGCCTCCTGGTTCCTGCCTGTCTGTCACAACTGCGCAGGTGAGGAACCAACTGAGGAGGATGCAGGTGAAGAAGGCAGCAGGTCCGGATGATATCAGTTCCCGACTCCTCAAGACCTGCTCCGACCAGCTGTGTGTCATTGTCCAGCACTTGTTCAACCTGAGCCTGAAGCTGGGCAGAGTTCCACAGCTGTGGAAAACGTCATGCCTGGTCCCAGTGCCCAAGATTGCCAACCCCAAAGAGCTCAACAGCTACAGACCGGTGGCGCTGACGTCTCACCTGATGAAGACGCTGGAGAGACTCGTCCTCGCCCACCTGCGACCGCTGGCAAGCTCATCGCTGGACCCGCTACAGTTTGCCTACTAGCCCAGCATCGGTGTGGAGGATGCCATCATCTACCTCCTCCATACGGCGTTGCTGCACCTGGAGAATGCTGGGAGCACGGTGAGGATCACATTCTTCGATTTCTCCAGTGCCTTCAACACCATCCATCCAAGTCTACTGGGGGACAAGCTGCGGCATGCCGGAGTCGACCATCACCTCACATCCTGGATTACAGATTACCTCACAAACAGGCCACAGTACGTGAGAGTAAAGAACTGTGAGTCGGGCAGGCTTCTCTGCAGCACCGGAGCGCCGCAGGGAACAGTCCTGGCTCCATTCCTCTTCACCCTCTACACCTCGGACTTCAATTACAACACCCCAACCTGCCACCTTCAGAAGTTCTCTGACGACTCAGCTATTGTCGGCCTCATTACAGAGGGAGACGATAGGGAGTACAGGGGACTGACAAAGGACTTTGTGGACTGGTGCCATCAGAATCACCTCCAGATCAACACCGGGAAAACCAAGGAGCTGGTGGTGGACTTCTGCAGGAAACAATCTTCACCTGCACCATTGAACATCCAGGGTTCGGACATTGAGAGGGTGACCTCCTACAAGTACCTGGGTGTTACTCTCAACAATAAACTGGCCTGGACTACAAACACGGATGCCCTAATCAAAAAGGGACAGAGTCGCCTCTTCCTCCTCAGGAAACTGAGGTCTTTTGGAGTTCAGGGGTCACTCCTAAAGACTTTCTATGACTCTGTGGTGGCATCAGCCATCCACTATGGCATTGTCTGCTGGTCAGGCAGCATCACCACCCGGGACAGAAAAAGACTGGAGCGCTTTGTCAAGCGGGCCAGTTCTGTCGTGGGCTGCTCGCTGGACTCTCTAGAGGAGGTGGGCAACAGACGGACGCTAGCTAAACTAAAAGCTATGACGGACAGCCCCTCCCACCCCCTCCTGCCCATCCTGACAGCTCTGGGTAGCTCCTTTAGCCAGAGACTATTACACCCGCGCTGCAAGAAGGAGAGGTACCGCCGCTCGTTCCTACCGACTGCTGTCAGGCTTCACAATTCCCAATGATCACATGTGAAAAAAAAAAAAAAAAAACTGGATACTTGTAAATATGGGTTGTTGCAATATATCTAAATGCATTTCTTGATTCTGCACTATGTACAGTCTTGTTTATAGAACGGTTTTTGCACATCTACATTTGCACAGTATACAGTTGACATTTTTATTTTGTTATGCTTAGAATATCTTGTTTTCTATCCTTTCACTCCCATCCCAACCCCATCCCTCTTCAATTGCTGCTGTGGACTGCAAATTTCCCCATTGCGGGACGAATAAAGGTATTCTGATTCTGATTCTGAGTATATGAACTAAATGTCTACAGTTTAGCTGATGTATATAATGTAGAGTCACTTTACATTATAAACACTGTACTACAGTGTTTATTTTATTTTATTTTTATCAAAACTGTGTGCATAGGTGAGGCACATAGTTCTCCTGCCTCATGACAGGGGGAGCTGGTGATTACAGATTCTTCTTGCGCCTCCTCGGCTGCAGAATAATAAAATTGGTGAGAGCAAGCTACAGTAAACAGTTTGCAAGTTAAGTGCAACCATCCAGTCATTCTTCGTGTGGCTTGGCCTTATTTTCAGAATGGAGGATTACATATCTAAATTGAAAGAAATAGAGAGATTTTTAAAATTGAAGAAAGATAAGGAAGGCTTCTACAAAGAAGTTATCAATGCCTGGACTTCATTTCTAAGTAAAGGTAACACGATAATCATGTTTTTTTAATTCGTTTTTTCTATGCTACAATTTATATAAAGAATGCGGACATGACATTTTAAACAAGACACGTTAACTGTTGCCAATCAAATGGTGAATAAGCTACTCTGTAGAGTTCATATGTTTGTAAATCTGACTGTGATGACATCAGTGCCTCACCAGCCATGACCCTCACCGCATGTCACTATATCCTCGTGTAATCAAATCATAAAGATGGCAACAGCGGTGCACACGACAACCGCAGTCTGAACACAGTTTCAATAATTTGACGTAAACTAATGTTCACAGTACAAAGCCGCAACAACTCCTGCGCCATTCACAAATCTATCTTGATCAAACTGCACCATGGTCACGCGGCACCTGCTTTGTTCCCCAAACACCTTCTTTGAAGAAAGCCTCCGATGGGCCTCTTTGACATGTATTGTTTGGCCAGGGGAATTTAGACCCCTCAGTCCCTGGCCTTGGCCCTCGCCTGCAAAGCAACCCCTCGGCAAGGCTGCCACTGTGACGAATGCCCCATAGTCGTGCCTCTGGGCATATGTGTGTGTGTGTGTGTGTGTGTGTGTGTGTGTGTGTGTGTGTGTGTGTGTGTGTGTGTGTGTGTGTGTGTGTGTGTGTGTGTGTGTGTGTGTGCGTGTGTGTGTGCGTGTGTGTGTGTGTGTGTGTGTGTGTGTGTGTGTGTGTGTGTGTGTGTGTGTGTGTGTGTGTGTGTGTGTTTTTCAGACAGGGAATGAGAGAAAGTGTGACTAATGTCTACAGAATAGTATTTATACATTATGGAGCCATTAGTAGTTTTGGCTCCTGGATGGAACAGCAGGGAGGGAGACACGCATTGTCATGCTCCTGGTAGCTCATTTTGCACCCCACCCCACACACACACACCAAATTCAATTTCCTACTATCATCCCAACAGCCATGTCAAAGAAAGTTGAACCGCTGAGTTTCAAGGTTTCAAGGCAATGTTGTGTTGCATTACTCTATGACGTTTCACAACGTAAACCAGTGGCAGGCCGTGCACGTCAACCCCAGGCCTTCAGCAGTGCTACGTCTTAATCAATCCCCTGTGAGTGTGGTGTGATATTACTTCACGTCCACAAAAGAAGGCCAGGAAATAATTTGTGACTTGAATTTAAGAAATACTGTCATTAAACTGTTCAAAATTTTATGATGAACATGTGCATAAACATGGAGGCACTGTATAGAGCCTGCATTTTTCTTATGATGATACAAGTGCAGCGTGTTCTACCGGAGACAAATTCCTTGTGTGTTCTACATACTTGGCAATAAAGATGATTCTGATTGTGATTCTGATAACCATAAAATTTCAATCTTATTTGCTATTATTGATAGCTTCGGGGCTGTCCAACCTAAATGATGTCCATCTCTTCCCCAAATGTCTGTCTTGAAAATGGCTTTACCAGTATATATGCAACCAAATCAATTTCTTCTCCTCCTTCAGCCATTGTGGTTCGACAAAACCGCTCTTCTCTTAAATCAACACAATATATTTGCTTGGGCAGCTCGCTACCAATAAAGTGTGCTCGCTCTGGCCAATATGCTCTTCACTAGTGGCTAGTGATACCATAGTATCATTGGCTAGTGACTAGCCATTGATGTGACTATCGAATCATAATTTGCGAAAACTGACGTTGCCAGCTCCTTCAAGCAGGCCTTGGGTTACGAACTCAAACTCTGATTGGTTAAAGCCACTGTTTCATCTGTATTAAATATTATGCTCCAGAGCCTGAAGAACTGATTGTGAAGGGGTCCAGGTCGATTTCTGACCCTGGTAACAAATAATGGCTGAAATGTGATTGATTAAATGCTTAAATACGGAAGCACACATCTGGAAGCAGCACAACAGGGGAAAAGCAATGAAAGGAAGCTGAAAGACAATTCGGAATTATTCAATAGGAATTCATTGACAAAATATAATTCACATTATTCTGTGATCCAGATATTTTTAGGCCATCAGAGAAGGCCTTGCACGCCCTGACGGCCCACCCCTGTATATTATCGTATATATACGATATTTGCTCATCAGCAGAAGGGATCTGGGTTTGTCGAAGGGATCTGGGTTTGTCGTGGAGAGAAACATCAAGATTGGGAAGTCATGGACTGACTGCCAAACCACTATTCCATCATGCTGTCATTCAACACATTGTCCTAATGTGACGGTTTACTCTAAATTGTTGTCTAGACGTGGAAGTAATGGAAATGACCACACACACATTTATATTTATCAAAGAACCGCTATATAAATTACATGAAAATCAAACTTGGTCATCACAGCTGTTGACATGAATCAGCCTTGATATTTGAATTGCAATCACTCTTCATCATGTTTCCAAGTCTAGACAGACCCAGACAAAGAAAATATTACCTTTCAGTTAAGGAAAGGCCTCAATTCACATGCTATTTATATAACACAGAGGAAGTCCCCAGCGGAGTACCCTAATGGTACCAGCAGATAAAACACTCTACAAACACAGATAAGAGATAATAACTTGGTTGTGGGAGGGGTGTGGGCCAAAGGGAAAACGGCAATCATAACATAAACAGGCTCGTTTAGTCTTATTGACACAAGAACACATTTTGACATTTGTATTGGCAAAGATGATAAAAGTCCAAGTGTTCTGTTCAGGATGTTGAGTGAGATCATCAAGGTCCAGATTTGTCCTTTATTGAGGGCAACGTTGGAAATGGTCTTTGTGTGTGTGTGTGTGTGTGTGTGTGTGTGTGTGTGTGTGTGTGTGTGTGTGTGTGCGCGTGTGTGTGTGTGTGTGTGTGTGTGTGTGTGTGTGTGTGTGTGTGTGTGTGTGTGTGTGTGTGTGTGTGTGTGTGTGTGTGTGTGTGTGTGTGTGTGCGTGTATAAAAGAAGCAAGGTGTAAAAATACCATACTACTCCAAGATAAACTCTCTCTCTCCCACGGCCTGCCACTTACAGAGAGTCATGCAGCGTGGGAGTGTGTGAGGGGGTTGCCCTGTGAGTGTGTGTGTGCGTGCATAGGAGGTTTCCCTTCACCTCGCAGAAAAGCTCCATTGAAGTTGGCTGTCACTCCTCGCAAGTGCGGACAGAAGGTCAGAGAGAAGCTTTTGCCGATTTTCCACCTACAAACACTTGAGCATGCTTGCGTGCTTCCCTCTATTTGTGTGGAAGTGGAGGGCATTTTCAGGGTGTGACTCATGCACAATTGAGAGGGGAAATCTGTTTTCATGTGGCTAGACCGAGGTGCACGTGGCCCCGAGGAAGATGAAGGAAGCTTTTACAATTAGTAACTCAGTGCTCTGAGGCTCGTCTGTGGAGTGCATAACATGTAGCTTGACAGGTAATACATGTAATTGGCAATTCATAAAACATCATTTGAGTTTCGGGGGTGTATACATGATGGCATTTCTAAAAGTGTTAAAATCACACCAAGTTTGCTAGCATTTACAGACATAACGTAACTAATTCACTGCCATTCACAAATGTACTAGGGAATTGAAAATATGACGTAGAGCGCCATTCCCGAATTAGTTCGGGTTTTGTTTTTTCTTGCTTGGGTGGCGATAAAGTGCTGGCCATAGCCTCTAGCAATCTTTTTCCCTTCCACAAGGGTGCAGCATTTCCCTTTATTCCACGTTAGTACTTTCTTCGAGCTTCAGCTGTTGTTAAATATAAACCAATATGTATGTATTGTATTGTATTGTATTTTGGACAGCCACCCTCATTTCAAGCTCAGATAACTCCAGACCCATATAATTTAGGAATTAACTCTTTTTTTCTGATGAAAGAAGAGAGTCTAAGATGTTTTACGCTGTTTTGAATGTTTATTTAGTCCTAAAATTCAATATTATGTGGGTATTGGAATTCTAGTGACAATGACAAAAACCCTGGCACTGAAGTGGACGCATGTTTGCACGTCTGGCACTGAATGAGTTAAAACTCTAAACAAAAGTGAAAGAAATAAATCACCATCTAATAAATATATTTTTATCGATACGTTAAATGCACACAGCGGCATGGTGGACCAGTTATTATCACATTGACCTCACAGAACTGGGTGAGATTCCATTTCATCACTTTGCTGCTGTGAAATGTAAATTTCTCCACTGTGAGACTAATAAAGGCATATCCAATCCAATCCAATCCAATTTCTGGCCTTTCTGTGTGAAGTTAACATGTTCTCCTCAAGCCTGCATGAGTTTCCTCCCACATTCCAAAAACATCCATGATAGGCTGATTGAACACTTAAACCATTGTGTCCATTGTGGTGAGGGTGAGCCCTGCAATTGGCTGGCAATCGGTTCAGGGTGTCCTCCACCTATTGCTCGAGGACAACTGGGATAGTCTCCAGCACCCCCTTGCAATGTTTTCAAATGAAAAATGGATAAATAACACACACACACACACACACACACACACACACACACACACACACACACACACACACACACACACACACACACACACACACACACACACACACACACACACACACGCACATTCACAAATCCTATTAACCCTGGCTATACACTGGCATGGTGTGAATGAATTGGTCATTGAGCGTTTTGGTCTCTCCCCCTCATTCCCGCTTTGTACAAGACACCTCGTGGGGTTGTTCAGTTCTGTGGTTTGGTTCAATATGCAGCATTGTTTCGTATTTAGTTTTACAGTGAACTTCAATTGGTTGCGGTCATAAACAGCTGGAGGCAGGCACTTGAGGCTTTTTTAACTGTTTGCTATCTGACCAACTGCTGTCTGGTGTGACGTTCGCAGCCGCAGGCCCATGTAGAACTCGTAACTTTGATTTTTCCTAATAACTCAAGGCAACAAATCAGCCAAGCCACATATGCCAGTTACTCATATGTTGAGGTAATAGCTGTTCTATTACATTACACTGGAGTTTCAGGATCATGGTTCAAAAAAAGAAGAAAAAGCCAAGCAGAGCAAGGTTTTCCAGTGTTCTCTGAAATTTTCACATGCAACACAACCAGCTTTTAAGTACCTTTTAGCCGCCGCCTCCTCGGACTTCTCAGCCTTTCCAGCTGGGTTCTGCCAGCAAACTGTCAGGTCAATAAAATGTGACCTTTGACTCCGGGCATCCAATAAGGTTCCTCAATTTAAACTTTGACATCTCGAATCGATGTAATTTACCATGGGCTCCAGTAAATGAGCACTGGAGTCTCTGTGACAAACAGGCAAGTGGACGAGTAGCCCAGCCGGAGAGCCGCCATGTTTAATGTTCATCACGTTGACACTGACCTACTTGTAATGTGCCATCTCATCTATAATGTCAAAATAATCACACACTGACATTTTAAGAGGAGGAGGGGGATACATACCCTTGATCGATATTCATCAGCCATGCTACATAATAAGATGAGCACGAGATTTCAGTGCTTGGATGTCACCTTTCAGGATTTATGGTTTATTTGCTTGCCAATGCGCACCCCTTCAAACTAACGTCTCAACTCGAATCCGACACAGATTGATGGTGGTCGCGCTAACACACGGTGCCGAGCGAGCAAGCCAATGTTGAAGGCAGTGACCTGAAGCAGAGGTACCGTCGAATGCTGTCCCAGTCTGAGGTCCCCCTGCCTTCCACAGCCACATTTTAATCACAAGCATAATTTGGATCTACACTAATGAATACAAATGACTTCCAGGAAACCACAAGACGAGAGTGATAGATCATTATTGCCGCTAACATTCACATATCTGACACCTCTTTTCAATTAGCGGCCCCCGTAGAGCTGATCAACGAGGCCCTCCGCTCAAATGAAGACAAACGACAGCCCTCACCATGCGGTGGATCTTCCTTCGCTTCTTCAATGGCTTTCTAATTTAGGAACATCTTTGACACGACGTGATTTGACGTCAGTGTCTACCCTCCCCCTCCTTTTGGAGAAGTTGATGTGAAAGTCACATAATAGAAAACAGGTGTTAATCAACCTTACTCGGATGTGACACCCAATTCAGGAGGGACTTTCACAAAGAGAAGATCGTCCTTGCCACTTAATGACATGGAGCATTCTCTTCACAAAGACGCTTTCCTATCCACTTAGTCATAAATCCTTCTTTTTCCCCCCATTTCATTTCAATGATTGGCTTTTAAATTAGTATGGAACCGTTTACAGTCACATTTTGGAATTTGAATTTGAATAAACAGAATACACCAGTACAATATATACAATATACACACGTAGAGATTTAGATTGAGTGAGATAACATGACATCACTTATGACTTGCTCGGTTCAGTGTGTTTGTGTGTTTGGTAGACATGCTTCAACTCACCGGACATCTATATCTCACTCCCTGGCGCATCTGTAAATGTGGTTAAAATAAGTAACAGACTACATTTTAGACTCTCGAAAAGCAGGTATGCACCTCGAGTTGATCAGATAAATTTGGTGTTCCGCGGATGTGTGGCAGATATCATTGGATGTCAGAACACCAGTGGGACACAATCCCTCTGAACCATTGTCAAAATTATCCATCCATCCATCCATCCATCCATCTTCTGCCGCTTATCAGGTCAGGTTGCGGGGGCAGCAGCTTCAGTAGGGAAGCCCAGACTTCCCTCGCCCCAGCCACTCAAGGCGTTCCCAAGCTAGCTGGGTGACACAATCTCTCCAGCGTGTCCTCGGTCATCCCCGGGGTCTCCTGCCAGTGGGGCATATCCGGAAGACCTCACCAGGGAGGCGTCCAGGAGGCATCCTCATCAGATGGCCGAGCTACACCATATGTCAAAATTTATTCATTAAATTAGTCATCAAGTAGAGTCAATGAGATAGCGGTGTTTTACTTGGCAATGTCTTATACAGGTCGCAGGGAGTACGTGTATTTCTTTTTCGACCAAAAATTGCGGAACCAGAAATAGACTCGCTGGATTCTGTTCATGATGTTTGGTTGGTTGGATGGTTGATTAGTTCGTAAACTGCAACAACTCGCCAACTTGATGTGAACTGTTTGACAAAAAATGTCAATAAGAATTCAGAAATAGGTGTGGACAGTCTATAAGCATTTTGACATTTCTACAACATCTACAATAAAACAACCATTTTTCAAATAGAATACAAATAAATGGTAATCATTGATTGCCATTTTGACTGCTCTTTTGACATCAAATGATGCACTGTCTGTCTTTACTTTACGCTGTATTAGTCATCGTGTTACATGAGAGCTTGCTTCCAGTCCACCACAGAAAAACCCAGAGCCAAAACTATTTTAAAAGCAACTGACTTTGGAGCAAATATGCAATAAGAGACCAAAAATCGTCATCAGTTTCCTTTGACAAGTGTGCGGTTTGTTTGTAGAGAGGAATGAATGGCTTCTCTGTGTCTCTCAGTCAGTGGGATGTCATCACAGACGAGACTGTGGGGGTCATGACTGCCCTGCGCGGTTATGACAGTCAACCTTCTTCAGGCAAGCAGTGGGTGGGAGAGGGTCATCTCCAAAATCTTATCTTAACCTACAAAGTCTGGTTAAGGTCCTTATGTTTGTGCAAAGGCAGACGGAATGAAAAGAAAATATGGATTTGGTGACAACCCATGTGATCTTTGATCTCACACATCAAGCACACAAATTTAATGGATAAATATTTCTCTCATCTACACACAAACAAGTAAATGTGTCACGTTCGATTTTATCCATTTAAATTCATTCAAGATGGATCGGTGATGCAATTTTAAATACAGGAAATAATACTCTGCAAACCACATGCAGCATCTCTAACATGGACAGTGAAAAACCTGCTGGTTTTAATATAGTAGGATGTTTATCCAGCCATTCATCCATCCATTTTCCATACCGCTTATTCCTCATTAGGGTCGCTGGAGGTGCCGGAGCTTATCCCAGCCGTCTTCGGGCACCAGGGAGGTGAAACCCTGAATTGTTTGCCAGCCAATCGCAGGGCATACAGAGACAAACAACCAGTCACTCTCACACTCACACCTCGGGACAATTTGGAGTGTTCAATCAGCCTGCCATGCAGGTTTTTTTTTAATGTGGGAGGAAACCGGAGGACCCAGAGAAAACCCACGTGGGCCCGGGAAGAACATGCAAACTCCACACAGGGAGGGAGGACCGGGTCTTGAACTCACGCCGTCTGCACTGTGAAGCCGACGTGCTAACCACTTGACTCCCGGGCTGCCTAGCATATTTATTTTAAGTTGAAAAAAATCAAGAGTTAAACTGAAGGTAAATGTTTGAATTTGCCAAAAACATAAAAAAGTACTTTAAAACGCAAATCAGTCTTTCTCCTGAGACTTTATGTCTAATAGCATTAAAAAAGTGGCACAGAATGTCGATGTGGAACTGTCGCGACTGAGAATATAACTGGATTTACTTGGGAAATTAGATGTGAGACAGTCTCGTTCGTCAATGGATGCTACAGCTTTGCGTTTGCTTTCAACATTTAGCCTGTAATAGAAGTGCACATTTCACCATGACATCCCTGATCCACTGGTGAAAAGAATGCCTTGATCCTCTCGTCTTCCATTTAGAACTGCTTCATACAACATAGAGAGTGCAGAAAGTGCTTAAGATTGAATGACTGTCTGTGCATTTTGTGACACTTTATTTATTATTTTGTTGTTTTGACTTCAAGTTGGCGCCGCTGGTCATCAGCACTGTGAGACTAATTAACTAACTGTTACTTAACGCAATGTCTGTAAATTTAATTTGATTTGGATCAGTTCAAATTGGTTTCAAAATGTGAATTGAATTGCTTTTCAATTGCGTCTGTCCTATTCCAATTGCCTTTTTTGCACTAAGCCTGATACACTCAAGAAGATTGCCAGCTCTGCAAAGCACATGTATTACCTATCAAACCATATTAAACATCTCCACAGCCCTGCTAAAATTCAAAGTTGTGTTGCTTTTAATAAATGACACCACAATTGATCAACATCCACCATGGCCATCTATCGGACATTGTGCACACTTGTCACTATACAGTGAACCCTCGTTTATCGCGGGAGGTACGTTCCAAAAATAGCCCTTGATAGGTGAAATCCGTGAAGTACAATGTAGTGAGATTTTTTTTTAAGAAGTCTTTCTCCGAGAGAACAACATTGTTATCAGTAGTTGTTGGCACTCTCTCTTTTTTTCTTTCTTTTTTTGAGAATAGAGAGAATGCTCCATGAGCTGTAAAAGCCAGTGTGTTTGATTTTATTCTGCTTTGTTTGCAGTGTTGTTTGCAGTGTTGTTTCTTTTACTTTGTTTGTGTGCACATTTGCATGCCATTAATAAAACTTAAAACAACTTTTTTTTCTCTATTCTCAAAAAAAAAAAGACAAAAAAGAGAGTGCCAACAACTACCGATAACAATGTTCTTGCCTCGGAGAAAGACTGCTTAAAAAAAAATAGTTTTTTCCCCTGAAAAAAATCCTCAATGCACTGAAGCTGCGATAAGTGAACCACGAAGTAGCGAGGGATCACTGTATATCAGATGTGTACAGTATTATTTTAATTGGACACTCTTGAAATGTTTTTCCTCACTTGATTTGTATGAATTATAAATCACAGTAATGGAGGAAAACAATTTGAAATGATTTGTTTTGGTCTCATTTTTGCAAGACATACAAAACTGGCATTTGAACAGGGGTGCGTAGACTTTCTATATCCACTATATATAGTCACCTTCAAAAAGCACTGATGGCAGGTATATGCTTGCCTTGCTATTCTGTTGTGGTAGCCAAAAATCCTTCAATGGTGCAAATGTTTGAGGATTAGGTCCAAAAGCTTTAATTGAAGAAGACATGGAAGTGGACTATTGGATTTCCAAATAAAGCCACACATATGTTGATCATTTCTTGTTTGCATCGGTTACCAGCGTTTATGTGGTCTGTAACCATTAGACTCCCTGACGTGGCGGTAAAAGTTGACAGGGGAGGAAGTGTATGCTCCACATACAGTTATACACTGTGCCCAACAGGGAGCTCCATGATTTACGTGTCGGCTCATTTTGTCACCCCACTCCCAGCCGCCTTTAAATCACAGTCCCTCTCGTTGGAGATTCCTATAAAATCCTCTGAAATGTCATTTGGCTCTGCTATTTATACTTTAGATCACTTATAGTAGTTCCTGCATGTGCCCATATTGGGAAATGTCCAAAAGCTAGATCGGTAGATAATATTTTACAATTAAACTTAATCGAGTGTTGTAGGAGGAGAAATGCACACAGTGTGATAAATTGCTTGCCAAATAGTGATCTCCAAGCTTTCAACTATTTAGTGCGTCAGCACTAAATACATTTTCATAATTTTGTGATTTTATGCACTTCTTATTGTCACTCATTGATTAATATGTGAGGTCGACTTGTTAACACTGCAGAGGTGCAGGGTCCCCTGTAGGGTCTCCCTGTACCTGTGTGGCATTTCTCTGGGTACTCCAGTTTCCTCCCACATTCCAAAATCATGCATGGTAGGTTAATGCAACATTCTAAATTGCCCGTAGGTGCGTGCGTGAGCGCGAATGGATGTTTGTCTCTCTGATTCGCCGCAAACCAGTTCAGGGTGTACCCTGTCGGCTTCCTAAAGACAGCTGGACTAGGCTCCAATCATGCTTGTGACCTGTGTGAGGATAAGCGGAACAGAAAATGATTAGACGGATGGATGCCATTATAAAAGTTGTGTCCTCACACATATTCATACGCAGACTGTAATGCAGTCAGTTCCATTATTAACCAATTATTCTACCTTTCCGCAAAGTGGTATATACACGTTTGCAAGGGAGTTAACCCCTCTCTCAACATCAGGTTCATGTGTGTAAGGGCATTTCCATGTTGTCACAAAGCCCTCTGTGAGAGCGACTTATTTACCCCGCAGTAAAAGCCGAGAGGGAGTATAGGCTGCAGTAAAAGTGAAGAGGTGCTCAGTGAAATAAGATTTAGGGCCACCTCTTTTTGCCTTGCACTCTGTGTGTATGCGCCTGTTACCTCATTCGAGGTGAGTTACACTCTGTTGGGGTGTCAAGGGGTGCTACAACCACACAAGCACATCTTTGAGTAGACTTTAATAAGAGAGTCAATAGTTACATATCGGTCGGTGCAAGTGACAAGATATTCATCGAATAAATATGCCGCAGTGCAATTAAGGATGATTACATTTCACAATGTGATTGCTCTTCTTCACAGTACACGATGCATTTCTTCACAGACAGAACAGCAAATGTGCTTTCTTACTTGAAGATTCTCAAAGGGAGAGACGACGTTAAGCAGCGTCGAGGGAAAAGCATTCACATTAGAGAGAGTGATGGCTCCGGAGGCGGCACATGAACCGAACCCCCTATCCGCACCCTCCTCTTCCCCTCGGAGAGTATTGCTTTGCTTCGTTACATTCTTCATCATGGTCAAGTCGACTCCTTTGAGAGTGTGCATGCACTGTTGGAGCTGGTGTGTGCGCGCGCGTTTGTGTGTTCTTCAATGTGTAGCCTCTTTCACACAGTGATCCAGTAAAATTGCCTGAACAGAACAACCGATATTCAACAGTAGCCAAAATGGAAATGTATAATGCCACTTAGCAGTTTTTTTGACGACGATACTAGTGCAGCGTGTTCTACCGGAAACAAATTCCTTGTGTGTTCTACATACTTGGCAATAAAGATGATTCTGATATTGACGTTTGTTTGACATTTAAACCGAACCCTGTCACAATACCTGTTCCCGATTGATGACAGATAAACATGCGGACTGAAAAATAAAATGGGGGATTTTTGCTGGTCGTGTAAAAGGCATTATGGGTTTGCTGACAAAGCAAAAAGTTACCCAAGTTGTTTTAGTTTTTTTTTTTTTTTTTTTTTTTTTAGTTTTTCTAAAACAAATAAGGTACCTTTGACTATCCAATTTTGAAATGCAAAATAGCCTATTATATATTCAATTAAAAAAATTGTAATGAAAATGTAGCGTGAAATATTGCAACCTAAAAATATTTCGAACCATTTTGAATGGGGTAAAAAAAGTATGACTAATTTTCAGTCATTTTCCGACAAATTTAAAAGAAAAATGTGATATCCTTAATGGTCTACTTGGTTAATGGTCTACTATATATATATATATATATATATATATATATATATATATATATATATATATATATATATATATATATATATATATATATATATATATACAGTAAAGTCTCGTTATATCGATATTCAAGGGAGTCCGAAAAAATATCGATATAACCGGGACTATCGATATATCCGACCCTGTTTGCATGTAATTTTCTCCGTGCGTGCATAGAAATAGTATCGATATAACCGGGACTATCGATATATCCGATATCGATATAATGAGACTTTACTATATATATATATATATATATATATATATATATATATATATATATATATATATATATATATATATATATATATATATGTAACGGAGTTGTACACTTAGGTTATTAAATTATGAAGGAAGTGACGCAATGGCGCACAGTGTGGCACTATGTCCCGCCCATAGTTTCCAGAACAATCTCGAGGAGATTCAGGGTGAGTCGCAATTTTCTGTTGGTCTCGATTAACGCGCATTTTCATGACAATATCTTATTTTGTTTCCCCTTTTGTACTGTCTAGTGTTATCTAATTAGTTCCCTTATTCATTCGAGTCCAGATTACTTTTTGTGTCTTTATTTACTTCACGTTTTGTCGAGTGGAACTTAGCTTCATAGTGCTTTTCTATTGCGCAGTTAATCACAAGACGAAACCCATGCGACTTCACCCATCCCTTCTGCCATACTGTGTTGCAGGTAATAATTGTTTCATTTCGTTTTTATTGAACAATATTTAGTTTCTTGTGTCGTGTTTCATTTGCCCGTGAGTGTCCGTGGCGGGTGGCGCCATTACAAGCGCACCGCGTGTTCTGCCGAGTCTCCGCCCATGATGCGTTCAGGGACATCTTGTAAATAACAGTGAACTTGTGTTGTATTCTCTTTTTCTGTAAATAACCACTATACGATCACATGTTGTTAATTCTGTTTTGTTATCTACAATGTTTTGCATTTGAGAACAATCTCGAGGAGATTCAGGTTAATCACAAGACGAAACCCATGCGACTTCACCCATCCCTTCTGCCATACTGTGTTGCAGAAATAAAAGAAATAAAAAGACACATCCACGCGTCTCGTCTTCATTAATACGGCAGCATCGTGGGGATGAAGACAGTCACTGTTGTGACACCCGTCACATTGGTGCCGTGACCCGGATTCACAAGTGACTCTCCACTTCGGACCGGGACCGCGATGCTGCACAATGAAGACGCTGTGCAGTCCCATCACTCGGTGGACGGTGTGTCGACCCCCGTTTTGAAAATACATGTAGTGTGTTAATTGTCTGACCTGCTGTTTTGCAATTAGTGTGTTTTTTTTTCATGTACGTGTTTTCGTGTGTTAAGTCTAAGAATGAGCTCCTTACATGTAACAAGTAGCACACCTTTGAGTGTGTTGGTAGAGGCTTCCCAACCGTGTAACAGTTGTATAGTGCAATCCAGAGTGGTGTAGGTTGTACAGAGGGGAATGGGCAGGTTCAAGCTGAGGCCACTTATGTTAGTGGGGACAGAGTTCCTTCCCAGACCCAGTGCAGTGCATCTACGACGAGCGCACAGACAACTGATACACCAGCAACAGATACCTTTCTCCAGTCTGTCACAGTTATGTAGTGCTATGCAGGGTGATGTAGTTTGTACAGAGGGGAATGGGCAGGTGCGAGCTGAGGCCACTTATGTTAGTGGGGACAGAGTTCCTTCCCAGACCCAGTACAGTGCATCTCCGACGAGCGCACAGACCCTGACACACCGGCGACAGATCCCTTACTCCAGTCACCTGACGTAGTTGGTCAGATGAGCGACATAATTAGACAGCATTTTTGTACATCCTTGCCCGATAACCTTGTCTATTTTGCCTGTTGGTCTTTCTGTTGTCTTCCGTGTGTATGTTGCCTCACTTCTGCATAATTTAAGGGGGGTGTATGTAACGGAGTTGTACACTTAGGTTATTAAATTATGAAGGAAGTGACGCAATGGCGCACAGTGTGGCACTATGTCCCGCCCATAGTTTCCAGAACAATCTCGAGGAGATTCAGGGTGAGTCGCAATTTTCTGTTGGTCTCGATTAACGCGCATTTTCATGACAATATCTTATTTTGTTTCCCCTTTTGTACTGTCTAGTGTTATCTAATTAGTTCCCTTATTCATTCGAGTCCAGATTACTTTTTGTGTCTTTATTTACTTCACGTTTTGTCGAGTGGAACTTAGCTTCATAGTGCTTTTCTATTGCGCAGTTAATCACAAGACGAAACCCATGCGACTTCACCCATCCCTTCTGCCATACTGTGTTGCAGGTAATAATTGTTTCATTTCGTTTTTATTGAACAATATTTAGTTTCTTGTGTCGTGTTTCATTTGCCCGTGAGTGTCCGTGGCGGGTGGCGCCATTACAAGCGCACCGCGTGTTCTGCCGAGTCTCCGCCCATGATGCGTTCAGGGACATCTTGTAAATAACAGTGAACTTGTGTTGTATTCTCTTTTTCTGTAAATAACCACTATACGATCACATGTTGTTAATTCTGTTTTGTTATCTACAATGTTTTGCATTTGAGAACAATCTCGAGGAGATTCAGGTTAATCACAAGACGAAACCCATGCGACTTCACCCATCCCTTCTGCCATACTGTGTTGCAGAAATAAAAGAAATAAAAAGACACATCCACGCGTCTCGTCTTCATTAATACGGCAGCATCGTGGGGATGAAGACAGTCACTGTTGTGACACCCGTCACATATATATATACTTAAAAACATTTACAATGTCGTATTTTCCAGTTTATAAGGCACACCCAAAAGCTTTCATTTTCTTCAAAAGATGACCCTGAGCCTTATACGCCGGTGCGCCTTATGTGTGAATTAATATTGAGCCACAACAGGTCTCGCAGCTACTATCAGCAGTCACTATATCAGCAGCCACTGACTCTATTTCCACCCACCGTAGAAGAAGTAGTGAGTAACCCCAGCCTCTACTGTAGCGCCTTATAATGGTGTGCCTAATATTTGGAATTTTTTATATACAGTATTTATGTATAATATTTGGAAAACATTTTTCATTCATTGAATGTGTACCTTATGTATGGAAATAGTTTGAAAATACACTATTCATTGGGGGGCGCCTTATACTCCGGTGTTAAAATACGATAAATGTGTAATTTTTTACCCTCCCAATTATTTGATGCTTGCCAAGTTTAAAATGTGCATCAGGCCACAATTAGCCATGTCTTTGAACATCATTTGTTTGTAACAGAGCAACGGAACAGCAAACAGCGCAGACTACCTGATATGTGCCCACCAGTCTGTGTTACTGCCATTTTTTCTCCATATGGTGTATAAGAAGAAACAATATCCTACAGGCGAAAATTGTAAGTCCACCATTCTTTGTCAGTACCGTCGATACAGAACCTCAACATGAACAAGCCGTGGAAAAGCCAGCATTGACAGTGCTGTTTGTGTGCATGGATGTATCCTGTCAAGTATGTGTTTCTCATCGCAGCTACAAACATCCAAAAGTTGAGGTACAAACCAGCAGCGATTTTTCTTGCACTGTACAATATGAAACCTTATTCATTCAACTACACATGATGGCTGACTTTTGTATTAAGTGAATAGAGATATATCCCAAATTCACCCAAAAAGCCTACATTTCACATTTGCGACAATGGCCATTTCAGCCTTTAGCAAAAAGAGCGAATTGAAAATGTATAAATGTATTCAAATGCATTATGTTGCTCTGTGTCCCAGGTTTCAAAGTACAATCTTGTGGTTTTCATAAAAAATGGGGAAAGTATACCATTCTAAATTTGTGACTGCCTTCAACTTAAAGTAATGTCTTTGTCTTGCTGTTGATTTGGAGCAAGCAAACATTGAAATTCAACAACAAAAACAGTGCACATTCAATCAAAGGTCGCGTGAGTGCTCTCAAGCAGTGTCGTCGCTCCCTCAGCCCATTTATTTGTGACGATAGCAGCTCGGGCTCGATTCCAAGGCACTTGATTCTTTTCATTGCTGTAAGGTGATTTTACAGAATGAATGGTGTCACTCCTTTTCACATTCTCTTGCCAGGGTAGAAATGCACTTCATGAAATAAAAACTCACATTCATCAATTGGTAAGATGATTTCATGGAACCTGAACAGCATTCCTACTAGACAAAATATTGTTGGGCGACCACGATGGCAGTTTGCGAATGAAACCCAAACTGAACAACTGAAATGGAACTCAGTCGTGGAGGTATAAGGTGAATCACTAAGCCCAAAATACGTCAAAATTCCCTTCACGGATCTAGGCAAAAAGCAAAAATGTATCTTCTCCTTGCGTACAACTAGACAGCACACGGTGTAGCCATTGCTTGTGGTCCCACAAACGCAGAGTCAAACTATTTTGTGGTCTTGGGGACTTTCTGGTTGCCATTGGGTACCATGGAGCTCTAAAATGCCTTGTAAAACCTCCAACCAGACTTTGTAGCAGAAGAGGTACTGTTCCTGACACCAAGACAGGGAAAAAAGTCAGTCTTTTGGAAGTTATCTTGATTTCAAACCTCAACTTTGTAACGCTTCGATAACACTAACCTTGGTCTGAATCATCCCATGCCGCTGAAGTCTCATCTCCTTTACTATGTTGCTCACATTAATCTAAGGACAAGAAGACAGATGGCTCACGCCCGACTGTGATACGACTTCTGAAGTCGCTCTGTTGTGCTTGTGTTATGTATATACGTCACCTGCACCATAGAAAGGTATAAAGCATTGTTACGGGACTGGTAAGCAAGCAGTAAATAATGCATTTGATTGTGCTGACAATCAGTATGAAGGTGCAGGGACTGAATTCATTTTCACTCTATGTCGCCGGATCGAACAGATGGAACTGCAAGCACTAAATTGGAAGGAACGGTGCGTTTAATGCGGCGAAACCATCAATGAAACGAACGCTCTCACAGGCCACAGATTTCCCACACCTAATTTATTTGCAGATTTAGTTGTCTGTGATGAACGAGTGTGACAAGTCGTCTGTGCTAAAAAAGTGAAAATGTTTGTAACTCACAGGTAAATCCCTCTCGATGAGACTGAGGATGATATCGGTGCAGATGAGAACACCCGAGCGTCCGATGCCGGCGCTGCAGTGTACCGTGATAGGCCCCTGTTGGTGCACCGAGTGCAGGTAGCTGAGGAAGCGAACCAGTTGCTCCGAGTAATGCGGAACGCCGTGATCGGGCCAGTGCGTGAACTTCAGGTGACGGACAATGTGGGTCTCGGCTGTCTACAAGCGATTCAGTATATATAAGGGTACACGAGTCAAATAGAATCAAATCAAATATAGGGGTACCTTGACATCGGAGCGCCTCAAAGGCTAGTGCAACATGAATGTGAATGTCTCTCACCTCTTTTTCCATCATGCGGATGATCTTAATGTGGAAATATTCCAAGCTCTGTTGGTTCACCAGGTGGATGTCGAACTTGCCTGTGTCCAGGGGCTTGTTGGGCTTCTCGGGCCAGTACTTGTGACATTTCACCCTTCCACGTTCCACTTCTTGGGTCATCATGGCAATCACATCCGATTTGTTTTCCCAGATCATTTGCCAAAACGCAGCCACCGTTGAGGGTAGCGGTCCTTGGCAGGAAATGTAGGCAAGCAGCTCGCCTCCCACTTGCATGCGGATATGGCTAGCATTGATGTAGTCGCACTTTTCCCCGAGGCTAACGCGGGTTTTGTCATCTGCGGATGGAAAAGAGGACACAGGGGCCAGGGTGAGTGTGCGACATGTGCGTTGTGACTTGCTTGCCTCACCAAATGTTTCCAAATTGGAAAAAAACAAAAAACAGATTGTTGATAGTTTTCTCAGTTTTGTCATCTTGTTTTGCCAAAAACTTAAGTCCTAACTACCAACAAAGTAGCTTTGTTTGTGATGAAATGACTGATAGAGTCCAAGTGTTTACAAAGTCCCCCACCTCATTGAAATATACCAGAAAATGTCTGTTTAAATACAAGGGATAGATTAGATTGGTGAATAACCCGCCGTGTGCGCAAACATTCATTGGAGAGGGCATATGGCGAGGGTCAGCCATATTCCACTGAGGCCCACTATCTTTGTCAGGATGCTCATTCATGTCTGACCCCCTTCACCCACTCCAAAAAAACAAATCTCTGGAGGCCATTAAATCAATCTGCTGCATGTTTGTATTCATATGGATGAAAAACGATTTGCTTCTATTTTTTCCCCTTGAACAAATCCCCTTAAATCTCCAACTTTCACAGTCGTTTATTTCCCCGTGGCCGAAAAATTCAATGCGTAAAATCAACTAACTACATGCAAGACATAACGTGCATGTTTTATCATGATTTTGCGGCATAGTGTACCAAAATATGTGTTGTGTAGTTTATTCCTAATGTACAGAAAACATCACCCACACTGGAATCATGTTAAAATATATTTCACCACACTTTTTAAACACACTGTCAACCTATTTCAAAACTTTTATCATATCTATTTAATCTTTGGAAAAATCTTACAAAATAAAAGCACAATAGAATAATATTACTGCCCTCCCACTTTTGCCGTTTTCAATGAGACTTTTTGGAAATCCAAACGGAGAAATTCAAGAGAAAATAGCCAAACAAAAATCAAAACAACAGCATCATAACAACAGTAAGACAGATGTCTGTTTACATCTGGGTCGGACTTGATCAACGTCTGGACTGGGACAGCAGCGTTATAACGCTTTAAGATGAGTAACACCTCGAACAGGATGAGCTGGTCCATGGAGGGCGATCCACCCCATGCAACCAATCCAGCCTTGTACCAATCAACCTTGAGCAACATTAAAGTGCGAATGAGAGGGAAGTCTATGAAGATAACGTGACCACAAGGGCCGTGTCTAGGAAATACAAAGTGGTCTCGCACCAAGTAACTAAATCAAATTGCCTCTCGGGAGACGCGATAAATGAATCGACACCGCCACACTCACACGCTAGTTATCAGAGCTGGCTGTTGTGCTGGGTGGGCGCAATGAGGACTGAGGGAATGGGCCTCACATTCTTCGTCTCATGCGGTTAAGGGTAAGAAGATTGCTATAGGGCAGGTGGGGGCAGGAGGGGGTCTCCTCTAGTCAAGCAGAGGGCGTTTCCCCTGGAGAGATAACACCCCCAGCCCTGTCAGATTCCCGATTGCAAATCCAAAATGACATTCCTATACATATACAGTATATCAATTCAACAAAACTGAGCGTTATCATCTTTGTTATGATTTCATTATTTGGTATTTGTAATTGTGCAGATGTATGTAATGATGTGTTGAATATTAACTGTCTCTACATCACAATCTTTTGTGTATCTTATGAGTTGCCATCTTGTCTCTCATTGACTTTCTAACTGGGAAGCACATGATTGAAATGACAGCACGTAATGTCTGCCCTTGAAGCTTCTCCATTTATAAAAGGCATGTGACCTACATCTCTTATAGTAATTAAAAAATGTTTTTGCTCGTGTTCTTGGATGACATCTAAGAGAAGTGGATCAGAATTACAAATGGACCATAGTGGTTGAAGAAAATGGCGAGAGCTAATTCATGTCGAATGGGGAATGACTCACAGGGCAAAATGTCTCTGTAGCGATTCTTGTCTCTGTGCTCAGGGGCTTTTCCCACCACACAGTCATCAGAAGGCTTGAGGTGCTCCAGAGCCTGAAGTCACATTAGTGTGTAACAATGTTCACACGCACGAACTGTGATGTCCCATTCATCATTATGTGCTGGACAATGTTCAGTGAAACCCACCATAAATTCTTTGACCAGTTCCTGCTGGTCTAATTGATGCTGTAGAATCTGGATGATGGCTTTGACCCTGGAGCCTGAATACTGGCTGCTTCGAGATGGGTTAATGATGGATAAACTGGACAGTTCTTCTTCAGATACAATGGCTGGGCCTGGGTAGAGGATAAGATATAAACATGGGACAAAGTCATATATGTACAGTATATCGATTTAAAAATGGACATATATTGATAAACAAGGTGCAATAGAACTGAATTTGGGTCAGTTCAGAGGGATACAAAAAATGGATTTGATGTGTTGGCAAAATTTGTGGGGGTATGATGCGATGACTTGTTATGAATGAAGTTGTCAGGACTTTGATTTGTCCCAAAATGACAATTCCACACGTATCTTGGTGTGCTGTATTTTAAAGCGAACCGATTTATATCGGTTGACACGCTCAGATTTTTTTAGATAAAAACTTTTTTTCTGACTCAAACAGTATTTTGTAAAAAGCTCAATGTGTATACAGTATATGATGTATTTGTTCACATACTGATATAGTGTATATATTTAATGCACTGAAAATGTATGTGTATGTGACTAAATATATTGTATGTACCTGTATATGTATAGACAGCAGTATGTAGAATATGTGTGAGTATTTATATACCGTATACAGTATATGTATGTCCATATATATTTATTCACTACATAAGGTGAAATGAAAAAAAGTTAAATCTAAAATGATGGTTAAAGTGCATTTTCGGTTTGTCCTAGCTTTCAGTCAATTTTTTTCTATTTTGTGAATAGTGCATCCTGTATATTCCGAGTGGAGGAGTCGATACCTATTTGCGGTGAGGTCGTTTGGTGAGCATTGGTGTCAAACAGGTTAGCTTCTTCCTCTTCGCTGCTCCAGCCGTCTGACTGTGGTTTCGGGCTGCCTTTGCACGAACGGTCCAACAGTTTGCTCACAGTGTGTTTCCTGGTGGAGTCAGGGGGCAAAGGGGAGACCACACTGTTTTTACTCTTCATTAGATATGGCCAGTTGAGGTCGTGCAAAGCTGAACTTCATTTTACACATAAAATACAATATACAACTCAATGCTAAAATATCTATAATTAGTGATTATCTATCATTCTTTTTGAGGGTTTGGATTACAAGTCCACACAGTATACAGTAACAACAACTTTTACTGTTTTGTTGAAATACTTGTGAGCTCCAATACAAGAGTTGAACAAAAAATGGCATTTAAAAAAACAATAGGGGGTAGAATTAGTCTGAATTTTACCGGTTGTATTGCAGACATTAATATTCGTGGTCTTATCTTAAATTTATCATATTCTCATTCTATAGGGCCTTGTCATCATTTGGATCACAGATGTGATGGATCCTGCAGCTAACCTTTGGAAGAGAGGTGGGTGATACAGAGGGACTGGTTGCCAATCAACTGCAGGAAGATATAAAGACAGACCATCATTTTCACTTAGGGACAATTTGTGCGCCACATTTCTTTGGAATGTGGAAGGAAAACCGGATTACCCAGAGAAAAGTGGGTTGGGGGAACATGCAAATTCCACATAGGAAGGTGCATCATTTGAACCCAGGGTGCGAAGCACTGGTGCACCATGCTGTCCCGTTTGTATTTTGGATTTAACTTCGACAAAACAGACTTTCTTCCTTCAGTCGTATTAGGGATTCATCATTATCCACTAATGCAAACAACGTACACTATGTTGTCCGTTTTATTAATTGCAATTTGTTGCCTCCCTGTGGTGAACATGGGAACTACAGCAAATAAAAAAAAAAAAAAAACAATGGGCCTAATTTACAAATGTATGAAAACCCAGGATTTTACCTCCAAAATGCACAAAACAGCCACGCAGTTCTCTAGTGACATTCTGTGAGGATTATAATCAAATAATGGTCGATGAATTCAGCGTGCGCAATTTGATGTACTGTGTCAAATTTCAGACAAACAGGAATGGCTGAGAGTTTATCTTTAAAACAGCGCTATGTCTGAAAAGCAAGTTCGGGGTAATCTGGGTAACGAAGAACAGGCAGTGATAGAGACAATGAGGAAAAGGTCACAGTGAACACTGTTAATATGACATGAATGAAAATTATTGTGGCATGGCGTCAAAGAAGATTTCTGATTGTACTCTAGGCTGATACTCAGCTTTGAGTTGCCATAATTACAATTACAATTCTGCATTTTGCCGCCTCCGGCTCATATCAGTACACTGTTAGAATTGTCTCAAGCTCGCCAGGTGGGTGTGCTGTGCCATTTTTTTTATGACATTCTATGCAAAATGGGCTGTCAGGAGAAAAAAAAGATTTATTTTCTGATACTTTGTAGTACACATTATATTTGCCATCCACTGGTACTTTCAATTCCATCACTTTAGACTTCATTGCTCTCCTAAATATTACATGGTGAAAACCACCAGGGCTGCACAAAATGCCAAAAACTGCTTCAAATGCAGCAGTCGCCACCACTTTGACACTTACTGGCAAGAGTGCACACTCGCATTAATTTTAGATTTACTTACAACGGCCATCATTTAGGATCTTTGTCAACCAGTCCCTGAAGATAAATTGGATCAAGTACAAAAATTAAAAGCATTTGTCACCTTTCCATCTTTTACTAGAATTCAAGTTAACTCATTCACTGCCAGACATGTGCAAAACTGTGTCCACTCCAGTGCCACGGTTTTTGTCATTGTGACTTGAATTACAGGACCCACAGAAAAGAGTTAAATCCTAAATTATATGGTTCTGGAGTTATATGAGCTTGAAATGAGGGAAGCTGTCCAAAATACTATGCAATACATACATATTGGTTTATATAGTGCTTTAACAACAGCTCAAGCTGGAACAAAGCTTACTAACCTGTCAGAAGGTCCATGCAACATCTCGGTGACATTCAGTGATGGGCAGCAAGTTTGATGAGAAGGTGTGCTGTCACAGCTCTCCTAGTAACAGGCCAAGTATGCAACCATGAAAAGTACGGAATCTTGCTCAAGGACAACATATATACTGTATGTACAATGGAGCCCATCTTACCTGTACAATAGGCATTTCATCCATTGCCACAATCAGTCGTCGTGGACCGGCAGGCGGCGTTGTGACTAAAACACCAGATTCATTAAAAACACATTCTGAAATGGGCTCTGGAATAGTGTGGAACGAAAACTAATCATGACATTACATTTCATCAAGTTTTTATAAGTTAAAGAAAATAATACGCGTAGTGTCTCGATCCCTACCAGGGGGGCATTCCACTGGCTTATTCATTGAAACGTCAGTTGAGGAAGAGGCATCCGAGGTGGTAACTGGAGCTGGCTGCTCAGCTAGGATAGCTTCAGCACCCGAGGCCATATTGGGTGGTGTGGGTGATTCGGAATAAGTCAGTGGTAGGATGTCCCTGCAGACGGTGAGCTGCACTGTGCCCTCAGCTTTACGCAGAATATCCACCACCTTACTGTGACTCAGTCCCGACACAATCACACCGTTCACCTGGTTAAACGCAGTCGCGAGCTATGGTTTTACCAGAGGCCGATGGGAAAATATTCCAAATATACGGCACTTGACATCATTGATAATGTTACCTCTAGAAGAATATCTCCCGCTTTCAACCTGCCATCCTGTTCAGCTACTCCACCAGAACAGATTTCCTTTACCCTCAGCACGCTGCCATTGGTCCCACCAACCAGTGCAAAACCAAGGCCGCCTCCTTCTGGTTTGGCAAACTCAACTTGCATAATGCAACTCTGAAAATGACAATAATGTTACAAAAGGACAGAGGAACTGTTGCATACTGAATTGAGAAGTGCAAAATCACCCTATCCAAAGAAAGACATTGGAAGAGTTTTATTAATGGGCTCCAGTGACATTAAAAAAAACGTATTCACTGCCATTCCCGAGGGTTTTGGGTTTTTCTTGCCGGGTGCCGATAATGCACTGGTCAGATCTCTGGCAATGTTTTTCCCTTCCAGCAGCATTTGCTTTTTGTACAGCCGCCATTTCAAGCTCAGATAACTCAAGACCCATATAACTTCGGAATTAACTCTTTTTTTCTGATGAAAAAAGAGAGTCTAAGGTTTCTTATGCTGCGTTGAATGTTTTGTAGTCCTAAAACTCAATATTACGTGGGTCCATTTTTGCACGTCTGGCAGTGAATGAGTTAATGTACCATATTTTCCGGGCTATAAGGCGCACTGGAGTATAAGGCGCACCTTCAACGAATGACAAATTTGAAAACTTTTTCCATTTATAAGGCACACTTGGATAACACTGACCATACGGCAGTTAAAAAAAAGAGGATTTTTAGGTGTGCCTTATAGTACGGAAAAAATGGTAGTTGAACAAGAGGACATTTGCTTACATCCTGCTGTTCAGCTCCAGACAAACATCTGAAGTTGCCAAGAGAACGGCGGACAACTTCAACTGCAGGGGAAAAAATGACAATAGATTAGGTACAAATCAGCAGCAAATGTAGACAAACAAATATTGATCTGCTCCATTTGATCCAAGCTAATTAACATCCATAGTTAAGCGCTTTTACACATTTTAAAAGAAAAATCCTCATTGATGAAATTGCTACGACGGGACAGCAAAGAACCAAAACAGGGTCTGCCCATCTCCCCCTCAAGCTGTCGAAATTTGAAAGTGTTGAAGGCTACGCACCTCTTGTGTGACAGGTGAACAAGACGAGGCCTTTTTAAAATGACGCTGCCCACTGTCCCCCAACCTGTTGCGGGAACTGTCACCGAGCAACTGAATCACCTGAACTAGAGACCACCATTGACCAGGAATGTGTCTATAAGCGCTGTGTGTGTGTGTGTGTGTGTGTGTGTGTGTGTGTGTGTGTGTGTGTGTGTGTGTGTGTGTGTGTGTGTGTGTGTGTGTGTGTGGTTGACAGACAGAACTTGGGCCCTCATTGCAAGATTAATAATTAGCAAGCCTCAGGCCCCCACTGGTGTATTGGACTGCACGACTGTTGGTATCTCATACACACATACACACGCACACGCACACACACACACACACACACACACACACACACACACACACACACACACACACACACACACACACACACACACACACACACACACACACACACACACACACACACACACACACACACACACACACACACACACACACACACACACAATGTCTTTCGACCTACCAAGCTCATAGCGACAAGAATGTGCTTATGGAAGAATACAGTGAAATGACAAAGATAAGGAATGTATCTCACCATCTTCCTGAGGTGATTCTTTTTCCGGAGAGGTAGGCTCTTCAAAACGAGCAAAGAACTTCTTGTCCTTTTTCCAATCAAACAGACCTGTGAAAGAAGTGCACCCAAAAGAGTCGGACAGATAATGACATAATCTCCCTTCAAACTATTTCTGGTCATGATTGAACTTAAATGATAGTTTGGTTAAACTCAAACATATGTGGTTTCCTGGCATCTGTGTTTGTAACTAACAAATCTCCCTCATGTTTGTCCGGAAGGTTTACTGAAGCAGAGGAAATCATCTCATAAATGTTTCACAGACTCCTCACCGTTCCATTTGGCCTTGGGCGGCACGGGCTGTTCATCTCTGGAAAATTGGAATAAAACACAAACAGCAGAGTGAGTCAGTCAGCTGTGCTTATCTCAGCTGTTTCTTTCATGTCAGTTGGGTCCCCAAGTAGGCACGGACCTCAGGATTTTGAGTTTAACTTTACGTGGGGCCATCTCGCAGGCTTTGACAGCATCATCCAAGGTCATCCCTAGAGTGCACCTCCCGCCAATGTAGAGAATCTTGTCATTGGGTTGCACGCTGCCTTCTTCACTGGCTGGGGAGCCTGGCACCACCTCCAGACAGTAAATGCCCTGCCATTTGCTTCCAATGCCACCTGTCAGTTTAATGCCTGGGGAAAGCAGTCCAATGCTGGTTGGTCGTGAGGTTGAGACATATAAATTCTCTTGTTTAAACCTCCTTTGTTGAGCTCAACTTAATTGTTATAAGGCAGTCGATTTTCAAAATGCATGAAGGATGGACTGCTGCAATCCGGCGCACTGTGGCGGGGTATGTCTATTGAGCAGATTTCTCATCATGTCCGTGGTGCAACAAATAAAACAGTGGTTTCATTGACAAAAAAAGTCATAACAATATACTTAAGTAACGTATAGATGCCTCCAAAAATCTATTCAAATACAGTAACAACATGCTTTTACATTGCTCCTTCCCACTAAATGGTTCAGCGAGTTTTGAACACAGGCTGAACAGGTGAATGCTACCTTGTGTTGCCTGGTTTTCCATCCATCCATCCATCCATCCATCCATCCATCCATCCATCCATCCATCCATCCATCCATCCATCCATCCATCCATCCATCCATCCATCCATCCGTCAGCCGTCCTACCGAGCTGCCCTGAAGGTGTCTTGCAGAGGACAATATCAGGCAGGCTGTCACAAGAAGGGGGTGCCACCAGGTTGGTAACAGCCCTGCCCAGGGTCATACTGAGTCTCCTGGGTGAGGACCTGAGAATCGTCATGGCAATTTCATCTGCTACATTGGTCACATCATGTCCATTTACCTGGAGACGATTGAAACCGACACAAATAATCAATATAGAGACTATCGGCTTCAAACAATTGGCCGTTTACCGTGATCAGACGGTCTCCAGCTCGGAGGCGTCCGTCTGCCTTTGCTGGGTTGTCCAGTATTTCTTGTATGTAGTAGCAGTTGTCCAGTTTGCTTCGAGTAATGGTGAAGCCAAAGCTTCCACTCCTGGACTTGGTCAGAAGGACGGTCAACTCAAATTCTTTTACCGATCCCTGCAGAGCACCAAATAAACAACAAGTGAAACCAAAATATCTGCTTTTAAAGTCTGATCAAAAGATAATCAAGTTCCACAATATCCACAAAAGTATTCTGCATTTGATTCTTTGTTAAAACAAGACTTGAGCGAACCAAATGACCTTTCTTTGACGCTCTTCTTCATCCTGTTCATCCTGTTCATCCTCCTCCTGATCACTGCATTCTTTCTTCTCCGCCTCTCCATCCCACTGTGCATGACTCTGGGCAGGTGGAGTTATTATTCTGAGTGAAAGGGTGGGAGGAGTCCCGCTGACATTAGGAGGTGTTGAGGAGATTAACTGTGTGGTGATGGGGCACGCCGGCAGAGCAGCATTTTGAGAGAGCCCAGCAACAGAGTGACTCTTTTTAGGGGGCGCCCTGCATTGAAGTGGAAGCTGCTGTCCCCGTTGGAGAAGGTACTGCGTGGCTTTGGACGGCTGCGTCGTGAGCGGCTGAGACGGATGTGCCAGGCCACAAGTGGTCAGGGTGTCAGATGAGAGGTTTAGAGGCGACATGGCCGTGTTTGGGTTCTGTGAGGTGAAATTAGACAGTGTATTGGTAGGTTGAGAAAAACTAGTTGGATTTTGGGAAGTCTGAGAGAGATAAGTCGGAGTGATGGAAGTCTGGGGGAAACTTGATGGAATGTTCGAGGTCTGTGATCGACCAGACAGAGTGTTGGACGTTTGGGAAAAACTGGACGAAGTGGTTTGGGTTTGCGAGCGGAGGCTTGTGAGGTTTGGTAACAGTGTTTGACTGGCCTGATTGGACTGAAAACTTTGTTGATGGTCCAACGTGGAACTGATGGTCAAATACTCCTCATCCGCCATTATCGTCAATCCATTTCCTACAAGGCAGTAGGTCACACTTCCATCTGCCTCCTCTCGAACACCGCTGCAAAGACAATAGAATCACTTTCAGACTCTACCAACATGAGCATTTTTCTAATCATCTGAATGCGTGTGAGCTACTCAATACAGAGTAAGACAACAGACAACAAGGACCGCAGACATTAGCAAAACAAATATGCTACGATTTGAACTGCAGACAATGCACAAAAAAGCAGGTGAGGATGTTCCAGATGAAAACGTTGAGTAAGCCGACTTTGAACATGAGGTAAACTTTGAATTGACCACCATTCAAACAGGAACCCATTTAGACTTGCTTATATGTCTATTAACTATTCAGAAGTCAGCTGACCTTTTAGTTCAGCACGATTCCAAACAAAAACAAGCCTTTGATGACTGTCAAATATACATGGGTTTAATTTAAGGCTTGTAATTTTAGTAATAAAGGCCACTGGCAAGTTCAACAAATAATTGCTGAGTTATGTAACATAGTTACATGTCATTTTTTTCTACCTGGCATACATGGAATTTGAAGCAGTCTTAGAGAAGACGTCAAATATTGTGTTTGAACTTGTTGCAATGGCCTCCTCCCCATCCTCGCTTCTATTCTTCGATTCTACTTCCTGTTGTTCTTCTGCTTCTTCCACCATCAGCTTTGACTCTTGAGCTGGTCGAAAGCAGACCGAAGGTAAAACAGGTGATGTGGGAGAAGCGGATGACGCTGGCGAGATTGGCGCTGGCGGTGATGTGGGAGAGGCCAGTGCGGGAGGTGACCCTGCCTGAGTTGAAGATTGAGGAGTGTGTTGGCCTTGCACCTCCCTCTCTTGTCCTTCAAAGAAACTCGGAAAATCCGGAGGCTCTGGACTTTTCGCCGTTGTGTCAGTCAGCTCCTCCTCAAGGACGGGAGCTGTACTTTGAGAAGGTATGTTGACATCAAATTGGAATTTAAGAAGCTGACTGTAGTCGTCTCTTCGATGGATGTCCAGTGACCGGGATCGGATCTCCCTAGTGAGTGCAGGACTCTAACACACAAAAAGAGGTGAAATTAATACCCACAGTTGGGTCAATGAGATGTTCTGCTAAATCTGTTTACTCACCAGTGTGTTTTCATCAGCATCATACAGCACTCCTGAACCGGGTCGACAAATCAAGAGATGAACCTCAGAAGGGGCACCCCGCAGCAGGAACAAAACCCTCTAATGTAGCAAACATAAACACGTGTAAGTGATTCAGGATAGTCTTTGTGACCTGAGATGTACTCCAGTGTTTGTGACGATAATTCCTTGTCAGAACACACGAAAGACTGTGACACAACCGCCTTGCTATTTTGGGTAGTCTAAGATTAAAAGATTAGTGAACCAATGAGGAGGTCAGGGTGCTCTCCCACTGATGCCCATTCACAATTCGATCTCCGTTTAAACTAGTTGAGGTTTTACAGTATTTTTTTGCAGGGTGGGAGGGGGGGTGACATTGCAAATGAAGTTCCACATACCTGATAGGAAAGGTCCTTGACAGGCTCTTTGTTGACGGACAGAATTATGTCCCCTTCTTGTAAGAGGCCACTCTCATGGGCCGGCTGACCGGGGAACAGACGCTTGATGCGGACCACGCTGCCATTGTCTTGCCCCCAGTTGAGTTGGGAAATGTTAAAACTGAAGCCTAGACCTGACAAACTTTTCTTCAGGATCACTTCATGTGTGTTTTCTAGGAAAATAAATTGGGAAGATTTATGAACCGGATTATTTTGAATTCTCATACAACACCTTCATAAGTTAATACGATAGGACACATTTACTCATTCACTTCCAGACGATGTGTAAAAATGTGTCCACTCCAGTGCCAGGGTTTTTGTCATTTTCACTCAAATTGCAGGACCCACAGAATATTGAGTTTTAGGACGACATAAACATTAAATGCAGCGTAAAACTAATAAAGGCAAATCCAATCCAATCCAAAGAATCCATAGACGATATTCTTTTATCCGAACAAAAGTGTTAATTCCTAAATTATATGGCTCTGGAGTTATTGGATTGGATTTGCCTTTATTAGTCTCTATTAGGTCTTTATTTGACCTAGAAGTGGGGGTGGCTGTGAAAAAGGCATATGCTGCCCCCTTGTGGGTGGGAAAATCATTGCCAGAGGTATGACCAGCGCTTTATTGGGACCCACCCACACAACAAATACAGGGATGGTGCTCCACGTCATACTTTTCAATTCCAGAAAAAAATTCAGGAATGGCAATGAATGAGTTAAACAGCGCAGTGCAAAAGTCTTGGGTTGGGTGTTGTTGTTTTAGTAAACTATCCTTTTCACAATTGCGTCAAAGTAAATAACGTTGAACACACGACTACTGCAATTGGCTGCAAACCTGCCCAGGTTGTTTTCCCAAAAGTCAGCAGGCGTACTGTAAATTCAAGATCACCTGTTCCCCAAATGATAACAAACGCTAAAGAAAATGGATGCTTTTGATGGATAATAATAGTAATGATGGTGTAAAGTGGTCAAGCTATGAAGAGGCGATGAGAACGTGTTTTTAACTAGACTTGTCTCAGGGGAAAAAGGCGACATCAGCCCTGGATGACTTTGACAGCCACCACAATGTAACTGTCAGATGACTCAGTCACCTCAGGCCTGTGTGTGCGTGCGTGTCTTCTTGGTTTTTTTTCTTTGGTGAGAGCGCACACACCGTCAGTCACGAAGCTGTAGTCCTTGGCTCGGCCACTCAAGGTTGATTCCAAGGAGACCTCAGTCCTCGGGGGCTGAATTGGTGATGCATTGTGGACGTACAGTGGGATGGGGGAGTCGGCTCTGGGCTCCAAGATGATTGTTGGTTCTCGTTCCAGCAGCAGATTCACCACCTATCACAACACTTTGTGTTTAATTTTTTTGTATATGATGTGTCATAAAAGGCACCATATAAATTAGATATACTTTGTATTCACTAAATATGTGACACTTACCTAGACATTGGATAAATCTGTGTGTACATACATGTTTTTCTACATATTACTCACTGAGAACAAGAATCTGATAGGCCCCATTCAGACCTTTGCGTTTGTTTGCATGTAACCAAACTACAAAGTGGCTTCTTTGAAAGATACTGTGAACCTATTTGAAAAAAAAATGCAAGGATAAAATGTCTAGAAAAATACAATGTCTTCAGTTTGTGTTCAATATGTGATTTTAAGAGCTAGGGATGTTGTAGGTGAATCTGCATGTGACTGTCTAAGGGTGTGCTGCGGTTTAAAGCAGATGTCCACCGATCCATGCGCACCAAATCCAGCAGACATTTAAACAGCTTCTTCCCCCAAGCCATTAACTCTTTGAACTCTTTCAACAGTAGCCAAAATGGAACTGTATAGTGCAACTTAGCAGTTTTTTTTTTTTTTGACGACGATACTAGTGCAGCGTGTTCTACCGGAAACAAATTCCTTGTGTGTTCTACATATTTGGCAATAAAGATGATTCTGATTCTGATTCTGATGTCGCGTGAATTATTGCAAGAGCACATATGGAGAACTGTGCTATAGGAGATATAGCGTGTACAAGTGTGTGTGTGTCTTTCTGTTCGCACGCTGACCTCTTCAGTCCGCTTCAGGCACTCGACAGCCTGTTGGTGTGTCACGGCCCTCAGGTTGGAGCCGTCAACCTCCAGCAGTTTGTCACCTGCCATATGCAAACAGGGCAATCTCATCATCGTCATCATTTGTGGCATCAATACATCCATGTGTGTGCGAGTGTGTGTGTGTGTGTGTGTGTGTGTGTGTGTGTGTGTGTGTATGTGCGTGCGTGTGTGTGTGTGTGTGTGTGTGTGTGTGTGTGTGTGTGTGTGTGTGTGTGTGTGTGTGTGTGTGTGTGTTTGGACACGTCACTCAATTTGAGGTGATCCTAGTATGTGGAGCATGAAGAAGCAGAAAATGACTGTCTCTGTGTAAATGTAAACGTATGCTGTACATGTGATTGACATAACTAAAAAAAGTAGTCAAGCCCCTTCTAAAAACACACAGGGTGAAAAAAATACCAATTTGAATGCGTCCATCTTGTTCAGCAGCACCTCCAATAACCAGACTTTTGATGTAAATGCCTCCATATCTCACACTTGTGTTAAGTCCTCCCTGTTTTTAAGACACAGATATAGTTAGCCACTGCCACACAAATTCCCACACAAAGATTTGTACGCAGGAAAAAACAGCTTTGACCACATAAAGCATAAAAAAGAAGCAACAAGATTTTTTTTTACTCACAGCAACACTAATGCCAAGACTCCCGCCACTCTTCTTCAGCTCCACTAAAAACGTCTCTTCAGTTTTTAGACTTAAGATAGAGGGAGACTGAGAGCACATGTCCTGCAGAGGGGAAAAAATGAGGAACTTTCATTTATGTTTTCATCCTACAAAGCAATAACAAAAATAAACAGTTAAAGTTTTAACCAAATTTGTCAAATTTTAAATGTACTCTTCCCTGCCTCCCGAAAAGTAAAAAAAAAAAACTAATAATAACTGTCCTATGAGTACTTTTTTTGTAAATAATTTGACAGATTTTATAATGGGTCAATTTTGTAACAGGTGATGTTTTCATGAAAGACATGAAAGAAACTCCAAAGACTGGAATGCCCAAAAATGTACACCCCTATAACAGTTGTTGTGAACAAACATTTCTTCAAAATACTTGTTTATAACTTTCACAAGATGAAGTGATGGCTTGCTAAAAAGTGAAACAGCCCAGGTGGGGACAAAACTTCCCATCACCTAAAATATACCTTTATTGCACTAACCTGTGCGTCATGTATTCGCACCACAGGAATGTGAAGCTTCCTGTTTTGTTTGGGCGTTGCCATACTGGACAGAGCGATGGCCTCCTCCAGTTCATCCATGGCATGTCGGTACTCGGTGCCGCTTAAGGTGGTCTGAGAGCCAAAGCTTCTTTCCAACGCCAAGCCCAGTGTGCTTTGAGAAAGTGAGTTCTTGCTGTCTTTCAGACACTCTGATATGGCAAAATAAAAAAAACATTGGCACAAATTCCAGTACATTCAAGAACAATAATATCTGCGTTCAATAGCTTTGTGTTACGTTTCGGCTGAGACACAATCAGCTCCACTTCATCAGGACTACTCTGTAAGATGGCAGCAGCATCACTGAATGTTACCCCTTCCAAACTGGTCTTATTTAGGGAAATGAGACGCCCACCTGGGGTGATAGAAAACCAAAAACATCAGATCAAATTTACAACCGAAAGTAGTTGCATGTGCTTCTCAGTGCTACCTGGTTTGATCCGTCCATCTTTGTCCGCAGGTCCATCTGGCACAATGGAAGCAATGAATATACCAAGGTCAAGTTTACCTGTATTGTCCTCGCCTACAATCACAAAGCCTGCAACGGGATCACAGCGAAGTCAGAGACAAAAGGTTTTCATTTTAAAAAAAATGGTAAGTTTCTCTTCTCATGAATTTTTACAAGTGAACCACTCACCAAAGCCAAATTTGGGATCCTTCTTGAGGCTAACACATATAATTTCTCTCTCTGGTGGAAATCGAGTGGGCGTGTCAACTGAAAATATGGAACACAAATGACAAATTGACTTTAGACTGTAAAGGGTGCATCTCACAGTTTTAAAGGAAACACCCTCGATACAACGGAATACCCAACGTGGCATAGAGAGATGAGCCAAAAGTTCCTCACAAACACAAAAATCAGGATATGTCACTTTTTATGCGTGAGCGCAACTGCACTGTTTTTGCATTTCAAGCATTTTGTGTCTTTAACTAAAAATTTAAGACATCTATTCCCATTCACACATGAGCCCTATAGTGTAAGCACCGCCAGTGAATGGTGTATTTTCAAACTATTGCCATACATAAGGCGCACCAGACTATAAACTCTATTTCCCCCTGTAGAAGAAGTACTGCGTAACCCCAGCTTTTACTGTCTTCTTCTTCTTCTTCTTCTTTTCCTTTCGGCTTTTCCCTTCAGAGGTCGCCACAGCGAATCAATGTCCTCCATCTATCCCGGTTTTGTGCATCCTCTTCTCTCACATCAGCTACCTTCATGTCCTCTTTGACCACATCCATAAACCTCCTCTTCGGTCTTCCTCTCGGTCTCCTGCCTGGCAGTTCAAGATTCAGCATCCTTCTCCCGATATAGTACTGTAGTACCTTATAATATGTTGTGCCTTAAACTTGTAAAACTTTTATCTATTTATATTATATATTATTATATTTGGCAAACTTTTCTCATTCATTGACGGTGGGCCTTATCGTCCGGTGCGCCTTATATGTGGAAAAACACCATTCTTTGTGGGTGCGCCTTATCCACCGGACAATATGCTATTTAATTAATTAATGTATTTATTTATGGCAGGATTGCGTTCTTTCGCACAGAAGTAAATTCGATATGTCTGACAACCACTTTCGAAACACAATGTTCTTTCACACAGACTGTGACACATTCAATACTACCGTCAGAGATGAGAAACATTTCTTTATATCAACAACAATATAACAACACTAATAATAATAATAATAATAATAATAATAATAATAATAATAATAATAATAATAATAATAATAATCACAGATTTACCTCGTATAGAAGAAGAAGTATCTGAGTCTTTCTGCAGGGAGACACTGGACATCATTCTTGGAATCGACTCTGGTGTACTTCCAAAAAACATATGGAAATTTACAATTTCACGTTGCAAAGTGATGTAAAATGATATTGCACAGATCATTGATACCTCCAGTAGGCACGCTCTTTCAAATCCCCGAGTTCTGCCATTTCTGAGGCTTCCTTGTTCAGGTCCCTGCTCATCTCCCGCCTCATCTCTCTTTGGTGGCGGAGTCGAGCCTCGAGCTTGGCGCTCAGGTCCTCGCAAGATTTGGAGAGCGGATCCGGTTGACCTGGGGCTAAACCGACGTGGTTCAGCATGCCCTCAGAGCATGAGATCCGCTTCAGGTTCAGATTACAACCCATGTAGACAGGCATGTTTTCATCTGAAGGGAGAAATGGAATGGTCGGTATCACTTGAAGAGCACAATTCTTGCTTTTGCTCGTTCTCTCTCTGTTTCTACCAGGCATCGTGCTGTGGTTCAGTTGCCGCGATGTCATCTCGCTGTGGAACTTGTGCTGTGCGGAGCAAAGGTTAAGGAGGTATTGTGCGATTTTTGAGCTCTCTGTTATAAAACTGTGCTTTTTCCCGCTTGGTCCGCCACATTCGATGATCAATTTACGGCGCTGCGGAACGGAAACAGTTGATCACATTGGATGAATGAATCATACAAGAATGTATTTTACATTGTTTACATGCCAAGAAAACAGACATTCAAAGTAATGCGATGGTTTTTCTCATCAAAGTGCATTTTTTTGAGAATCGTAAAATAAATTGTTGATTTTTTTTTCTTCCCTGGGAACAGTCATGTATATTCAGGGGGAAATAAAATCATGTTTTCGGTAAATATGAAAAGGAAAACAGAAGTTGGAGATACATTTTGCTGAACAAAAATAGTTTTGTACAGATGCAAATTACAATGAATGATCTACGTTTTGAAATGCATTTGTTATCCCAAAATGACACTTTTGTATGTGTATATTTGGATTTTTTTAAAAGATGGATTAGTGCTTTTTGAAAATTGCAATAAATCATGTATTTTAAATTATTTGTGAAGAATTTTGTTTGACAGTAAATACACACAGTTCTGAGGGGGTTACACAATTCTCTTTACCCCAGTGGAAATAGAGTCCGTTTCTCTCCACAGGAACCGTCTAGTGACAGTTCGGACCTGATTCTTCATCTCATAGATGACGATTCCTTTGGCACAGACTCCTAAAACCAATTCACCAATCAATGGTCTTTTTTCTCTGCCCACACGGTGGAACATCACCCCGTACTCTGGTAGTTGCTGGGCAATCTATACAAAAGAAAAGTCATGGTTGGTTAGATGAAAGCAGCTATCGTGCCAGGTAGTTGTGTAAACCTCAACACACTTTGAGATACTCAGTTTCCGCCTCTTCAGGTCCCATTGGGGCATGCCTGGCATGCAATCTTGGCAGCTCGTCCTTCACATTGGGCAAAGCCAGCTTCTCAAGCATTCTCTGGGACACATAATGCTCCGGCTGGTAGTAAGTCCTTCCATATACCTGGGTGAAAAAATGCGCGGTTATGACAACGGAACCCAAATGAGAGGGCAGAAGTGTTTTTCTTGCATCGAGTACCTCTGGCATGTAATCCCCGAATTCAGCCTGCAGAGCAAGGGCAGCCAGAAACAAGCCAGTCTCCTCATTGCAGTAGATGCGGTCCTCTAAGATATCCTTTCGCATTTGCAAGTAGTACTGGTGACGAGTCAGTCTGTGCCTGGAGAAGAAAGGAAAAGCGGCTGAAGTCTGCAGGCAAGGAGATAAAACGCTCAGTACTTACAGAACAAAGGCGATATCGTCCACAAAAAATTTGACTCGAAGGAACACCAAAAAGGAAAGTATTTGCCCCTTTTTCCAACTATCGGGAGCAACTTTAGAGATTTTTGTTTCATGATCCAGAAAAAAATATTCATCATCTGCAAAATAGAAAGAAAATGCTTTTAGTATGGAAATTAATTTATACGCAATTTTCAAAAAAATTTAAGTCGCTCCTGGAATTCTTTACATTGCAAAAAAAGTCGGCATTTTGTTTTGATCACTCCAGATAAACCTAAAATATAAGGCCATTTGGGGGGGGGGCAATCTACCCTCCCCATTTTATAACACAACTAATTATGAACACAAGCAATTGAGCTGTGATAATGCGGACATCACACCATTTAAAATGTAATGTAAGGTGTAATTTCAAGACAAAATAATACAATACAATACATATTGATTTAATGTACATAACATTTATCATATACAGTGGGGCCTTGGCTTACGGACTTAATTGGTTCCCAGACAGAGTGTGTAAGGCGAAAATTGTGCATCCCAAAAAATAATTTCCCATTGGAAACCATTAAAATGAGAATAATCCGTTACCATGTCTCCATAAAATATAATTTTCAACTAAATAAGACTTAAAACTACACACAACATACCTTGTTCTATGTATAATAAATGTGCTATTGTATTGTAATGAAAGAAATGCACTGCACTGTATAATAATGTCACTTTATATACATTTGTGATGGTCGTTGATGGCTCTTAATTCACACCTGTTGCTTTCTGACTTGTAAGGTCTTACAAAACTGAGGCATCACATTATCATTCATCATGTTGATGATTCTCATAGCCACAGTCTTTTCTGGATGGAACTGTTCAATAAAAGCCTGCACATCACACATTCTTCCATGCTGCTTTCAAGGATCGAAGGATAACATCATGCCAAGCCTTTTCTATCAGCTGAACACAATAATATTGTCACGTTCCGAGCGTGACAGGGATATCTGACTCGTCGCAACGTTAATAAAAGGGGTTGGATCCCTAAGCAGACGGCATAGACATAGGTGCTGGCAGAGGTTTTATTACAACAAAAGGCGCTAGTCTGATGATTCACCCGGATTGACGTGACAAAAGAAGACGGGTGGGGGCGATCCGTGCAGCCTATCAAGCTAGGCAAAATAAAATGGCATGTGGGGGTGAAAAAAACTCACGATCCCGGAAAGCAACAAACTTACGCGATCGCAGCTAACAATCACCTCGGGCGAAGCAAACTCTTGTGCTGGCAAGTCCAAAACACGGGCTAGGCACGAGGCGTCGTAATCACTGTGGTGAGGTGACAGCAACTCGTCGAAATGTCCCAGTATCGGTGATGAGGGGATTGACAGCAGCTGGCGGAGGTCGGGAGCGGCGGCCCCGCCCCAGCTGTCACCTCGCACTTGACAAGTTCGGTGTCATTAGTCACGTGAAAGCATTGCGTAAATAATGCCTTTGTGTAAAGCTTTGTTGCGGAGGATGGTAACAATGGTGGACTTAGCATATTGGTACCAGGCTCTTTATTTGTAGAATGGTAGTAGAAAGTTACTCTCAGGGAAGTGACACACAGCGTGGGAAATGTGTCAGGCTGAGATTCACATGAAAGCCGCAGTGCGCATCTGTGACGCCACAAACGCACACCTCGTTTGTGTTTCTCAATGATCTCCTTCTTCTCCTCGACTGTAATTTTGTTTTGTGTCTTGTTCGGCTGAACACAAGCCTGTGGTGGGGTCTTTTTCGGTCTCATAACAGCAAACGTATCGTTGAAGACAATCGACGTGTGCACTCATAGAAAGGGGGTGTGGAAAGGTAGGCCGGCTGGGGAGCTGTTCGGTCGTGTGCTTTGGTGTTCTTCCGCCGAAGATTACTCTGCCAGCCGTGGTGGAGGGTGTGTATCGCGAAAAGTAGTGCTTGATCCAAGGTTTAATTTTCATAAATTTAACATTCGTAAACCGAAAAGTTCGTAAGGCAAGGCGTTCGTAAACCAAGGCCCCACTGTACTTCATTTTCAATGTCTTACCTCACTACTTTAAGGGAAGAAAATGCTCACTCCATTCAGTATTACATATTTGCAGTTTAAAATTACATATTGCCATACATTCCAGACTTCTGCTACGTAATTTACTAAATACAGTATATGATGACGAGTACCATCTAGAAAAGCAAGACCGAAGTAGAAGTGCTCTACTAGGTTTGCATGAGCCACCACCATGTCAAACACATCCCTCGCGCGGGACTTGGTATCGCAACGGACCACCACGTACTGGCCGCTCGGCAGCACCACTGTCACTTCCCTTTGAGATGAACACAAGCGGCCCTTTCTCGACTGCATAGGAAACACATGACAACAACACACGATAACAACACGAATCAGATTACATGAGAGGAAAGCCTGAAACAGAGATTACAGTGATTTACCACAATAGATCCTGGAAGTTCAAGGACAATTTGCTGTTCGTCTGCCATTCGGATAAACTCTGGACCTAAAGCCTGTGAAGAAAAATGAAAAGAAGACATATTTAAAATGGCAATAGTAATCACAATAAGAAACACATCACGCTTATGCTTCTAATGTTCCCCATAGGCAGAGTCCCCCGTTAGTTTTTTTTCTACGATCACGACTTGACTGCAGATTGTCTCCATCAAAGTCATGTACTGTATGTTAGCTGATGAACTGGTTTTAGAAGCTTATGTCTTCTTACCTTAGCTTTCCTCTGGTTCAGGCTGATGGAAGACTCGCTGAAAGTGATGGAAGGACTGTGAGACCTGCCCGATGTCTTGGGAGAGACGTCGTGGTGGGGGCTCCTGCCCAGCCAACTGCAGGTGCTGTCCCTGTGATGAGCCCCTCGCGGGAGCCTGAGTTCAGGGAAGGAAGAGGTGGGGGTGGAAAAGTTGAAAAGATTCAAGGTTAAAGTCAAAACAGGAAGGCATGCAAGAGAGGTTAAAAGGAATACTGCCCTTGCCTTTCCAAAGATGACTGGTACAATGATGTGGGTGAGCTTCTTGGTCGAGGTTTCCAAGATCTCTGAGGTAAACACCCTGGAAGGACAGCTTCAAGCAGAGGAATCAAATACGGAGTACTGCGCGCAGGCAGTGCGTCACCCAAAATATTTTAGTTGAATAAAATAGGCAGTTTTTTTCAGAGTAAATGGTGACTGTGACAAGGACTACAAATGCATTTTGTTTTTAAAAACATGCTGGAATTCACTCAAACAAGAGCGTTGTTAGGGTCATTAGCGAATTGCCCTAACAAGCGGGCATTGTGCATGTTTGAAAATCAATTCCTAGAAAATAAAAAAGAGACTAGCCTCCCAGAAACAAGAGGTGATAAGAGTTAATCAATTGATTGTGAACACAATTGTTTGCAATTCTTAGTTTTACAACTGTTTGACAATACTGTTTTTATAGTGGCCACAGTTTGACCCTGGAGCAGGTGATTTAATACAGTCATCATTTTCTATTTTGGGGTGCGGGGATGATTCTCAAATTGCCAAAGATTGGCGCAGAGCAGAATGTACGATATGCTCCCCGAGCCCTTTACCTTACTTATGCATTCACATAACATTGTTATTAATTTATGTGGTGGAAGAATGAGTGAACAAATAAATATCGTAGTCCTTTGTGGGCAACATGAATTTACCCGATTTTGAGTCTGAGTCTGTTGAGTATCTTCTCCTTTCTGGACAACATTCACCCAAGTCTCCGAACGGCCCTCGCCTTCCTGTTAAACAAGTTAGATTTGATGATGATGCTGATGTTGATGATGATGAGATGAATATATTTTTATTTGATTGAAGGTGAGACAAAGCCCCACCCTCAATATCCGATTATTGTCTCAAGCAAGAATCTAATCCCAGACTCTCTTAGGTTAAGATTTTAATCCTCTCAACCTAAACATTCGTTTGGCAAAGACGAAATTTGTATAATGAGCAATTTATTTGGAATCGGATTTCGGGAACATTTATTGAAGGTCACCTTTATTAAATTGTGTTTCTGTCATTCCATCAAGCAAAATGCTGCAGTGTGATATGAGTTTAATTTGTTTCAAGTTCATAACATATCTCAAAACCTCTTTGCACATTGAAATCAATGCAAATGCCATCCTGACTTTTATAATTTACAATGTTTTAGGAGAAAATGATCACCATGTTTACACTTTAGCATACAGTAGTGATGTAATTATATGGAAGATAATTTATTTTTGTTACACTTTTTACAGTATTTTCATTCAATGCACGTGGCTGCTCATTCTAGTGTGCATGCCTTGGCCACAAGGGGGCAGCATAAAACAAACATACAGATATAATATACACAGAAACAGGCCCAACTCCCCTGTATGAAAGTAACATTACTCATTCACCACAGAAGATAAATAATACATGCCTACAAGTGAGTTGGAAAGCAGAGGCAAAATAGTCCAAGATTCACCCCGATCCAATTCTGGCACTGACTCACCATGAAGCCTTTCTCTGATCATCTGGCTCCGGCCCTTCAGAGGCAAGCTGCTGTCAGAGCCATGGTCCATCTGAGTGAACAAGGCTCTGTGAGATACCAGACTACAGCAGAAAAGGATCACACGTGTAGACTCACCGGTTCACTGAACACCTCTTCCACCAGCTGCCTGATGACGTCGACAGACGGCGGCAAGCCGGAAGCTTTCTGATGACCCTCGCAGGATTCCAGGATGGAGCTGATGGTGAGTCTGCGATGGGATACATCCTCGCACATGCCCAGGAGGAGGGTGTTGAGGTGGTCGCTCAACTGGACCGGCTGAGAAGGGATGTTACAAAATCAAGTTTCTTAGAACCGTACAGATTACAGTACAGCACACTCTGAAAGATTCACAGCGTTACTATTTTCCATAGCCCACCTGATTTTGAGGTAGGTGAAAATCGACAGACCAGTAAAGAGTCATACCCAGAGAATACACCAGCATCTGTGCAACACAAACCAACATCAGGAAAATATCTTCAATTTTCAGTGTTTTCACCTACAGTGCCATCACCGATTATACATACTTTACATGATGACCCCTTTGTATTTTTTTGCCCAGAAATAATCACTGTGTTCCAAATAATTATTTATCAAAATGTCATTTTCATCCGTTAGCTTCATTATAGTATGACGACCAGTCCCCATTAAGCTAATAAGAACCATGTCATTATATACTACTTTCTCATATGGCTTTTGGTTTAAGTTACCAGTTATGATTTGCTGCATGATTGACAAGTGTTTCCCAACCTTTATTGAGCCTGGGAAAATGTATTGGTTGATTCAAGAATAAAACCCCTGTTGAGAATTTTGCAGTTTAGCTCCTGGCTTGAGAACTGCAACTTGTGCAAAAAGTCCTGAAACATTGAACAGTTGGACATGTGCATGAAAAGGCTGAGAGAATGTCACATTAGGTTCACCGGTAAAGGTATGAATGCATTTCAAGATCATCCTGAAATGTCACTGGAAATCCAATTATCCATAACTCTGTATTTTACATTTTAGGAAAAAAAAACAGCACAACACTAGAGAAAATATCAAAGAAAATACACGCAATGAAAAAAATATTTATCATGCAGAATATTGACTATTATCTATTATTTATCTATCATCATATTTATAATTGCATATGTGAAAGTGGCTGCCTTTCCAGCAGCTCCTGTATTTTGTGTTTCTACCTCTTTCTTTCCTTTCCTCTTCCTTTCATAACTTTGCTGCTGTGTTACTTCAGGGTAGAGTGAACGCTGGCGCAAATGGCTGCCGCTGCTCACCCGCAAAAAAAAAAAAGTTCTTATCCACTTATGTCACTGTAAAGTGTCCTTGAGAGTTTTGAAAGGCACTTCAAAATTAAATGTATTATTATTATATTTATGTCCCTGTTTTGTGATTGTAAAGTGTCCTTAAGAACTTTGCAAGACGGTTATAAATAAAATTTATTATTATGATTATCGTGATGATTATGATTATTATTTGTTATTGTTATATCATGCAGTGGAAGAACATTTCAATGTTCTGCCTTTGATGATACGTCACTAACATTGATCGATGAACAAAGATACATCTTTTGCCCAGCTATTGAAATTGGATAATTATCTCAGTTCATTTGCCACTTTTTTTCACAACAACAACCTCAAAATTTGGACTGAGCGGTTTTGATTGAAACTGCAGTGTTTGAATCTTGGACCTTTCTTCAATGGCAAATCAGAAGTGCAGCATCCATGAAGAGCCACTAGATGGCACGCAAACTAATCTGAGCTCTTGGAGTGATTGACATCAAATGTTAAAATGTAATGATGTGTAACGTAAATGCTAGCAGTGACGTGAGGTTTGGTTATGACGTTTTCACTGACCCTCTCGATGGCAGGTTTGGATGAGCTAGCACGACCCTGCAGCATCTCTGGAGCGATGAAGGTCGATGCGTCCTCTGATAAACCACAGTTCTTAAACGCTAAACTGCCAGTAGCTGACAGCAGCAAGGAGGCGGGGCTTATGATATTGCACATGTTGTTTTCACCTGGAGGGAAAAAGCACCAGCCTGATGCCCGGCAGTTGTGAATCTTATATATTCATAAGGATGGTGATTTACCTTTCTCAGATGCATCCACTAAACACTGTCCAGTGGCCAGCAACAGGGCCCACACCTCCTGCTCCTGCAGAGGCCCCCCTCGGGCCTCCAGTACTTCTGCTAATGTGACAAATGTGCTGCTCATCCTGAACACATTCCAAGCGTGTCACCTAAGCACACACACAAACACAGTCCCAATCCACAATCACTGCCAGTGATTGTGCAAAAATATCTGTACAGGCCATTGGATCGAGATGGTCACAGTTTAAAGTCCTGTTCGGGCCAAATTTAATGTTGGAGGGATGCTAGTCGAGATGCTCATGAGGAAGGCACCGAGGGCAGAACACTATTTTCCCACATCGTCATTCTGACATCTCCACATCCATTTATTCTCTATGTGGCTTGTCCTCACTTAGGTCAAAGGTATGCTCGAGCCTATTTCAGCTGACTCTGGACAAGAGACGAAGTACACCTCTGATTGGTCATCAGTCAGGTAAAAGCTGTCCATGTTAAGTGCTTTGTTACATCATATTGTTTAATATATTCACCATACTTATTTGTCATGTCAAATGACTTTATTGAAAGAAAAAAACCTCAAAGGGCCCCTACCAGGAAATAGTTTTGCCCACCCCTGTCTTAATCTGTTAGTTTCACTGCCCGCTGTTGTATCTGTTTGTCCCAAATCCTAATAGGCTTTCTTGTGACCTGCGGCTGGCTGTGATGGAGGTGTAGCTTTGTGACATGATCCTGTGCGAGCTTGCCATCTCATCCTTGTAAATGTATAGCAGCATCCTCCAATAGGAAATCAAACATTATCATTGGAATTTACCACAGAATAATTAAATAAGAATGTAATGTTAATTTTATTGGTATTTTAACTTCATAATGCGAGAGTGGCTGCCTTTACAGCAGGTCATGTATTTTGTTTTCTACTTCTTTCTTACCTTTCCTCTTACTTGCGTCACTTTGCTGCTGTGAAATGTAAATGTATCCACTGCGAGACTAATATAGGCTAATCCAATGCAATCAAATGATTATTTTACAAGAAACTCCCTCCATTACAAGACAATAATATAATGACATGGCTTAATTTCTTTGATTCTATTGTTTTGTCAGAATATTTCTCTGACATCTGAGTCCTCACTGATGTGCAAGAGAATATGTTGCAGTTTTTCCCATTTGGATCCTAACCCAATATTTCAGAACACCTGATTTAATAGTTCCAATGGCAGTGTTGTACCCCTGACCAATATCACTGTGTCCTGATTACTCTGGCCCTTATTAGACGTTTACTCGTGTCGGTTGACTTGTCAGACAACAGCCGAAGAATGTATTTCATCTTTTTTTTGTCACTGTAATTTCAAAAGTTCACTGAAGATTGTACATGCATTTTCAAACTGATAATAGAGTCAAGGAAAATCACAGGGTTAATGTCAAGTGAGATGTCCACAATCAAAGATGTGGTCTTACCTGGTCAGTGGTCACATACGTAAAAGAGCAGTGTTGTTTTGTGTGTTCGTCTTCAGTGCTCCCACCACCAAGCATCCAAAATAATCCTTCCGATCATCGCCAGGCTGCATCGACCTCTCCCCGGGATGAGCGGCTTGTCCTCGGCGCGGAACTCCAGGCTGGCGGCGTCAAAGCGGTCATGGAGCCCCCCCCCCCCCCCTGTTCAGTTCGTTGTTTCACAACCGCCTCCGACACCTCAAACTTTTTTAACCTGTAAATTGCTCTATTATTAGCACCTCGACGCAAAAGACATAATTGGATTAACCGTTGCGGCTTGACGGCGACAAGTCAGAAGCACCAATTGAGGGAAGGGAAAGATCAGTCACGCCGATGTAACTAATCCGACTGACGGGCTCGCGGTGCACAAGATCAGCCGGCGGGAGGTGCGCGTCGCGGTACCTGAAGACGATGCTCATCACACTGCGGACTCTCTTGGAACAAGGGGTAAGACAAGACGGCTCCTACTGCGGGAGTCTGCACCGGGACGTCCAGATGGCGCTACGGTGCGACTCTCTGCAGGCCCTCCAGGGGCATCATGCGCAGCGAGTACCGGGGAGGAGATCGGACCACCCTGTCGCGTTACATACATGCAAAACCGAGAAGAAAAATCGACATTTAAAATGCTGATTGGCTTTTGAAATAGGTAACATTTAATTATGTGGTTATGTGTGAATTTTATAGAGCCAAAATATCAGAGATGAGGCTGCATTCTTCATTACAGCAAACTAAAACTACAAGTGTTAAAAGAATGCACGTGTCCATCTCAAGGCTCGAGGGCAAGACCAAGGTCTGTCATGTTGATTGTGCAAATTATTTTGTACTAAACTCAAGCATATTATCTTCAGAATTTTTGACACAACTCCATCAAATTACATCATATTAGATGCAGTGCGGGTGCATCCAGAATATTGAGCTTTGTTTGTAATGTTTGAACCTGATAAACAATGCAATACAATGCAATACAATACATATTTACATGGCGCTTTAACAGCAGCTGAAGCTGTAACAAAGTGCTTAACCTGGAAAACTATTATATACGCGAAAAAAATCAGTCACAAAGATAATGGAGAACACATTTCATCGCCATGCAATCAAATGCGGAAGAGAAGGTCAAAATGAACAGTGTCGATATTTCAAATGTATTGCATGTAGCGTTGACCTTGCACCAAAGAACGTGTGGCTGTGTGTGTGTGTGTGGGGGGGGGGGGGGGGGCTTGAATGTGTCTGTTGTATTTGAGCATGCGAATGGTCAGCAGTACGGTGACTATTTTGCAACACTGGCACTCTATGTGCATGAGTAGTAATCATCATGTATCCCCAAAAGATTTTTGTTTGGCACGGCAAAGAAAATAATGCAATTCCCCACGACAAAATGTTTTTACATTCCCTGACATAAGTAAGCATTATTACCATTGTTAAAGAGCTCTTTCTCAGACATAATTCTTATATTTAAACCCATTAGATACTACAGACTACCAGATCTAGCAAGATATTATAAGACGCTAATATGGATCTGTGTGGTATTTAGTTTGCAACGCTATTTTTGGGATGAATAGATGCATGATGGATGGATAGAGCGGAAGGAAGACCTGATGGAGGTGGGTGTGTCTCTGTAGAACTGTGACGTGGTTTAACGCATGCGCAGTGCGCTTCCCCACTGCTCCCCGGCCTGTCAGTAGCAGCAGGCGTATGGAAACGTAGGCAAGTGGATCGGGTGAGGTCATGTGTTTTTAAGGTGCCCAGTGGAATCGATCAGTGCGCCACAAACGCAGCGTCCACGACTCCGGAAAGTTCGAGCGGCACGTCGCACCGCTGGGATCCACTTTAGGGCTTACACGAGCGAGGTAAGATGAAGATCGGAAACCCACCCTCTCCGGCTCCTGCTCCTTCCCCGGACGTGCTTATTGTTTGGTAGTGGGGGGATGGTCGAGTGTCATTTCACCCGTACAGACAGGTCGATCCTCGCTTATTCTCTTTAGTTTATTCTGGTCATATTGCTTTTGTTGGCGTATATTCTCGAACGCAACATTCGAGCACATAAAGAAACGCCCATTAAATGGCGACAATGGAGTAATTCCCTCTGCCTGCGTTCTGTTATGGTGTGTGCTCATGCATGGCTCCTGTTGTCCCGCTGCGGTTTGCCTGCAGCCTGCTGCGAGGATATGCCGGAGGGTTGGGGGTAGAGGGGTCATGTGGCCAAGGTTAACTCGCAATGCAGGTCGCTCCCCTTGTTAATTCGAGTGATGAAGATGAAGCTATTCACCTTATGCATTTTAACGATGATGGATGAAACGTGTGTGGTTTCTTGCTTTTTGAATCACGGAAAGTCACTTCTGACTATTTTCTTATGCATTTGTCTTGTGACCTGCCATTATCACGGGGTGCCCTTAAAACACAGGTAGTAATGCACAATTTCAATGTTGAACATTTCAACTGGAATAACACGCTCCGTGTGATTTCTAACGTCTATACCACCAAGGTTGACGTGAACTATTAGCAATAACACAACAAAGTCGTAATGTGGATGTGTACCGGACTTTTGGGACACATTGTGCACTGCAGTGGCGTCAAACTAATTTTCGATGCGACTCTGTCTTATTCTATCTCAAGGGCCGTCATGACTATGAAACCATTGAATGCACTATACCTTCATTTCATCATGCTACATGTCCCCAATTGTTCCCTAATTTTTAATTTGTTTAGATTTAAATTGCGTGTGTGTGTTTGGGAGGTTGAGTGGGGGGTTGTGGACCTAAAATGATTTTACAATCTGTTTAAAGTGAAGAAATATGTCCATTTCAGCACCTATTTTTTAATAAAATAATTTAGAAACATGTGGTAGAATGATCTTTTTTTGTTTGATGAGCTTTGGTTGGTGACAAAATGGTGCAACGGAATGGATATTCAGTGCTTCCGTTAAATATCTGCTGTACCGTACATTATGATCATTCACATGTACAACTTGATATGCACTTGTTGCAATACAAACTATAACTGCATCAACTACTGTAATGAGATCCAAAACAAATATATTTCTGCCTTGACACTATCAAGAAGATATTTGTCCATTTTACTATGTATTTCTTATTGTGGTCATACTTTGGATTAATAGGTAAAAACAGCACTTTCGGTTAGCTTTATATTTTTCATTTCCAATTTGCTATTGAGGTCCAGCGTGGCCACCAGGATCTCGGACCTGGGGTCCAGGGTTTATCCTATCTCTAGCTCACTCACCCAAAACCCCACTGTTCAAAAAATGCATCTGTGGGTAGATTATCCTGTATTGTTAGCAGTTTCTAATAAGTGGTTACATAATTTAGTTACACAACTGGGTCAATATATTACACATTTGATTCTGTATGGGTTTACAATAACGGTACACTAACTGAAATGCTTTAAGAATGAATTGTCATGTACGTGTGACAATCACATTCACACTATTACATAACTCACGAACAATGCAAACAGCAACCTATTGGGATCTGTTGCTTTCACTGTTTATATAAATCGTACACTGCTGCCACATAAGTGTGATTTAGAAAATGTTATCATTTTGAGATCAAAAAGTGACCAAAACCTTCTTGGGTTTGACATATCTTAGCGTGTGTGTCAAAACCTCCTCTGGCTGATGTAGAATTTACCCTATAAGCAGGAGGTCATCAATCTGATGTTTGCAGGCAGATGCATGTAGCAGGAAGTGCATTCCAGGAAGCAGTCCAGGCCTATGCGTTTAATTTATTGCAAAGCCATAGATGATGTCCAGACCACTTGGTTGCTAAACTACTAAGTAAAATGCAGATGATAGAACGAGAGGTAACATTGAGTTTTATGTGCAATACGAACACAGTAGCGTAGAGGTTACGATAGGCTATTGCCACTGTCTCCCAACAATGACCCGACTTTCAGTCATTGTGATGGATTGCCGTTATTCCAAACGACTATAATGACCTCAGTAGTAGTAGTAGCAAAAGCAGCAAAGGCTCCTCTTCAATCAAGGTGCTGCAATGCTATGTAATTGCTGTCTTGGGTTACGCAAGCATGTCTATTTTCATGAACTGAGCGAGGCGGATGCTGCCGACGTCTTCGTGACGTCGGGTGAGCAGACGGAGAGCTGAGTCATTTTTCTCTGGCAATCATATTCCCTCATATGGGCTACTTGTTGGCGAGAGTAAAGGACCGGGAAGTAGGAAGGGAGGTTTTCTTAGATTACAGGACTCCCCGCGGGTACTTTAAAGTCTTCAAATTTTAATGTATTCCATGTTTGGAAAGTACTTTGGCTTTTTTTCAGTGGCGTGCAGTGCATTTCAACCATAGACCTTCAGTAGTGCTATGTCCGAATCACTCCACAGCTGTGAGTGTGGTGTGATTTACTACACGTCCACTAGAGGTTGCTGATAGCAAGGATATAACTTGGGACTTGAAGAAACTTAAGAAATACCGTCATTAAACTGTTCACATTTTTACTTTGAACGAGTGGATTCATGATAACCTCATAAAATTATATATATATATACATATTTTTAGCTTAGCTTCGGAACTGTCCAACATTGCCCGTCTCACCACGATGGGATGCAGAGCTCTGCTCCCAAACTCTGGAATTCACTTCCACCCAACATCCGTAATATTGACTCCCTCCCTATTTTCAAGTCCCACCTCAAAACCCATCTGTTTAAAATTGCTTTCAATGTCTAGTTCAATCTGCTATTTTATTATTTATCATTTTACTTATGGTTTTATTGTTGTGTGCTTTGTTTTTATTGTAAAGTGTCATTGGGTGTTTTGAAAGGCGCTTGAAATTGAATATATTATTATTATTTCTGAATGATTTCCATCTATTCTCTAAAAGTCCACCTTGAAAATGGCTGTCACAGTATATCTGCAAACCAATCAATTTCTTCTCCTCCTTCAGGCATTGTGGGTTGACAAAACTGCTATTAAATCGACACAACAATATATTTGCTTATGCAGCTGGCTACAGATACAGTGTGCTCGCTATGGCCAGTGTACTCTTATCACAAGCGGCTAGTGACTAGCCAATCATGTGGCTAGCCAATCATAGTTTGCGAAAACTCTGACGTTTCCAGCGCCTTCCAGCAGCCCTCGAGTTGCCAACTCGAAATCTGATTGGTTAATGCAACTGTTTCATGGACATTTATGTTTACGCTCCAAGACCTGCTGAACTGATTGTGAAGGTGTCCAGTGGTGTTTTAAAATAAGAATAAGAAAGCCTTCATGTATATCTCAAAGGAGACATTCAAATTTACAGCAGAAAAGTTATGAAAGGAAGAAAGTAGCAGAGCAAAACGTAGCTGCTGTAAAGGCTCTAGCAGTGCCGTCTTGAAGACAAAACAATATAATAACAAAATAATATAAAAAACATAAAATATGAACTGGCAGTTCGTTGAATTTTCTGCTTACAAGAAGCACTGAGCTCGGTTGTGGAAGTGATGTTTGGTATGATGGAGTTGACCTCATGGCACTTTGCCCTTCGGCCGTCACTGCTGGTGAGATCAAGACTTGCATTTTCCCATGTTTGCTGATCAGCCAAAGCATAAATGCTGCATTCGTCTCCCATTTGTAATTCTGCAAGCCGTGCTTAAAAACAGCGTCCTTTGTGACAAAATCTCATTTCTCTCCTCTTTTTCGTTTTTTTTGCCTTCTCTGCTCACAGAGGACATTTTTGGATGCGCAGAGAGCAGCGATTGAAGAGTTCACCATGAATAAAAACAAGAAAGAGAAAGAGTTCTACAGCATCGACGTCGGAGACTCGACGTTCACTGTATTAAAACGGTACCAGAACTTGAGACCCATCGGATCAGGAGCGCAGGGAATCGTGTGGTGAGTGATTGTTTTGGCGTTTTAACTACTTGCCGTAATCCTTTCAGGGACAGCGGTTACTGAAAGGATTATCATGTTATCAGGTTCCAGAGTGCATAAAAGTGTCCAAATAGTCTTTACATCCATGCTTTGGGACAATGCCTCTTTGCACTTATACTACTAAACATAACACTGCCTCGAAAATCGAAATTCAGAATGTCGTCCATCCGTTCAAGAACATTCTCGCAACTCTCAAATACTGTATTACAAAATCATCATTTAGAAAATTGTCTTAATTTCAGAATCATAATCGGTGTGACTTGAGTTGTTTGTGTGTTCTTGTCATTCTTCAGCTCTGCTTATGACCAAGTCCTTGAGAGAAATGTAGCCATCAAGAAGCTGAGTCGTCCCTTTCAGAACCAGACGCATGCCAAGAGGGCATTCAGAGAGCTCGTTCTCATGAAATGTGTCAATCACAAAAATGTATGTATGGAAAAAGTGATGATATGCTAGCTGATGCACAAGCACTTGCATGTTCCCAACCTGCACATGTTGAATAATTAACTCATTCACTGCCAGATGATGTGCAAAAATATTCCCACTCCAGTGCCATGGTTTTTGCAAATTTTACTCAAATTGCTGGACCCACTGAATATTGAATGTTAGGACTACATAAATATTCAATTCAGCGTAAGCAACCTGAGACTCTGTTCTTTCATGAGACGAAAATAGTTAATTCCCAAGTTATATGGGTCGGGAGTTATCTGAGCTTGAAATGGTGGCAGCTGTACAAAATACAATACATATTGATTTATAGAGCGCTTTAACAACAGCTGAAGCTGTAACAAAGTGTTAACATGGACATAAGGCAAATGCCCCCTTGTTGAGGAGAAAAGCATTGCCAGAGGTTTGACGAGCCACCCCCCCCCCCCCCCCCAAGAAAATACAAAACCTGAACAAATTCGTGCATGGCGCTCCATGTCACACTTTTCAATTTCTGAATAAATTCAGGAATGGCAGCGAATGAGATAATGTGCAAGCAACTTATGCTAGTTAGTAATGGTCATCTCCACTTTGGAAAAACGAATAACACTCCTTGAAATGAGCTACAAAATCAGGAACGTTGCGATAATTCGAGTTCCCATCGTGTGTGTTTATCACAAATTCAAAATTGTAATTCATGTATTTTTCCATCTGCAGATCATCGGCCTATTAAATGTTTTTACACCCCAAAAATCATTAGAAGAATTTCAAGATGTGTAAGTGCCTTATTTCTTACTGTATTATTTGGGTGGAACATATGTCCAATTTAGCAAGTCAAGTAATTTAATTTCTTCTTCCCTCTCCATTGATTCCTTTTCAGCTACTTGGTAATGGAACTGATGGATGCCAACCTATGTCAGGTCATTCAGATGGAGTTGGACCACGAGAGGCTGTCTTATCTTCTTTATCAGATGCTGTGCGGTATCAAACACCTCCACGCCGCCGGAATTATTCACAGGGTAAATATTTGGCCAATCAGAACTGTGACGAGTGTTGTCAAACTTGAGGCCTTGTCACTCCACGCATGGCAATTCGCAGTGATCTGCTGACAACCTTGTACTTTGTGCTGCCCAGGCGCACTGATGAAACGCCGTCTTGTGTCATCTGGCGGCGATGTTTCATAATGCATCAGGGAAATGGAAAAAAACAATTACAAATAACCCACAAAAAGTCATCAAAGGTGCAACATCGCTGCATCCGATTACAAAATCCAGCGGAAGCAAATCTAAATTAAATAACAATGTTTGTCAAATGCTTATATTGGCCTGTAAAACGCCGGCCGGCCCACTGAGCATTTGCCCTGAATGCCAGATGGCCAGACCAGCCCTGCATACTTCCTTGGACTAATTACTACTTTTTCATTTCAACAAGGCACATCTCGAGGCATCAGAATGTTTCTGTAAGAGTATAAAACATAAATTGGAAACCGTTTGTTGTGCAACATTTGTAGTACATTCATATTGTATATAGCAGCGTTTACCAACCTTTATGAAACAAACATGTTCCATAAAGTATATGCCATAATAAGGAGGATCTTGTGTCAACAACAATGTACAATGTGTAAAATCTGAGCCGGTGAAATGAAAAGCTAATGCTGTTGTATGAATGGCAACAGGTGGAGATACAGGCTCATTGTTGCTTCTACCATCACTTGATATTTTTGGTCATGGTTGTTGCTCAAAGTCAAATTCCTTTCAGTAAACAAATAGAAGGAAGCATTTCACACAAATCAGATAAAATGATAGTGAGGCATCACCAAATTGGAATATTTGCTGGTGTTTTTTTTTTTTTTTTTACACAATGCACCTCTGGTGAAATTTACTCTTTATTGACTGCCTTTTGTTAGGATCTCAAGCCCAGCAATATTGTGGTGAAGTCCGACTGCACACTGAAGATTTTGGACTTTGGCCTGGCTCGAACAGCTGCCACGGGTCTTCTTATGACGCCTTACGTAGTGACGCGTTACTACAGAGCCCCCGAAGTCATTTTGGGCATGGGCTACCAAGCCAATGGTACGTCGACTAGCATTTTCCTCTGTCCGTTTTTTCCTGGCTTTAAAAATGAATTGCGTAACATGGTGTATCGTAGCCCTTTTTAACTCATTCACTGCCAGACGTGCGAAAATGTGTCCACTCCTGTGCCAGGGCTTTAGTCTTTTTCATTCAACCCATAAAATATTGAGTTTCAGGGCTTCATAAACATTCGATGCAGCGTAATAAACCCCAGACTCTCTTCTTTTATCAGAACAAGAGTTAATTCCTAGGTCATATTGGTGTGGAGTTATCTGAGCTTGAGATGGGGGCGGCTGTACAAAAGGCAAATGCTGCCCACTCGTGGGAGAGAAAAACATTACCAGATGTCTGACCAGCACTTTATCGGCAGTAAGAAGAACCAAAACCCGAGCAAATTCGGGAATGGTGCTCCACATCATATTTTCAATTCCCAATAAATTCAGGAATGGCAGTGAATGAGTTAATATTTTTTTAATATCAATGAAGAATGAAACCTTTGCCTTTTTCTCACTAACAAGCATCAACCTAATCTGTTGTGGTGTGTTCCTCTTACCTCTTTACTTATGTTAACCACTAGTGGACATTTGGTCTGTGGGCTGCATACTGGCTGAAATGGTTCGCCATAAAATCCTTTTCCCAGGACGGGATTGTATCCTTGCGGCTTCCAGTTTGCCTCGTCACACCTCGTCAGTCTTTGCCAAAAGTTGAACTAGATTGTTTAATTTTGCATCTCTACTAACCACTGCAAAAACTAACAGGATATCTCAAATCAAGGCAAGATATGCATGTTCGGTTTGCCAAGTTATTTATTCTTGCCAAGCAGTTTTTGTGTTTTGAGAATTATGTTTACTTTTGCAGAGTCAGGTTTTCTGCTTCCTTTGGCAAATCATTTTGTACTTAATGGATTTGCTTGTCCTCCCCGCCCCCCTACCTTTTGCTTTTTTAAAGACCATTCTGCTGCATAGTAGTTTGTTTCAGTTGTCTCATCCATCCTGCATTTACTGCCTGATTTTCATTGTTGCACACCACATCATCACTGTCATTACCTTACATTGTGTTCTTTTGTTTTTTATTTAATGTCACTCCTTTGTTTGCATGTCCACCTCTGTATCATCTGAACGTCCACCCGAAGTGGATGTGTGGTCAGTGGGCTGCATAGTGGCGGAGATGATCAGGGGAAGTGTGTTGTTTCCCGGCACTGACCGTATCCTTGCCCCTCCATTTGTGCTCCAGTGCGTCATCACCTCATTCAATGTGTAGAAATCTGAAATTCTTCCGACTCGCCACAGCAACTTCTCAATCCCATGCCATCCACAGCAATGTTATTTTCTGTGAGTGTCACTGTACTTGTGGAATTGCATTGCCGTATACTTGAACGTTAAACAACTTCACTGTAGTGGTGCATCGCAGTTCACGTCCAATCATGGTGGTGCTAATCGAGTTTAAAACAAAGAAAGGACAAATGTTATGGAGAATTGTTGCGAGATGGATAGTAGCCTGGAGGCACAAAACATCAGGGATTTGTGCAATGCACCAATCAGTCGCTGACTGAATCATCCACTTAAGTCAAATAAACGGTGCCTAAGAACGTTTGTTTGTTTGTTTGTTTGTTTGTTTTTTGTACCTTTAGGACCGTTCATAAATACAGTTATTCACTCGACATCATTAACCAGGAACACGTTATTTTATTTTGTAGTCTAAATGAACACCAGTTGTAAGGCTATTGTTGATCAAAACAGCAGCACAGTGTCTTAGATTAATTAAAGTGTAGAGCTTTAGGACGCGCTCTATACAGGTTCCTGGTCCCTGTGCTGCATTAAAGATTATACTATAATGAGGAGACAGTTTTGACCCAGATTAGCCTTTCAGCAGAATATAATGCACACTTGCCACTTTTACATTGCAGGGATGGGATCCATAGAATTTTTTTGTTGCAACAAGTCTGCCTCATTTCTCCATAACAGTCCATTTTGTTTTCCTCTCCAATTTCACTTGACATTGTAATAATGCATAAAGGCAGTGTTGTTTACTATATTTCTAAAAAGGTACACATTTAAAGGACAACCGACGTCACTTTTTTGTTTTTTAACTGACACCAGAAAAATGTTTTTTAGCATCTAAAATACCCAAAACACGCAGTATGATATTTTTAGTCAAATGCAAAACCCCAATAAAAATGACTTAAAGTGTCCAAAATCTGCAAAAAATTGAGCTGCGAATTGGCCATTTTCAGAAAGTCCTGCCCCCAGTTCGTGACGTCACCCCAAGACGTCTTGCATTGCTTGTGAATCAAAACAATGGCTTCAGATTCGGAGAATATGCTTTCTTGTTACACATCCAGTTATGAATCTGATTCAAATAGTTCTGAAAAGGAAAGCATACATGTTTGCAATCGATACATGCATACATGTTTGCAACACGAGGTCACCAGACCAAACAAGTCCAGCAAAATACATTGACGTGATGGAAGGACCACTACAATGCGTCTTTTTTACGGTCAAGGGCGGTCCTTTAGTGACGTCACGTACGGACTCGTCACCAACTCAAAAATAAGACTTCCTGGATATTCAGCGCGAGTCTTAAAACGTAAAATATAGCTATATGCGGTGGAATCTTATTAAAATACGCTCAGTCGAAGTCATTTGAAGCCATTTTACAAATTATGGACACAACTTGTCCGGAGATGTCGGTTGTCCTTTAAGGAGCAAATAATGGTCAATAGTCACAAAAGCGTGTCTGCGCGTGGGACAATGAGTCACTGTGTGGCCCTTCCACCTTAATATGCACATGTCAGACATTGACCAGTGGAACAAAGTCATCGAGCAGCTAGGGACTCCATCTCAAGACTTCCTCATGAAACTAAACCAGTCAGTAAGAACCTACGTAGAGAACAGGCCACGCTACGCCGGATACACATTTGAGAAACTCTTCCCGGATGTTCTTTTCCCCGCCGATTCGGACCACAACAAACTGAAAGGTAGTGCTGTCTTCTGTTTTCAGCACATCACATCATCAGCCAATTTATAAAAGCAAAGTTGTCACTTCATGTGTTGAATAACCCGACAAAGTCGCAATTTGTTTTTTTCCCACAGCAAGTCAGGCGAGAGACCTCTTATCCAAGATGTTAGTTATCGATGCCTCAAAGCGCATATCTGTGGATGAGGCCCTTCAGCACCCCTACATCAACGTTTGGTACGACCCAGCTGAAGTAGAAGCAGTAGGTGTCACTGCACAATAAACATGCGTTGTATTACTATTATTATCATCGTGATTAAAAATGCGGATGCTTACTGAGGCATTTTGTTGTCCTTAGCCACCGCCCAAGGTCCTTGACAAACAGCTGGATGAGAGGGAGCACACCGTGGAGGAGTGGAAAGGTGCGATCATTTCTTTTCTGTAACCTTTTTCACGATCAGACTCAGACAGAACTATTGGTGTCAAACACAATTCACCATTTTCAACATCATTTCGGAAATGTGTGTATCAAGGCATTTTAAGTAGAACCTTCCAAATGATACCTGTATCCATCCAATGGTACTGGTTGTTTGATTTTGAAATTAATTTTCCCATTTGTATGATTTTAAGTCAAGGAATTCAATCCAGGCTCAAACTCTCATCATCATTAATGTTTTGTGTCACATTTTCACATTAAGAAATCTAAATGTGTTCCTAAATGGACCAAAAACCATGAATTAATTGGACAGTTTGGCCTTTCATAAACCTCAAATGGATGTTCTTGACATTTTGGTGGAAACTGGAGTACCCACAAGAGGTAGAATATTCACATTTTACATCAGATTTGAACCCAGAACCTTAGAACTGCGAGACAGACATGCTCACCACCAATCCATTATGTTGAAACTGTTCACCTTTTTTTCAAAGGCATTCTGATTCTTTTCACTCATATGGCTAATGTTGTGCTAAGCAGCCTCACTCTTGTATGTGCCATCGAGTTTACGTTTCGGTTCAATAATTATCGTACGTTTACTATTTGATAATCACTAGTTGGTTAAACTCTCATTTGTCTCTGTGTCGTCCATTTTTCCGAATATCATAAACAGACTTGAAATCCCTTAAAGGCTTTCAATGTCACCTGTGAGGGGCTAGTCATGCGCAACCGAGACTTTTCTCCTAAGCTTCCAAAGATGAGCTCATCCTAAACCCAACCAGGTGATAATGACTCCCCCACTCATTTTAGAAGGGTCACTGCAGCAAACGCACCGTCCAAATTAGAAACATGATGCTGTTTTGGAGCGGGCAGAATCCAAAACACACTGCGCTGGACGGAAAGAGAGGCAGTTGTCCAGGTGGTATCAAGTACTAACCACTTCTTTCTGTCTGCTTGGCCATACGTAGGGCTGATCTATAAGGAAGTGAGTGAGTGGGAGGAGTGGTCAAAAAATGGAGTGATCCGAGGGCAGCCCTCTCCTTTAGGTGAGTCGTCTTTGTAACTTGAGGTCAAAATGACTCTGTCGTGAAAGTTCTTTTTTTATTTTTTAAATTGTGGTGCCGTGGCATTTATTTGGATTACAGTGAACCTTCCTCAACATATTTCCATTTCACTATTCACAAATGTGCCTGTTTTTCTTTCAAACTGTACCCTCAACTATTTGCTCAAAAGGGGCGGGGTCAAGCTTCAGTACTCATAAAGCTTTTTTTCACTAGTGGAGGCTTCTATATGTGACATATGGCATTCTGTCCCCGCAACGCAATCAAGTATGTGTGACTTATCTTAATCCTTTTTGTCAACACTTGTCAAAACTCAATGCAGCTCTGCTTACCTTTTGGCTTGACATCACAGCACGACTGGGTGCTGATGTATGGTTGTGCTGTTGCTGTCAACAAATAGTATTCAGCCATTAAAGAGTCATTTTCCCATATTATGTGTTTCGGAAAATGGATGGATGGATCTTCTCTTTAATGTTACACTGAGGGACTTTTGGTACGCCTATTTTGATTAGCAGGAATGTTCAAAAGAATCGTTATAGTATTAAAAAGACAGCATATATATATTTGGTCTATTTGAAAGTGGTGTTTATTTTAAAAGAATGAATTCTGTTTAGATGAGTTTTCACAGTAGACTCGTCGTAAAGACGAGTCACAGTTGCTGATTCAATTTTTAGTCGTCATAAACCTTGAAGCAGCTGATATTTGAACACAAGGGGTGCAGTAACTCATGTAGACACACACCCAAGGCCTATTTTCTTGATTCTCTGCCAGTGAGTAGTACTGTGATTTACTGACGAGTTGTGACCATCTTCTTTGCGTTTATTGGATGTCTGGTGCATTCCTCACTGTTGGTTAAGGCATGCCATGTACAGTACTGCACTTCCCTTTATAACTTGGACCTGGACTGACTGACTGGACTGACTGGACTCCTGTCATCCCTTGAACCTTGTATACTTGAACGAAACCTATGCGTTGACGTGTTTTTCGCAGCACAGGTGCAGCAGTGATTGATGGCCCTCCTCAACCTTCCTCCTCATCCTCCTCCTCTTCATCAGCCAACGATGTGTCATCCATGTCCACGGAGCCCACCGACCCTAGCAGCGACCCCACGGTGACCTCAGAAACAGACAGCAGCCTGGATAGCCACACCTCCCTTGGTGCTCTCGCATGTTGCAGATAACAAACACGTGTACACACACACGTACACACACACACACACGCACACACACACATTTTTTTCTCAAGCATAAACTTTCATCAGTGCACCTTATACAGTGTTTGAGATGGAAGGCTTTATAGGCCAATGGAAGTTCTCATGTTAGCTTGTCGAGGTTCGATTTCAGTGTACAGTTTGATGTTATTGCCCGATACTACTGTAAATGATTGTGGTTTTAAATTGTATCATTATTATCATTGTTGTATTTTTGCTGCAAAGAATCAGGAGTATGTTTTGAAGTGAATGTTAGATTTGTAATGAAAGGGCGGCGTTGGAATTTTGGAATTGACAGTTTTTAGCTCCAGCAACACAGTGGACTCGCACACTGCAAGCACTGTTGATTTTTTTATATATTTGTCAAAAGCTGACACAACATTTTTTATTGTTTTGTTTTTTCTTGAAAAGGTGGTAGAGGGGGGTACATATTTGAATGAATCCACTATTGGTAAAGTACTTTTTTATGGGTAAAGAATGCCTACTTGCTTTTTCTCGTCAGAGAGTTTTCCGTCATCTTATCACAGAACCTAATTTGTCAACAGTTTTTTTTCTTCTTGCATTTATTTTCGGTTCATCCGCTGCATGCTGTACATTTAATGTTTTGGCATATTCATCTCAAATTTTTCAGTTCAAGAACAGGGTGAATGTAATTCCGATCAATACAGGCCAACTCACTGGCTCCAAAATTAATGCATAGTTATGAATTGAATCATTTTTGGAATGATGTCTGGTATTTAATATATATTATTTAAGTGCCCTTACTAAGTTGACTGATATTTTTTTGTGCTCACTGTGGCAGAGTTACGTTCTACCTCGCAAGCACACACGCACATATACAGACACACACACACGACACACACACACACACACACACTCAGACATGCACACGTTTTTGATGCCACAGTATGCATATAACACAAAGATTGACTTTTGTTCTGTATATATTATTTATTTATTTATTCCAAGTGCAAATGCATTTGCTGTATGTAATGTACATGTAGCTCAAAAGTACTGTTTTTAATGAATTTTGTTTCCTATATCTCATTGTGTTATTTTCTGTGCAATACAATAGGTAGGTTAGAGTAGTCGATGGGATGTATATGATACCGTAGATGTACTGTATGTGTGGGAGTTAGCAAACAAGTCATTTTCGGCCCTCTTAAGTTGTTCCCTTTCTGTGTGTTTGATGACTCGAGTTTGCCCAGTGTGTTACGTCTTTATAATGATGTTAGGGCACTCCATGCAGTAACTTCGCTTTGTCCCAAAATAGATTTGGAGGATTGTGATGCGTCGCCTTACATTTTCCTCACTATGTCTTCAATGACTTCTTTTGGATGTCTCTTTTGTTTAGTGATTTCCTCCCCTGAAACTCTTCAAATGCAAAGTATTCTAAATACATTGAATAAAATGCAGGAAGGGGAAAGTCACTCAGCTTTATTGGGATGGTAAGTCGGTCTTCTGATGGGCTGCGGACAAAATAAACAACCTAGGGTTTTTTTTTCGGTTGTTTGCTTTTTAAATGGGCAATTGTATGGCACAGTCGGCATACAATACACGATAAAAAGGAAAAAAATCACACCTTCAACTCAAGCCAATAAAAGAGTTGAATTTGAACAAGTGTCCTTGTTCATTTTTTATCATTTTGGCGATAAAGTGGTATGCGCATACAACTCACAGTTTGAAGGTTGTGCGTTATGTGGGTTCTGGCATTCATGTGTAGGATTAGCGGGTTCTCCACGTGCGTGCGTGATTTTTTTTTTTCTAGCCATCTCTCACATTCCAAAAACATGCATTATTGCCAGGGTGTCAAAGTTCCTCTGTTTAATCCCCTCCACATATTACATATCAAGCGCACAACAAATTAATGAATGACTTGTTTTCAAATCTGAAGTTAAGAATAATGACTGTTATTGTGGTTTACATACAAAATATGAATTTTTGGATAGGATTTTAGCAATCATGGAATTTCACAAGTTTCATTTGCTTTCGTGGGCCTAAAAAAATGTGGCGGGCCGGATTTGGCCCCCGGGCCTTGATTTTGACACATGTGCATTATTGGTTCATTGATCATAAAAATGTCAATAGGTGTGGAGGGTAACTTGGTCTTGGTTGGCAACCAGTTCATCATGTACCGTATTTTCCGGTGTATAAGGTCCACCAGAGTATATGGCGCGCCCCCAATCGATGGTGTATTTTCAAAAATGTTCCATATATAAGGTGCACCGGATTATAAGGCGCACCTTCAATGAATGAAAAATGTTTTCCAAATACAGTATATAAATATATAAAAGTTGTTCAAATATAAGGCACACCACATCATAAGGCACTACAGTAGAGGCTGGGGTTACACACTACTTCTTCAGGGGAAAATGGGAAGCCTGTTGTGGTTCGATATTATTTGACATAAGGCACACCTGCGTATAATGCGCACAGTCTTATGAAGAAAATCATGGCTTTTGCGTATGACTTATACGGCGCCTTATACTCCGGAAAATACAGTACTCTTCCTACCGCCCAAAGTCAGCTGGTTGAGGCTCAAGGTCATCATCGGTCACCCTGGTCAGGGTAAGCGGCATAGAAATTGAGGGATATGAGTTAATGGTTCAGAATTCTTATTTTTATGCTGCTTTCCAGGGCTGGACTGGCCATGTGGCAGTTGCTCGGTGTGCTGGCATCCTTTGGAACCGATGTGGTGCTCGTTAATTATTTTTTCCCATTTTTTTCTTTTCACTAGAAGACCGGCCCCCACAATTTATAGAGGGAGCAGCCCATGGATCCATTTCCAATATACACTGTAGATGGTAAACTGAACCCATCTGTACGAGTGGTAGAGGTATGTGGTAGCCAGTGATGATAAGGAGTCCTGTCTGAAAACCAATTGCACAAGGATCTGGTTTTTGCACCCAGTGTCAATTATATCCATTATTTTCACACCGTAGCAAGCATTTTTTTTTTGTTGTTGTTGTCAAAGAATCTAGTTAACGTGCGTACAGGTCAATCAAAGCCAAAATGCCAGGACCAATTTTTTTTGTCAGTCCAGCCCTTGTGCTTTCCCAAAAGGGAAACACTATATATGTTATGAAACAATACTTAAAAAAGAAGAATTTAATACTGTAGTCCACACGTGCTACGTTTTTGGCCCCCTAATATTGTTGGTCACAGTAGGCAAACGGCATAGCGCTAAAGCCATCATGACTTTTCACAGTAAATATAAGGATGGATCCAGGTACAGTATTAGATTTCAAAGTAGTAGTTTGACAAAAAAAAACACGCAGAACATTGGGCAAGAAAGAACTCCTAACATTTTGGTGAGATTCTGGGGAAAAGTTCAGATTTCACACTTTGGCACAGATAGAACTGTCAATCATACACAATCATAAAGGTAATAGCACCACCTGTCTGGTTTTGTTATGTAAACCATGAATTTGTCTCCGAACAATGCTAAACATTTGGTCTCTGCAAACCTCTGCACCATGAGAATTGAGGCCCGACTTCTATATAGCAATTGATAAGCGTTGATAAACTGCTTTTTGACACATTGGCTCAAACCAGATGATAATAAATGGTCTAGTTGGGGTTTACTGTCATGTCTTCAAGAGTTTTAAAAAAGTCTTCCATCTCCCTTTGCAGTAGAACGTTGCGATTCTCTGCGTCTTGACGTGCACGCTCTGAGTTCCTGAATCGGATTTCCAGCATGTCAAACCGCTTTCTCTCATGGTCGAGCTCCTCCTCAAGTTTGTTTATTTGAGCCTGGTGCTTACGGCGGTTCACTTCTAACCTGAAATAGGAAATATATGCACAATTGTTTAGCCATAATGGGCAATCGCAGATCAAGATCAGGAAATGAAGGTCATCTTACTTGCGAGCGCTGCATTCAAAGGTCATTCTTTGTCTCTTCAGTTCTTCTTTTAACTCTGCTACTATGTTTGTTTGAACATCACCCTCAGCAGTACTCGGCTCGTGATCTGTAGGTGACGCACTGTCACTCACAGTTTTTTGGTTGTCTTCCGGCTCAGCCAGCAAGATATCAAAAGCAGTCCAGATAAAAGACGTTTTAGCTGGTAAGCTTAGTGTGGAGGGTGCGACATTATCATAGGCAGACAACCTGTGCGACTGGTGAAGGGCTCTCTGAGAGGATGGCCCGCAAGAGTCGTCCTTCTCGGCGTCTCGCACTGCAATCTCTTTCAGGGAGAGGGTTGAATCCTTCAATGATGGAGAAGAGTCTTTTAGTTTTGCGCCAGATGAGGTGGTACGCCTGTGTGCTCGGAGGGATGACAGCCCATTCATCAACCAGTTACTAGCACCTGTTGCTGACACACCCCCTGCTGATCCCCCGATGTTTCCCCTCGGCCCCACACAACTGTCCTTAAAAGAGCACTTCCATGGAGAAATGACTCTGGCCTGCTTATTGGGACTAACGCTGGCCTCTTCTTTGTGACCAACTCCATTCACCTCTGAATTACCTTTCACGAAAACACTTTGAACGGGCTCAAAGGTAGTGATGGATGGTGTGAGCTCGTTGTCCTTGGAGGGGTTACAAGGAGGAGTTTTTTGAGGTATTTTGGCACCAGTGTTAGATTCCGCTGGATATACGGAGGTGTCTCGTTTCAGCCATTCCACTTTGCCTTTATGGATGGACTTAGTTTGATGCAGCAAAGAATTCTCGCTCACAGTATCAGCGTTTTCCATCTGGTACAGTCTGGTGTTTTCACTTATCAGCACAGTCATCAGTTGTTGTACCTGAGAACTTGCTACATTCAGTTAAAAAGGCGTCATTAGCGTGAGAGAATAGACATGGACGTTTGGATTTTACTGTTGTGGCACTGTCACCAACCCTCCATCATGGTAACGGGATCCTCCACTCTGGGCCGAAGTACATTTGGTCCGAATACAGTGGCGAGGTTCTGGACGTTCATCTTATTGGCATCGGAATAAGACCGGACTTCATCTAGAAACCTAAGCACGCAGGAAGAAACCAGAGATTCATGCGGCATTTTGAAATTTGACTTTGAACAATGTGGCTGAAATTGTGACTCATGACGAGAAGCTGAGTCATGCGAGTGACAGGAGTGTGGGCTGAGTGCAGACGTGGTGTAATGTACATCCACAATTGATGTGACAATGTGCGCGTGGGGATGATGAATGACACTTTTCTCACATGGAATAGTGAATTATGAATGACAGCGACACACGCAATATAACCATGACTTACCGACAGATGTATTCAAGAAGATTGTAGTTGACCTTGGGAAGCGATTTCACCTGCTTGCCAAGGGCTATGATACCCTTAGAAAAAAGATGTGTTATTAATACATACAGTGGTAATTTTCAGCCATCCATTCTCTGATCCACTTTATCCTCACAAGGGTGGTAGGGGAGCCTATCCCAGCCGTCTTCAGGCAGTAGGCAGTTGCCAGCCAATTTTAGGGAACACAGAGACCATTCACACTCACATTCAGTCCGAAGGACATTTTGGAGTGATCCTTCGATCAGTTGCTTTGGTCGAACATTCTGAGTTTCAGATAAGCGACAATAATGCGAACATTCGATTGGTATGGAAAAACAACACTTTTATTCAAGGTACTAAACGGTACAACAGTCAATTAAACCAAGAAATAAACACAACAAAGCTGGATTGGAACCCCCAACCTTAAAAATGAGGGGCAGCTAACTGCTTATCCACCACCCCAGCTCAATTCACACCACGGGGGACATTGTAAGTCAATGTACCACTCACTGAACTTTGTGTGAGTCAAATGAAACATTGATTTATTTATTTATCTACCAACTTCTTGACTTACAATTTCTTTGTCCTTGTTGAGTAGCAATGCACAAGAAAGAAACTGTGCATACTTGGTGAAAGGAATGACGGGCTCAGGCAGCTCCCGTAAATAAAGCTTCAGGAGTGACGCCACTGCGTGGACGTCAGTGCTACTGAAAGGCACAGAGAGTAGTGAGTCAACACAGGTTTATGGCAGATGCTGTGTTTAGTCCAGTTGACTCACCTGTCAAACAACATACTCTCACCACGGTCAAAAGTATCTTGTAGTTGTCTAACATGATTGGTCTGGCCTGAAGCCCTGAAAAGGCCTTCCTCTCGAAGACCGTGGTCACGTAGGAAACACGTGCACTGCTCAACCAGCGCTGGCACCCTTCTTTGGGGACCACACTGTCCCTCATTCAGCACAGTCTCCTCTAAGTGCTGGCCGAAGATGCCTATAGCAGCACATTAAAGGCTCCTTTAGAGAATATTTTTTCAGTATATTCAAACACAATTGAAAAGTGGAGCATCTCTTAAAAAAAAAATACAAGAAATATTGTGTAGGCTTATGACCTCTGAGTGTAGATAACTGTGTGAAGATATAAATTGTGAATGCAATCGACAATGTATTTTCTTGAAATATCACCTCCTCCAAGTGGGGCCCATATTGCTCTGTGTATGGCTCTGACCCATTCATCCAAGTCACTCTCAGAGTTAGCCATCAGCAGGAACGATTCATGGTTGCGATCCCGTTCTGCATCACCACCTGAAAATATAAATGAGAATACAATTTACAATTACAATTTACAATTAAAAGAACAATAAACACCAGAACAATAAAACCATAAATAAAATAATATATGAGCTGATTAAACTAAACTGTGAATGCAATTTTAAACAGTTGGATTTCGAGGTGGGATTTGAAGGTGTTCAGACTCAAACCTGACAATGTTTCTCTCACTGAACCAGCAAAACAACAACAAAATTAATGACAATTATAATTGCCACCACTTTATCATACGTTTTTATGAGTACCCCAACTCACCTGGAACAATTTCAAATAAGTGGCGGCCTGGATCATCTTGATTGGTGGTCAGCTCATTAACTTTGGTGCCTTTGAGATTAATGCAACCCTGTTTCAAAAAATGGGGAGAAGGAATGCCTGTATGACAAAACTTGTACTAGTGATGTTCAGGAGCCAATCAACATATTTTCACGGAGCTATGTTATCAATTAGTGAGTTGCGACACTTTAATGTACAAGTCCCTGCATAACAGGGAACAAGTACCGGTAGTTTTAAGAGAGAGTTGTTAGATATCTACAAATCAAATTATCACCAGTTCCTGAGTCAGGACTACTGAAACACCCAAACTACAATTGACTTGACTTAGAAGCAAGATGCTTGAAGAAAAAAAACAAAACAAACATTGTGTAGATAGGGATTCAAAAAGGGAAACAATGGCTCAGGTACCAAACACTCACATCTTACCTGTTCCTTGGTTTCATGCTGGTCTTTGTAGAAATACAAAATGTCAGCCTTGAGGACAAACCACCGTAGTTGCCAGTTTTTCATGATAATGCGTTGTCGCTTGAGCCAGCCTGCCTTCAGCACTTTCTCCCGCTCAAGAGGGGAGCAAGGCCTGGAGACCACAGATAAATCTCCTAAGACCATACTCTTGGAACGTGCTGTTTTAGGATGAAATCACACAAGAAAAGTACTTGACAAGACATTTTCATTACATAATCACCATAAAGGAAAAATGGCCACATCACAGGAATTTTTGCATATGAGGCATATACTATACTATATAATACAGTAATCGCAACGCTCATGAAACAATAGCAGTAAAGCGTATCTGTGAGATTGAGCTGTGACTTCACTTATTTGGCATCGTAAAGAAAAGAAAGCAGCATGTTTCTCTTCCACTGGCGCGGGTTTCACATTGGACTAACTACCTGTCTGTGTGTTTATGTGGGGGGGGGGGTTACAGGTGTTGCAACTCCAACAGTTCACCCAATTTCATCCTGCATCACCTCCTCGAAGTAGCTACAATAATCTGTGATTCATCTGTAGCCATACTTTATCTCAAAAGGAATAATTTCTTTATAAATAAGTGTGGGAGGTCATCGAGAGATGAGACATTGCATCATCTTTCACCCTCATGTCAACAGTCTCTGAATTTGTCACGGTAGAATGATTAATTTATCAATGAAAGTAAGTGACGCTATGTACTGAAAAACCAAATCTTACCTCGCCAAACCTGTTTTATCTTGGGGCTCAGCATGGTTGCAGGTGACATCCGTTGGTCCAAACAGTCATGCAGATGCCTCGCCCTTTTCCATCCTTTTCAAGTATCTCTCTCCCGAGCGTTCTCTCTAGCACTCGGACAGTGTATGATGCCAAGCACACTTACAAGCATTTAACCCCTCACTCTCCCATTCCCCCAACCTCTCCTCCCTCTGTTACACAGGCTGTTCTTGGGTGACTGGAGCACTGCCTACCATCCCACCCTCCCTCCCTCCATTGACTATACATAAATTCACTTTGGTCACTAATGTATTCTCAGTGACTCCCAGCAATTGCTCGACAAGTCTGCATGATGATGCCTCATGCCTTTGAAAAAATCTGGTCGACGTAAATGACATCCTCTTGTCGTTCTGCCCCAGGAAGTCAGGCAATTTGATAGAGAAGTGAAAATTGCTGATTTTCCTGTGAATGGACCACGTGTTTTTTCATCTGATGTTAATGTGGAAATTGTGAGCACTGAAACTGAATGTTTCCAAACAATCAAAATTTTCAAAGACATTTTATTGACTTTGCAAGACTATTCATTTGTGTTGGAAATACTTTGGATGCTACTTTGGCGTCTGAAATAGTTCTTAAATAAGCTTTGCACTGATTGGTAGGATGCTATATCTCAGTATTTATGCATGGTAAATATAGGGAGTGCCTCTATCGACACCTATCATTAAGATCGCAGGACAGTATTGGAAAAGTTAGCCTCAAGGGAACTGTGTCAACTCAAAAATGTTCCATTGTTTAAACCACGACTCCACACTGCATTCGGATTAATATTGCATTTGTGAAGTATTAATTGAGCAGCAATATCCACACACTTTCCCATCTTGACGCGGTCATATTGCCACATATTGAGGACTGAAAATTGCTAATAGGCCCAGTCCAATGTCCAAGCCCAGAAAACAGTTGAGTAATGATTTGCCATGACCAAAGCCCCTAAGTACTGTGATGTCATTTTAGTCGACGGCTCGTGGCAAAATAACTCCTCGATGAGTGTGTTGCTTTGTGTAAGCGGGTTCGGTAAATGATACAACTTCTGGATAGAGTTGAGGTTCTTTATTAGGACGGCTGTGTTGGTTGGAGGGAGAAGGCAATTGACATGTGTGGCTCTCGTAGGCTCTCATCAGACTGACTTGCAGGAGCGCATCCTTTGATCTATACTAGCCAGGCATTACTAGTAGAACTAGAACATCCAAATATGATTTGCTCATATCATTACAATGAGGTGGCTATAAACAGGCAAACTTTGTTCCTTAATTCATATTTGACAAATCCAATATTAACTAGATTCCTGCGTTTGGACTATAGTGGAGGCAGATAGAACGTGTTTTTTCCTGTTTGACCTTTGAGTAGAGACATTGCAGTTTTAGAGAATTTTGCAACAATGATACTATGCAGAACCACAATTATTAATAATGCAGATAATTCATTCGGTTTCCATTAACATTGAGTCATTTATTGATTAGTAGATCTTGCAATGGGGTTCTGTGGTGTGTGTTGATGTAAATATGCAACCCAATATGTTTCAGCTCGAATTGTGACACTTTCAAGATTTGGGGCAACAATCATTCTGTAAATCTAGTGGGAGGAAAAAAAAGTGAATGTTTTACCCTGAGATTAGTGCCCCAACTATGATATCAGATTGAAATAAACTCTCGCATTGAAAAAAACATTTTCAAGTACAAGTACACATGCAAAGGTTAAGACTTAATAGTTTTCATAAATTTGTTGACATCTAATTCTTGCAAACAGTTGTTCTTGCCGGCTTACATTCTTATCCGTCATCCACAGGTGCAACTCAACAGTGCAGGACAAAAATAAATTATAGTGGAAATGCTATTTTTGTGTAAAAAATTGGGGTTTTCATTCAAGTATGAAAAAGAACAGATAACGTGTGATTTGTCCATTCAGACTGACATTCCCCTGCAGAAATTCTTGGACCGCATATGAAACTAAACCAAGTCAAATTTGAAAAATAATCAAAATTGAACCATTTATTCAGTTGGGAGGATCTGTCACCTGGTAAAAGCTGCGCCAGTTTTAAATGTCAATCATGACTGTGTCATCTTTTGTCAATCTGCAGCCCACCCGTCTGCGTCCCTCGAGCAAGAACATCATGACCTCTGCACAGCGCTCTCCAAGTGACCTGTGTTGCCTGACATCGTCGCAGTGTCTGAAATAAATAGTTGTTGCTATGGCGATGGCATGAAACTGCTCTGTTAGCAGCCACAACTCCCACAAGAGCGTTAAGGCGTTCATAACCACCATCGCTGTGACCCAGCACTCACCCCCCAAAAATGTGAGCCACGATGACAAGTTGCTGGCAGACATCTTGTTGTACAGGTAACTAGTTGCCATGGCAACAAAAAACAAGTGTCCTATCACCATGGAGAGGATGTAGAAGAGGAAGAGGCGGTGGTTCGACCGTCCGATGCAGCGGTTTAGGAAAAGGCAATGGTGGTCGTAATCTTGAATGCATACATCACAGAGCTTGCAGTGCTTTGTGTGGTCGGGCTGGAACAACTGTGGATGAAAGAAGACCCGGGAGGTGAGAAATCTATGGTACAAGTAGAGAATAACTCAGCATTTGTTTATGTCTCTTAGTTGAAAAAGAGATGCAACTCTTTATTGATTAAGACATTCATATCACTGTGACCCATATCCAGTATCACAACTTACCTCACAGTAGGGACAGAACCTTTGAGCGCTTTGATTCTTCTCTGCTAGGTCAGCGATGCAGGAGAAACGAGGATCTGCATCTTTTCTGGCCAGAGACCCGGGGTCCTGGGTCAAAATCTTACAGAACAAACTGAGGATAATACAGAAGTGGACCGTCGACACCTGGATCAGGACGCCGCTCAGCCGCACACGTTTCATTTGGTGAAGGATAAGACCTGAGGTGTGTACTTAATAAGCTATGTCTGTTGAATAAGTGCCAAATAATTATCCAAAATGAAAGCCAAACATGGTGGTCAGACAATTCATAATGTTTCTTTAGTTAAACAGAACATAGGTCAAACTAACATTGGCCTGCTCCAGATAATAATAATAATAATACATTTCATTTCGAAGTGCCTTTCAAAACTCGCAAGGAGAGGAAATCTTAACCTAAGATTCGTCATTTGCCATCGAAAAAAATATGTAGTCTTGTTCTGAAAGGATATTCGGTGTTATTTTCCCATAAAAGCAAACCAGGGAATGGAGAAAGCCGGCTATGAGGCTTCCCAGATAAACGGGGTTGGGTAACCTGGAAGGAAGATAGCTGCTATCTGAACAAAGACATACAACACGCCGTAAAACGTGGCGGAAACATCTCGCATCTTATTGGTCAAACCTTTGATATGTGGACATCCGGTGGTACTGAGTGAAGATGCTTTTGGCCAACCAAGGGAAAAGCAAGCCACAAAGGAGACCACCATAAGATCCCAACATGGATGCAACCACTAAAATAGTGGCTCCGCTCAGGCTTGGATAAAACAGTCTCCAGTAGTACAAAACTGACATTCAGGGACGCAAACAAAACACACACAAATGAAAGAATGCTCAGGTATTTAAAGTCATGTCCATTGTGCAAAATCTGATTTCAACTAAAGATGACTCACCATGACATTCTTTGGGCTTGTGGTGGATTGGCATATTGATGTACTGGTTCAGTAGTTTGGTGAGTTGTTGATGCCTGCACAGTACATAAACGTATGTATTGACCCCTTTCCCAATTTGTGGTTTGCGAGTCACAAAACTCAATTCTATTCTTATTAGAAAAAAACACACAACAAATTGCAATTTTTGGTGTTGTTTCTATGACATGTGGTATCCCAACAGATACAAGTTTTTGTATATGCGCACTTCCGTTTGATTCATCCATCTATTTTTAACACCAAGATTTTACTTGGTATTCACCTAAACGTTTTCCCCTGTTTGCTGAGGTCCAATGGTGTGAGGCCGCTGAGGTTTTTCTCATAAAGGATCCCGCACCCAGCCTTTTGCAGCAGGGTCCAGCACACCTCCACGCATCCTTGCTCGGCTGCCACGTGAAGTGACGTCGCCCCCTTTTGGTCAACAACATCCACTGCACAACGCTGAAAAGGGATCAACGAAGCAAATGGCCCAAGAAGGACAATTATATTTAAAATGTCACAATAAATCAACACATTGAAGACATAAATTGTCCAAAAATGGCTGTCCTATGAGATGAATACCCATGATGTCGCCAACGGGAAGGACACATAAAAACCATTACGGCAATTTTCATTGGGTAGGTACACTCAGAAATTTCAATCTTTCAAAAAACAATGATTACTATTTGCATTTTATATGCTTTACCTGGTGTCTGAGGAGGTATTGGACCATATCTGTGTTCCCCGTAGATGCTGCCATGTGAAGTGGGGTCACCCGGTGTATGTCTGTGTCAGTGAAACGGAACATTTCTGTCTCCCACAAATAGTGCACTGCAACACTGGGAAAGGTAAGTCATGGTCAATGCTGGAACTATTAAAACGTGACAATTTGTACTTTTTTCATTTATTTTTTTTTACTTCACCCACATGCTGCCGCCTGTCACGGCATGATGGAGAGAGGATTTTCCTTGGTGATCTAAGACACGAAGATCAGCTCCATGCTTTATCATTTTATGAATGATGTCAATGTTTCCTTGCCTGTGAGGAGTCATCCATGATAAGATTACCAGTTAAAAAAACTAATCATCAGAGACCTGAAGTACCTGCATGCAAAATGAAAAGCTGACTGCCCTGCATTGCAGGTCACGTTGGGGTCTGCACCATTGCTGAGGAAAAGGTCAACCAGGGAACAGTTACCATGAAGGGCAGCGTCGTGCAGTGGAGTGAAACCACCCCAGCCTGGATGAAGGTAAAATGCAAACAAATGTAATGTGTGTACACCAGTTATTATCCTACGGATGTTTTATGTAATACATATTTAATATATTTACATATCTTGAATGAAAAACCATGCCTAAACGTTTGACCTGTAGTTTCTATTACATTGGTTTTACTGTATTTCATAAACGGAAGGTGAATAATATAAAGGTAGCGCACCCATCCTTATATTTGTTGTGGCCTTACCAAGTACAGTATGTGGACAAAGTGTTATCATGGTAAACTCTGATTACAAAAAAAAAAACATTTTCACAAAAATACAGCCACGCGTTCATGGTTGAAAAAAAAGTGAACTTGTTTTGTACTTACCTTTGTGTCTGAGAACAGAGCGGTTATTTTGAATGATGACTTTGCACTGCTCAAGGTTTCCTGCCTGTATAAAGTCAAAAATACCCTCGTTACTCAGGGAACATGAAGGAAGCAGCTGCATCCTTTTGACTTAGTACGTGTATGTGCAGATCTGTCTTATTATTCTATTTTTACAGAAGTTACATTAAATTAGCATGTTCGACAAATTGCGACCTAATATTTTTCATCCCATCTGAACTGACAATTTGCGAGACTAGACACCCGCTTCATAGTATGTTGCCGGACACTGACAGACCACGCCCCAGGCACCTCATTGGTTAAAGCTTCTCACATGACTCGAGATCGAGGAAATGAAACGCAGAAAAGGGATACAATCCTTAATGTCCTACACACGTACACTTTAGTTTGTAGGTTCATAGAGGAATATGTTCGTTTCATATCATTAGATTGCATCTGTGTTGTTTTTAATAATTGAACAATGGCGGGTCAGGTTCATGCTCCAGTAGGTGGCGGTAATGCTCTGTAACACAGCAAGCCGCCCTTTATTTCATCCAGCAAAAAAAGAAACAAGGTCGCCGTTTTACCGAACAGGCAATTGAATGGGATGCTGCTGTAACTCAGCAGTGATTATGCAGTTTGGTCTCTTTGTTGTTTGCTCGAAGAGAAAGGGAATTGAACTTAATTTATTTGTATTAATTCCTCAAAATTAAATAAACTATACTCTGGATCTTGTTCTTAAAAAATTGATGAGGGATATTTGTACAGTTTGTTTTGAACTCACCTCAAATTAACATGCAAGGACGTGATGATCAACGATTCAAGAGTTATTAACCATTTAAGATTTATTGTAGGGTTTATTGAGTTATTATATTTTCTTTGGGTGTGTGTTTGTACCTCTTTTTTTTACTTCAAGATGGCGCTGCGAGAGTGGCTGCCTATCCAGCAGCTCCTGTATTTTGTTTTTCTACTTGTTTCTTTCCTTTCCTCTTCCTTTCATAACTTTGCTGTTGTGTTACTTCCGGGTAAAGAGAACACTGGCGCGAATGTCTGCCGCTGTTCTTCCACACAAAAAAAGTTCTTATCCCGTGACTGTAAAGTGTCCTTGAGAGTTTTGAAAGGCGCTTAGAAGTTGAATGTATTATTATTATTATTATTATTATTATTATTATTATTATTATTATTTGTAGTAGTAGTAGTAGTACTACTAGTAGTAGTAGTAGTAGTAGTAGTAGTATTATCTTGACTGAGAGCATGCGGTGCTAGTATTTTCCCACCAGATGACACTACAGTATTGGTTAGTTTTAGTCATCGTCAGAGGCAGGACTGTGAATGATACCTCGTTGTATTCGCAGTGTATGAAACCATAGATCTAATAAAATTTCACAGTGTAAATGCATGCGATACTGTACTTGGCATAGACCCACATAGACAGAAAAAATGGAACATTTTACTGAAAAAAAAACGTAATTTTTAGGGATAGGTTCATGTGAAAATCTGTTTGAAGTAGAATTTAACGGAATGCAGGAAATGTGGATTTGGGCTTGTCATTATATGGTGAGGATTGCTTTTTTGAATATTGCTGTGCCGATGACCATTTTGTGCTTGGGAGCCTTTTACTGAGCATCTTCATTAAGTTCATCGAGTTGCTTGTTCTGTAGTCACAAAGGGAAATAAGCCAGTGTCTTCTTGTGCTGGTCCCAAGCCCGGATAAATACAGAGTGTTGTGTCAGGAAGGTCATCTGACGTAAAAGCTTGGACAAAACAAACATGCGAATCAAACCTCTGAAGATTGAGGACACCGATTCGCTGTGGCGACCCCTTGAAGGATAAAGCTGAAAGGAAAAGAAGTCGTCGTCTGAGGCAGCACATAACACCGACTCTGGCATCACTTCACAATACAGTAGTATACATACATTTCAGAGTATTTTTTTATGATCCTATTATTTATTCGTTTTTAAGGCCTTAAATGCCCGCCCACACCTGACATCCTCCACCTGTACACAATTCCCTGAGGTTTTAGATATGTCGATCAAACACTATCTGAGGGACCGAGAACTACGTAGAGACACTTTCATGTGTTTATATATACTGTAAGCACCTCGATAATCATTGTTAAAATAAGAAATAAGCCTGTATCTGATTAAAATAAACTATTTTACACAAAATATAAACATTTTCAAATATCTCATAACTTTTTCATTCAAGTAAAAACTATCAAGGAGTAGTTGTTTTTAAAATTTAATTACAAGTATATTATTTCTTGTAATTCTGTCCATGTCTTTTTTTCCACAGTTTATCCTCACTTGGGTACCGGAATGTTTTGGGAAAATGGGAGGAAGCCCGAGTACCAAGAGAGAAGCCTCATAAGCATAGGGATAACATGAATAGTTATCACAGTTGGGCTGGGTGGGAGCAATAACTGTGAACTATCCCTGTAATTCCCCTTCAGGATTATTTTTATTGGAAAGCCATGCTTGCTTACTCATGGGTTGCTGTACTGGTGTCCCATATCATGACAGCCCAATCTGACAGTTCTATAAAAAACTCAGGCAACTATTGAGCTGTGGTATTATGGCCTCATCCATTGGCCCGACAATACTTTTTCACTTCTGCTTCTCTTGAGTAGTCAGGAGGCACATGACCAGATCCAGTCGATGTGAAGTATTCCGCGTGTTCAAAGTTCACTCTACTTGTTGCAGATTAGTGAGGGCGGGCTGATTTAGAGGAGGGTTTCCACAGCACCGTACAGTACAGTGTAGTAAGCGTCAGTCATGTTTTAGCAGGTCTCTGCTTGCCTTTGCTTTTAACATGGGAACCTTCACAGAGTAAGAACTCAGCCGCGCTCCACAAGGTACATTCACAGAAACCTGTTAACAGCGTGGAACGTCACACATGGCTCTCACTCAGCAAAAGGTAAGAACTTATGTTGTATATTCTGTTGTGAACGTTTCAATGAAACACTTAGAGGAAAATGTGGATGCGTTCTCAACTCACACGTACACTGAAACAGAAGCTTCTCACATGAGTGATGTTAAATAATCAGCGTGTGAGGAATGTGAGCTGTCTTTATGTACAGTTCACAACTTTCTTCTTTGAAAATCACATGACTGTTGAGAGAAAAGGCTCATCTTGGAGCTGCTGTATAATCAAACCTCTTGAGTTGCTTCTCAATGTTTATCATGAATTTCAATCTTCACTTTATTTTTAAAGTTCACAGCAACAATTGCCAAATTGCTGCGTTCTGTAAATAAACATTATATTTCATTGTTCCAGGCAACAGAGGCCCCACTCACGGGGCACACAGTTTATTTTAATTGAAAATACATTTGCAAACTGAGTTCTGAACATTCCTGAAAAATGACAATGTAAAAATGAGTGCATCTCTATCAATAATGCGTATCTCAATTTTGAGTATTACTATTTTTAGAGGATTTCAGAATTTTGTAATTAACTTTGATATTTTTGTGTTGTCTTGTGTTTCCAGTTATTGTGAATGGAATTCAGCCAATAACAAATTTTATGCATATCAGGGTGAATGAGTCTTTTCGGCGGCACATGACTGCTAGTGTGGGGACTTGCAGCACATTTTGTCTTTGGGAAATGACGCATGTCAAGTTTATTTGATTAAGTGAAGAGAATTTTTCATAATTAGATGATGGGAGAGGCCGTGAATTTCAGAATGTTGTTTTTCTTTCCCCCTACAGGATGCCGGCATAAACGTGGAGAGGGTCAATAAAGAAACGGGCGAGCTGAGTGCTTCAGGGGAGTTATCGGCCTCTGTGAAGTTGGATGTGAAGAAAGCGGAAGTCCCCTGTCTGGACCCTCTGCCCTCTGACTTGCTACGTGAACAACTGCACCAACTTCAGGTTACCCAATGCTCAAGTTTGGACCGCAAAGGTGATGTGGCCTCTTTGGAAGAGAGAAATGAGCATCTAGTCAGAGTCCTGCCTCTCTACATACAGGTAACAACCAGACTTATTCTCTTTCCCTCCCCTGTCAGCCAAATGCAAAGCACATAAAGGAATTCTTACTGTACAGAAAAAAATCAAGTCTAATGATACTTTAAATGTTATAAAGAAGCACTGTTTCAAAGGTTAAAGTAACGACACAGGATTATCAAACCAGATAAGGAAAGGTGACAGTCAAATGTTTGGCCTTTAACCGATCCCATCACTCATCCCTTAGATAACATGTTTGGCTTCTGTGCATTTATCACTACCATTTGCTTTATTGGCACACGTAATTGAACAATCCCAGGCTTTATTTGGCATTAATAAGTGTGTATACAATGGAACATTCACGGTAAACCAAAATTGACTGGAAATATTTTGCGTTCACACCATCAATGTCGAAAAAAACAAAGTGTGATGATTAGGCTTTGTTGCAAGAAAAGTATCTGGTTGCTCAGTACAACATGAACAAACGATCCACCCATCCTTTTGTATACAAATAATCCATAGTCGGGTCATCCGGATGATGGGGTGCTCTCAGTACTCAATTCTGGGAAGGGATCCATACCTGTTTACACTTAAGAGTCTGACTTCAACAACCTCGGAACTGGGAGGACGAGGTTCTAACCATTGTCCGCTGTGTCACCATGACCAGTTAACACAATTCATATATGCCGACCTCCACGATAATCATTCTTACTATGCAATGGGTCTTGTTTGAACCTTTGCTTCGACTCATTCAGTATTAGTTTGCATGGGGGTTTGGATTATTTAAGCCTCGTGACCAGCTTTCGGGATTTACATTACCGCAAACTTGGTGAAATACGACATCCTCTTATGGAAGTGAAGGTGAACATAATGCCAGCTGGATACTTGTAATGTACCACCTTCGAATGAGGCCTCATTGTTTGGTTCAATCTTGTTCAGTAAGAACATATAAAATGTTCATCTAATTAATACAATTACTGGTTCCCGATAACCCTTGTGAGGATAAGCATATCAGAAAATGGATGGATGGATGGATGGATAATTCTCTGTTTTGTGCAGTGGCGGGCCGGGCATGTCACTCCGAGGCCTTCAGTCGTGCCACGTCTGAATCACTCCAAGCTGCGAGTGTTGTGTGATTGACCACACGTCCACTAGAGGGTGACGTTGGCAAAGAAATAACTTGTGACTTGGAGAAACTTAAGAAATGCTGTCATTAAAATGTTAAAATTTTTACTATCAATGTGTGGATTCATGATAACCTCATAAAATTGCAAAAATTGCTATTTTTGCTAGCTTCAGAGATGTCCAACCTTTCTTACAGATACAGTGGACAAGCTCTGGCATGTATGCACTTATCACTAGCGGCTAGTGATAGTATGATTGACTAGTGACTACTCAATCATGTGACTAGCCAATAATAATTTGCGAAAACTCTGACATTGCCTTCGAGCAGGCCTTTGGTTGCCATCTCGAACTCTGATTGGTAAAAGCGACTGTTTCATGGACATTGATTTTTATGCTCCAGAGCCTGCAGAACTGATTGTGAAGGCATCCAGGTAGATTTCTGACCTTGGTAACAAATGATGGCTGAAATGTGAAAAGCAATGAAAGGAAGCTGAAAGACAATTTGAAATTATTTAATAAAAAATCATGGACAAAATATAATTCACAGTATTATGTGATTCATATATTTCAGGCCAGCAGAGAGGCCTTGCAGGCCCTGAGAGCCCACCACTGGTTGTGTGAGTGTGTGTCATCAATGTTCTAATAAGCTCTCTTCTCTTAATGGTAGGTATGTGAGGAAGGTGGAGGGCTTGAGGGTTTGGACTTAAAGGAACTTGCAGTGCTCACCTCTGATGCCTTCATCCTTAACATCCACAACAGGTTTGCAGAAAGGCCTGCAGGTAAATCCCCCTGATATCTCCCGACCTCCTCCCACATATTTATTTTTTAATTAAATGGCGATTTTGTGATTTTCTACCTCACTCTTCTGCTTTTTTATCTGTTTTTTATCTTTGCCGTTCCTATTCACAATGCTTTATGGCCTTCTACTATAAAATTTCAGTTGCTCTATTGTCACATTATGGATTGGTGGAGAGAAGAAGCCCAAGATGATTTGGACTGATAATACTACATGTACATCTAGAGTTTCATACAGTGTTATATTATATATGTGCCCTCATTACTATACATCCACCATGCACTGTCAATAATATTACAAACAATTGCTTCCATTGTCACGTAACCGTGTGACCAAATACTTTTCTCCACTTCCTGCAAGTATTATTCTATTGTCAATGTGACCACTGTCTCTGTTTAAGTGTCCTCCCCCATTGCTTTTGGAATGAATGCTGTTTTGAATGCCCACTTAACAATGCCCCGTTATATGCATCTTGCGTACACAAGAAAAGGTGCTATATTGTGCTGCTGTTTTTGTACATTAAAGTCTATTATTATTATTATTATTATTATTATTATTATTCCAATTCCATAAGATGTTTTCCACGAAAGGAAGTTGCTTGCATGCTATTCACGCAGCATGTTGAATTGTTTGTGGTTCCAGAGAATGCTCGTGAGGAAGTTGTGCGATTCTTCCAGACGGAACAGCAGCATACAAGCGGTCCAGGATGGCTGCTGCTAAAATCTCTGTTGCTCTTAGCTGCTGACACCTCAGTGAGTTGTTTAGAGTTCCTTGTTTTGCCCTCATCATGTAATACAGTTTACATTAATGAAAACGATATTTATATAGTAAATATAATACATATTGATTTATATAGTGCTTTAACAATAGCTGAAGCTGTAACAAAGCACTTACCATGGACAACTTTCAACTACTCTATTTGTATTTGTAGGTATCATCTCTCAATCCAGGACTTCCTGCCGTTCTTGTGAAATGTCTGTACTTGCTCGTGTGCATCCCACCCAAAGACGACTCAAGCATGAAAGAGAGCTTTCAGGAGCCTCTCACACAGGTGAACATGACTTCACACACACTCCCTGACATGAGTGAGCGTGTTTGACTTCATAACATGCCTCAAACTCTTTGTTTAGGTTCTCCTGCAACTATGTAGGCAGGCAGTCAATGTGGAGCGTCTGGTAGAGACCCAGGAGCTGCAATGTCTTATCATAGGACTTACATCACTTTGGGACCAGACCAGCATCTCGTGGAGGCATCAGGCCTCGCGCGTCCTTAAAGTGGTTTCTACTGTAGCCACAAGCAACACTGTTCCTAATTTACTTGGTGAGCCAAAAATTGAACTTACTATATGTTCCCTTTTGGATTGATAATGATCCTAATCCTACATCCTAAAACAGGCATCACACAAAATGGATCAATTTATTTAAATTGTAAAAAAAAAAAATCTGAATAGCCTAGAGGTGTGGTCTGCTATCTCTCAGGTGAATTGCTATATTGTTCAATCATAATTTTGCTTTAATTCTAAATGATCATTTTACAAATGAGATTCACTATGTCTTTTTTTGTCCTTTAGATAAGAACTGCATACGCATATGCATCCAGAACCTGTTGCGCATCAAGTCCGAGGTGGCTGGCTCGCTATTAGCTGAGGTGTCTGTGGCTGTGTTCAGCTTTATTCGAGACACATATCCACTCAATCCAGCGCTCTTCATCGAGTTTGACTCACACAATGGCTACAAGGCGCTTGAAAACATTCTCAAACGGTGAGATGATGATTATGCATTTAATTACTAACATACTTTCAAGATGTGAAATACAACAATATCACACATTTGTATTGTGATTTGGCCTTCTTGTTCTTCTTTTCACATTTTGTTTTCTATTGCTGATAATTCCACAAAAGCTGTGAAGGAGGTGTGCCAGAGGATCAGTTCCACTTTGTGGAGGAGCTGCTGGCGCTCATTGCCTCGTTCACCCTACTTGGCAAAACCGAGCTCAAAGTGGCTCTTTGTGTCAGTCACCCTCAGCCTCCCGGCTTTAAATTTGAGCCGCCCCTCAACAAAGGTAAAACTCAATGTCACCGCTCCTCCCGCTTGGTTGTGTTTCGACACGCATGCTCAAATCTCATCATTTCATTTCCTCATTTGATCTCACTTTGCCACTGTTGCAACCACTACCACACTGCCACCACCCGCACCCCATTGTGGCAAGCAGTGTCCCTCCGCTTAACATGAAGCTGAGGTGATTATGTCTGAGATGATGAATTGGAACCTTCCCTTATAACAAGGTTAAAATGCTCCACATCTATTCACCACTGGCCTACAGCAAGCGACCATCTATCACGGAAGCGCACACACTACCAGAAGACTCGGAAATTTAATGCCTATAATAAAGGCTCACACACACACACACACACACACACACACACACACACACACACACACACACACACACACACACACACACACACACACACACACACACACACACACACACACACACACACACACACACACACACACATGAGCAGCTATCCATCACAAGAAGGAGAAACTCTCGTTACAACACATGTGTCATAGAGTCTTGTGTTGATCTTATTTGAGTTTGATAAAATTTAACTTAAGCGTAAACAGAAATTCTATTACTAAGCAGGTCTATGTTTATCCCCAACCCACACAAGTTTGTTTTCTGGCTCAATCTATTACTGGTACATTCCCAGTTCAGATTTTGACAAGGTGGCAAACAAAGTATATCAAGGTATATTATGCTTTTTAACATTTTATATTGTACGGTGTTTGTTTTCAATCTATCCACGTGCTATATGTGCGACTAAATTTGTTTATTATATTGAGCATCTGCCTGATGTCAAACATTCTTTGTAACTTATCGCTTGTGTTTTTTCTATTAAATTGGGGGGTATATTTTACATGAAGCCACCTCGCATGCGCTTCTTCGACCGACGCCCGACCTTTGCAAACTCTGCCAAGCATTTTATTGAGAGTATATGCAAATTTAAGTGATACATTATATAAACGCTCTCTTCTTGATTTGAATATCACGCCCCTGGACGTCCCATGGACACCCCTCCAAGTCATCCCCTGGTACACGCACCAACATCCATAAACCAACAGAGCGTAGACATTTTAATGTCCATGAACTGATAGATTTGTAACCTGGCTAACTTGAGCTCTTCTTGTACAGGAGCGTACCAAGTACTCCCTTCTGCACTGTACAAGGTATCCACAAATACTCCCTTCTGCCCAAGGCTAGATTTCCTACCCATGGTTGACAGATTAACAGGCTAGTTCTGTTCATATCATAGTGAGCCCAGATTCTCTGTGGTCCTTTGTTTATTGTAGTCGCACATGTTCGGCCAACTCAGCATACAACAGCATGACACTTTTAAACGTGATAACTTATGTTCTGTCTATTCTCTATCACCTTGCCAGAGAAAATCTTCCAGAAGGATTTTTGTAATTGAATCTTTTGACAATATGTCCCTGGATCATTGAAATGTCAATTAAATAACTACGTACTACAAAATGTTTTTTTTAATCTTGATTTTCAACTTTTTATTTCAGGTTCATCAGTTAAGAACACGCCTGCCTTCCATTTGCTACAGACCACGTTGCTGCAATCTGAGAATTCACTGCTGTGCTGTCAGATCTTAAGAACCATTCAGATGATTTGGGACCTTGACAAAGCCAATTTTTTCCTCTTGGAGTGGAGCTTCCACACGATGGCCCAACTGGCCTCATGTGTGTGGAGTAAACCGTCTGCAGTACAAGCGATGTTCTATTCAATGCTAGAGATGGTGCAGTAGATCGCCTCACGTAGTTCTAAATGCGTGTTTACAACGCTTGTGCTAATCCAATGTTGGATCTCCTGCAGGTTATCTTCAAGCTCAACTATATCCCCCATGAGGCATTGCGTGTAGTGTTGGACTTTCTGAAGCAGAGTTGGTCAGGTTTACTGCCTGCAGTGGTGGTGGGAACACAGTTTGGAGTGGCAACTCTGACAAGTTTTCACAGGTAAAACAGTGCAAGTTTTGAAAAAAATACACAACAATGGTGATTTGGGACATATCTGGTAATCTAACAAGGGCTGACAGGCTGTGAAGGAGAACTTAGGTTTCTTTTTTTTTTTGAGGGTACGGGCATTCTGTGTCAAAACAAGCTTTCAAATGTGAGTAAAAAAACTTTCATTCCATTCGCTTTGCAGGGAACCCATTCTCTAATTGGTTGACAAATTTCATTAAAAATGATCCACCAATAAACTTGTGTGGGCCGCAGTTCCGAGGGACAATGCAAGTAAGCAAATCAGAACAACTGTAACACTTCACTTGCACTAAAACCTTAATGGACTTTATTCATGAAAGGAGAAGGTGAATTGGTCATCATGTACTTCAATTGTTTTTCTGGAATATATTTGTCAAGGAGCAGTTTAGAGGTGTTTGAATTGGTATGACATGTTTTTTTTTCCCAAATACCCAGCCCAATAACACAAAGATGGCCGACACTTGCCCCTTTCATGTTTTCTTAAAGAGCTCAGCTTAGGCCTGTCTAACACCGCTGAGTTAATCTGCAGCAGAAAAGAAGGCGCTGATCCAGTGTGTTCCTATTTTGAAGTAAAAAGTAGAAAATGATTAAGGGCAGCTTTAGCATAAACCTCATATTTGGTGGAGGTCTAATGTATGTGTTAAACAATTAATATCATATATAATTAGAACGTCTACCTAAAATATGTTCCACACCCATAACGCACCGTTATCTACTGTAAAATGTGGTTACATTCCTAAGTAGTTAATGTGCTCATTGAAAATTTTGTGGCTGGACACTCGCCAGCCACAAAATTAGGTAAATCTCAACAGTTAATATTGAACATTATTCTTTATAATTGAAAGAAAAATATTTACACTCTTAAATAAAGACCTTGACCTTTCTTAAAAACATATACCATAAATATAAAGTCTTTGGTTTGACTCTCTAAAATCTGCAGTTAACCTCTTGTAGTTTAAATTTGTAGATATTGTCATGTTTTATAGTATCAGTGCAGTTTTGCAAACTTCACCCCAAATAATAATAAAACCATAGCCATCTTTGAAAATGGAGATGTCGGTCTTCTGTGTAGGTTGACGGTGCACAGTGGCATGTTTGCGGAGGTGCTGACTGACTGGGGACTCTTGGAATTGCTGCTCGGGGAACTTCGCAGAAGGGCAAAAATCATCCGGAAAGCTGGTGTCGTCACCTCTCTTCAATTAGGTAGGAGCCATCATCTGTGACCCGATCACCATTCGTCATTATGAGTCATTTTAACTTCAAAATGGGAACTCATGACGATGTCAACTCAGAAGCAACTGTCTTTTTCTTAGATGCGGGGCAGCTACCATGCATGGATGACTGCGAAAAGCTCCTCACTACTTGTATGCTGCAGGTTGTGTCCACCCTTACTCTACGCTCAATCAAAAACACAGGTAGAAAAGGGTCCACTCAACTCCTTTAAACTTACATTTTATTAGATTTTTTTTTTAGTGTGTTTCAAAATAGCCACACATCACAATTTTTGCAATGGCGGGTTGGGGATTTCATCGCTAGGCCTTCAGTCGTGCTATGTCTCAATCAATCCAGACTGAAAAAAGTGTGCTGTGATTTACTACAAGTCCACTAGAGGGTACCATTACCCAGGAAATAACGGACTGACCTTTCTTAATGATGTCCATTTTTTTCTTGAAAAGTCCGTCTTGAAAATGACTTTAACAGTAAATCTCAATCCAAATCTCACATTTCTTCTCCTCCTTCAGCCATTGTGTGTTGACAAAACTGCTATGCAGTCAACACACAATGTTTGATTATGCAGCTCATTACCAATACAGTGTACTCGCTCTGGTGATACTATGATTGGCTAGTGACTAGCCAATCATAATTTGCAAAAAGTCTGACGTTGCCAGCACCTTCGAGCAGGCCTTGGGTTGCCCACTTGAATTCTGATTGGTTAAAGCAACTGTTTCATCGTCATTGATTCTTATGCTCCAGAGTCTGCAGAAATGATTGTGAAAGGGTCCAGGTAGATTTCTGACTCTGGTAATAAACGATGGCTGAAATGTGATTGGTTAAATGCTTAAATACGAAAACACACATCTGGAAGTAGCGCAACAGTGGAAAAGTAGTGAAAGGAAGCTGAAAGACAATTTGGAATTATATAATAATAATAATTTATGGACAAAATATAATTAATTAGTCTGTGATTCAGATATTTTTAGGCCAGCAGAGAAGGCCTGTGGGCCTTGATGGCCCGCCAGTGCATTTTTGTATGATAAATTAGTCAATCACTGATGCCATGATATCATCATCTGTGGCAGACTGATTGGATTGGATTGGATTTGCCTTTATTGGTCTCGCAGTGGAGAAATTTACATTTCACAGCAGCAAAGTGTGATAAAGGTAATCTTTAAGATTGAAGGATTGTCAATAAAAACCTTTCAAAGGTCATACACAAACAATGTGCTAAACATGTAATAGAGTGTGAAAAACACACATGGGCATGAGATGCTTGCACTTGATTTTATTTTCTGAGATGGTCTGAGAGCATCAATTCAGTTCTTTTTCAGTGATGATGTAACAGTGAATGGTTTGTCTCTCTGTCTGTGCCCTATAATTGACCCATGACCTGTCCAAGGTGTCACAGTGTTTTACGCCTTTTGTCATTTTGTAAAGACTTCAGCTGTCTGCAACTGAAAGGAAGATCAGCTGTGTAGATATTGATTGATAGATTGTTTTGTAATTGTACTGCAATTATATACGTATTTAGATATGAATTTTAATTCACCACATTTTTTTAATCACCCCCTTGCTAATTATATGCTATGTTTCAGTTTCAGTGCGAGAGCTTGGTATGGTTCCTTACATAAAGATCTTCCTGGATGAAGCTCAGTATCGAGGTCCCACTCTGTGCATTTTGGAGCAACTTGCCGAACTAAACCCAGAAGAGTTCATGAGTACTGCCATAGGAGCCCTCTGTTCTTCAACACAACACGAATTGGCTTTGAAACGGGACCTGTTACAGGTACTTGCATCGAACATTCACCCAAATACATTTCCCGTGACACCTGTCTTGGCAGTGATTTCAGTCAAATCATAACAAATTGTAATGCACTTAAAATATAATTAGCCAGTAAATTTATTGTCTTTACCCGTGGGATGCTGATTACATTATTGACAAAGCTGATTGATTTGCTAAACCAGGTTTAGCTGTTAACTCTGGACTGATTTGATTAGCCCAGTCGTATCGTGCGGTGCTGCTTTCGGATCGGTGAATGGGCCTGAGATCTGATTAGGCGTAACGAGGTTACACACCTATTGTATGTGTCTGATTTTTATAGATGGCAGCGAGAAGCACTCTTACTTGCAGATATTGTGGATGTCTCGGCTGGTGTGTGATTTTTGTGCATGTGCTGTTTGTGCTAACGCGGTTAAAGTACGTGGCAATCAGATTGGCTCTGACCCGGATTGCCAAGTGTTCCGAGCCATTGTGATTACTCCGGTTTCACTTAATCGCATTTGCCCCCGCGTTGTGCCTTACACTTTACCTACCTGAGGGATTAGCTCTCCAAATTGAATAAAGCTAATCTGATTTAGTTGACCTCCAAAAACTATTACCAGAAATGATTTATGCTATATCTATATGTTTGATCTATTTTTCATCACATTGTTTTTATTGACTGCAGCTCATTTTGAAGGCTTTCTGTCTTTGTCCCTCCCAAAATATTCTTTCACCTGCTGATCTTATTTTATTATTTTTTTTTTTTTTTTGGGGGGGGGCTACTGTCTCTTGGATGGACTTCAGTCTATACTGAAAGTACTCAAGATCCCTAATAGCTTGGATGCCTTCCGGCGGGCGGGCGGCTTCACTGGATTGCTCTCACTTGTGCTGGACATGGAAGGTGCCCTGGCCGACCCTCCCCGGGGAGAAGTGTGGGAATCCGTCGGTTATCAACCATTACTCGACCTCCTCCTTCTCGCTCTCCATATGTTGGCCTCCGCCGTGCATCTGCATGCGGTGAATGCACACTTTTTTCAGACTGGTGGATTTTACGAGGAGCTGGCTGAGGCTCTCCTTCAACTGGGATGCTTCCACTCTGAGAGAAGCAGGTTGGAGGTAAACGAGGGATGCTTTATCAAGACTGCAAAAGACCACCAGCCTACTAGAAGAAGCTTCATCAGTTTGTTGAGTTAGCACGAGGGGCGACCTCATGTCACTCTTCAAATGACAAACTTTCTGTCACTCTTCGGACTTGCATCGGGCTTCTTTCCTACCTTGATCACTTTGCTACTGGCCTCTTCTCTCCTCTCGATTTAAATGTTGGCCTTAAATTTGGGAATTCGTGGGATGGCGATGGAAAGATGAATTTATTATCACCACCAGTCCCCAAGGGGCCTCTTCAGCAACCTGTGGAAGAACCGCCTGGGACTTCTAGAACCACAGCAACTAGCATATCCGGAGTATTGGAGTCCCAGTCGAGGTGGTTCCTTCACTGATATACCATACATCTATCGTTGCAAGAACATTGAACGTGCATTAACAATATTTTCTCTTTGACATATAGTAGGTTCACTTGTGATCATGTTATTCTTCATCCCGGAGCTATTCGAGTCATCATGACTCTCCTTCCATTCATCTTTACACCCGAGGACATACAGGTATTTGTTTAAGCATGATGTCATAAGGCCCTTGACGTCGACACCTACTTCCGCTCTTTCTCAGCTGTCAGTGGAGATACAGCTTGCAGTTGCCAACCACATTCAGTCAGCGATCAAATCGGAGCGAAATCGTCAGATCATGTGTGAGGGGGGACTTCTCTCTACGCTCTTGACTCAATGTCACAGCATGTTGCTCACACCAAATGACCCGTTACATCTAACGGTTACACGGATCCTGGAGAAGCTTTCCTCTCAGGCTATCACACCTTCAGAATTGAGGTTGGATACAGAATGTTATGCCCAAAATGTTTTTCATTTTTCTCAACATTTGAACCCAGAATACCTCATCACTTTATTTCTGTCCGGTTTCAGGAAATTTCTGTGCTTAACAGGCCCTCTTATGAGTTTGGCAGATAAAGATGGAATGCCCTCAATACCAAACATCCGCACAACAGAAAAAGGTGGTGCTGTGATTTTGTATTCTGTGAAAACACAATCTTGAAATCTTCATTTAACTCATTTACTGCCACTCACAAATTTATTCGGGAATTGTAAAATCTGACAAAGAGCGCCATTCGTTGTTTGGGTGACAATAAAGCACTGGACCTGGCCTCTGGCAATGTTTTTTTTTCCCTTCCCACAAGAGGCAGCATTTCCCCTTTTCCCCTGTTAGCGCTTTGTTCCAGATTCAGCTGTTGTTAAAGCCCTATTCAAACCAATATGTATTGCATTGTATTTTGGACCGCCACACTCATTTCAAGCTCATATAACTCCAGACCCACATAATTTAGGAAATAACTTTTTCTTTCTAATGAAAGAAGAGAGTCTCAGGTTTCTTATGCTGCATTGAATGTGTATGTAGTCATAAAACTCAATATTCTGTGGGTCCTGGAATTCGAGTGACAATGACATAGACCCTCGCACTGGAGTGGACACATTTTTGTCACGTCTGGCAGTGAATGAGTTAATGTTCACATAAATTAAACCACAAATTCACATGTGTGTCTATTTTTATGTTCTATGGAGACAAGTGACTAGTTTGCACCCGTTGTTGCTGGTTCTCTGCATAACTCGATAAGTCTTTTTTTTAACTTTTTTGTTTAGGTTACATCTACATCTAATTTACTTCATGTAAATTATGATACACAGTACTGATTGTTTAATATCTTTTTAATAAAATGCAGTTGTGTAAATAAATTGGACAAACCTATCTGTGATTTAGTAAATAAACATTTCTTCCAGATCTCATCAAAAAGGGAGACACAACAATAGGGTCCCCATCTAAGAAGACACTAAAGCGGAACTTTAGCCTGTTACAGTCTACAAACTCCAACACACATTTTGCTGGTCCCACCATCCCTGCCCACCAGATCATCAGTTTGGTATCAATGACATCACCACGCACCTTTCGGCTGCATCGGCTCTCTACTACACCAGCTTTTGTGGAGTTTGACATGAGCGAGAGTGGTTATGGGTGAGTTGTAACCTGATTATTGAAAGCTTTTTATCAAATGTATTACAATATGGTTAATTGATTGATTCTCTTAAACGCCGCTACGTCATTGTCCTTTACAGCTGCCTTTTCCTCCCTTCTCTGGCCACAGTGAAGGGAGTGACAGCCGATTCTATCTCAACGGGTGGAATAGGAGAAGGTAAGAGTCCAAATGTTCAACCCGTGCATGTATTGTATTAATAAATATAAACAAGATGTTTTGTCGCACACACTCTTTCTATTTCCTTAGATTGCCGGAGTTTCCCTCCCACAGCCGGGCTTTCCTTTTCCTGCTGGTTTCAGATCAACAGATTTAGTTCTGCATGCGATTCCCACCCAATTCGACTACTCACTGTCGTTCGGCATATGTCACGGACAGAGCAGCAGTACATCTGTTTGTCTATCTCATTGTCAGCCTATGATGGCTGTCTGGTCCTCTCCACTGAAGAGGAAACTTTTACTTATTTAGGTAAAAAATGCAGGAATTTGGATAATTTGTAACATATACATAATAATAATAATAATAATAATAATAATAATACATTTTATTTCAAGTGCCTTTCAAAGCTCTCAAGTGACACAGTCACAGACAAGCATAGATACAATAATAAATAAAATACAATTATAAATAGAATACAATAAATAAAATACAATTATAAATAGTAACAAGAGATCGAGCTACACAGAAAATGCAATTTTAAATAGGTGGTATAATACTGGTGGTCGTATAATACTTCTTAGTGTGCAGAAATATGACTTATTTTTTGTTATATCGTGACTCATGTTCAAATGTGGTACTGGTACTTATAATTGCATAAAGCTTGTTTTAAATAGGTAGTATAATTTTAAATATACTACTGTACATACCTTAAAAAGTTTCTACAAAACTGTCCATATAAACATGGATCAGACATCAGTCTTGTACTTTTGTTCCATCACTTGTTTTCACCATGGGATTTTTATAAATGGTTTTCTTGTCTTTTCTTGTCGTCTAGATATGATGGAGCCAGAGGTGAGTACCCCAACCTCTTTACCCAACTCACTGAAGTTCCGTTGCTCCAGATTGCTGGTCCCGGGTCAGTGGCATCATCTTGTTGTGGTCATGGCCAAAGATGTCAAGAAGAGTTGCATGGCTTCCGCTTACTTCAATGGCAAAGTACTGGGTACTGGAAAGGTGTGAAGACGAATAGAGAGAGTGGTATGTAGAGAGCTGACATGACCTATTTTAAATAAACACACTCGATGTTGTCATTCAGATGAAATATATTCAGCCGTTTCCGGGGAAGTGTGTCTACATGGATCCCTCAGCTGTTATTGATGTGTATGCATTGATTGGGACGCCCACTCTTTGGAAAGACCACGCTGCTCTCGTGTGGCGTATTGGACCAGCTTACCTTTTTGAGAAGGCTTTAAACTCTGATCTTGTCTGTGTCATCTACTCCCAAGGCACTGTTTATCTGGGCAATTTTCTGGCCTTGTGCAACAAAGGCAAGTGTACGACATTATGTCGGTTAGTTACTGCTTCTGTTTCTTGATTAACTTCCTACTGTGCAGAAATATGACTTATTTTTTGTTATATCGTGACTCATGTTCAAATCAAGTATTGGTACTAATAATAGCATAAAGCTTTAATGAGATCCAATTTGAAAAGTTAGATTATTTTTTAAATACAAACTAAATCGTGGTCTTTAAAGTCAAGCCCACAATAGACTCATCAACTCATTCATTGCCATTCACGAATTTATTTGGGAATTGAAAATATGACGTAGAGCGCCATTCCCGAATTTTTTTGAGTTTGGTTTTGTTCATGCTTGGGTGCCGATTAAGCGCTGACCATGGCATATGGCGATGTTTTTTCTTTTCCACAAGGAGGTAGCATTTCTCTTCTTTCTGTGTTAGCGCTTTGTTCCACCTTCACCTGTTGTTCAAACACTATATAAACTAATACAGTAAAGTCTCGTTATATCGATATTCAAGGGAGTCCGAAAAAATATCGATATAACCGGGACTATCGATATATCCGACCCTGTTTGCATGTAATTTTCTCCGTGCGTGCATAGAAATAGTATCGATATAACCGGGACTATCGATATATCCGATATCGATATAACGAGACTTTACTGTATATTGCATTGTATTTTGGACAGCCACACTCATTTCAAGCTCATATAACTCCAGACCCATAGAATTTAGGAAATAACTCTTTTTATCTGATGAAAGAAGAGAGTCCAAGGTTTCTAACGCTGTATTGAATGTTTATGTAGTCCTAAAACTCAATATTATGTGGGTCCTGGAATTCAAGTGACAAAAACTGGAGTGATCACATTTTTGCCAATGTCTGGCAGTGTAAATAACACGCTATGTAAATATGTGTCCACTCCAGTGCCAAGAGTTTTGTCATTTTCACTCAAATTGCAGGACCTGCAAAAAAATGGTTTAATTAAGGACTACATAATTATTCAATGCAGCGTAAGAAACCTTAGACTCTCTTCTTTCATCAGAAAAAAAGATTTATGTTGAGCTTATTTGGTTCGAGAGTTATCTGCAGTGAAAGTGGGGGCCGCTGTACAAACGGAAAATGCTGCCCCTCGTGTGAGGGGAAAAATAATGCCAGAGGTCTGACCGGAGCTTGATACGCACCCCGGCGCAAGAAAATCCAAAACCCAAACAATTTCGGGCATGGTGCTGCACATCATGCTTTTCAATTACCAAGTAAATTCGGGAATGGCAGTGAAGGAGATGAACAACAGGAGAGTAGGGAAATAAAAAGGCACAATTATTTGAAACAAGAGTTTATAGCAACAAATGCATACTTGTACAATTTTATACATTTGGTGGAGACTCATTAAAACAAGTCACTGGTCCGAAATGAGCAGTCGGCCCAGTATTTATAATACACAATAAAATGAATAATTGAGGAAATAAATATTGAGATCAGAGTTATATTGTGATTATGTACCATATTTTAATATACTTTTATCTCATTTATTCGCATACTTTTTTGACTTGTGACACGGTTTGCTTTCACTTGTTTGATTACCTCGCAGAACTGCTTTTAATTCCATCATTTATTCCCAGATCCAGAGTCAGAGTCTTTCCCTCTCTCGTTGGTTCCCAAAGAAAGAATTACCTTTGGCATCAATCCAGCAGTTTCCACATTAACCAATGTTATGCGGATCAGAGAGAACTACAATGAGGTGGACTGCAGACTAATTGCTAATGAGGTGTGGCCAGATTTGTCTTGAATACCCTTTTGCTTTTTAAGTACATTCGAAAAAAGGTCCATCTAAATCCAGCTAGGGATAACCTCTAGAGACCAGTCCACTCCAGTCTTCTTGGCTCATAACATCAGTCACCACCTGAGTGGCACTACACGCACTATAGGAGCAGCACTGATTGGACATTTTGGTGAGTAATGCATATGCATTATTTTTATATAATGGGTCCGGATTTAATGTGCATTTGAAGAATAATACCGTTTTATCTTAGGTGTCCGCACATTCGTTCCCAGGAGTGCCGCCGATGGTTTTCTGTACGTGGGCGGGCCTGCAGTTCTTCTAGGTCTAATTGCAATGGCGGCTGACGACAGCTCCCTGTATGCAGCGGTTAAGGTGCTTCTCTCCGTTCTGGAAACAAATGCAGCCATGCAGCAGGAAATGAACCGCATTTGTGGTTACAAGGTCTGTTACGAATCACGACTTTAGCTTCATTTAAAATCCACTTTTTACATGTAATTTTACTCGACTGTATGCAGCTGCTTGCTTTCTTGCTGAAAATGAAGAAAACTCTGGTCAGTCACAGAACGTTTCAATTGATTCTGTACCACTCGAGTTCCATGGAACTTAGCTGTGATCCAGACTTCCTGCAGAACACAGCTGCTTTCCAGGCTTTGCTGTTGGACGTGGAGGTATGCATTTGAAAACACTAGCTCAGGAATATCTTACCCATTTTATACATATATTAATTTCGGTTGTCAGATTTGGGGGAATACATCTGAAAATCTGGATCTCTCTATCCTGAGCCACTTTGCTGAGATGTTGACATCCCTAAGGTACCTTTTTTCCATTCCAATAGCCTTTCAGCATGTTACCAAACACCACAGCTGTAAAGAGACTCTGTTATCGCCTATATTTTCAACATTTTCCCAAAGCCTGACATCAATATTACGTTTGTGTATCATGGTAATATCCATCCGATATGTTGAGAGAGAACGGACTGATTTGAATATGATTTGCTGTCAACAAAAAAGGATATTCTTTGTATCTTCAGCAATGAGAGCAAGATTGCCATGGTCATGCACAGAATGGACATGCTACCATATCTGCTGTTTGAGCTGTGTGACCCTTGTGTGACTTATCAAAAAGTCAAACTTATTTCTTGTGTCATCACATGCCTACTGAAAGCTCATTTCACTCCTGCAGATATTAGCAGGTACTATCCGAACACACGCTGGCAAGATCTGTTGAAATTCTTCATTTAAAGTGTCATATTTTGCCAGAGTTGGACTCTTCCTCATCTACACACTCCCTCCTCTTCATAATACGGTCGAAAGCCACAACATTTCTGATTGTGAACTTAGCCAAGACACAAAAGGTAACAAATAACAACGGATTCATAAAATACTGTACATCTTTTGACTTAAAATGACTTTAAATCTCTACATGTCAAATCTTTGTTTTCTTAGGTCAGAAATCTGCTCCCGCCAGCCTCATCTGTATCCGCAACCAGCTGCTACTTGTTCTTTGTGACATCCTCGGCTCAGACAGCCCATTGATGAAAGAGTATGTGTCACATATTACAGCTGTGCAAAACCAAAACCGAATGGAATCAAATTAGCCAAAAAAATAACTTTTGCGGTGTTGTATTTTCATAGTCAACTGAATGCTGTCTATGATGCGCTGGGCAGTGATTGGTTTCTGCACTTTCTGAAGCCTCAGCTTCACTCTTCCACTGTGAAACTGGGTCTCATCCTGTTGACACACTTCCTGTCCTGTCCAACGCTGCAGAACAGCTTTAGGGAGGTCGTGCTCCTTGGAAGCCTGATAAATGGCATGGAGCAGCCTTTTGCTATTATAGGTACATATTAGTGCAGTAATTATGGATGATTCAAATGACACACATTGTACATTGCGATAAATGTCCACTGAATACTACAAAATGAAAATTTGAATTTTTGCAACATTTCCAATCCTTCACCAAATCCAGGAGACTGTGATGTTTTTATTTATTGATTTTATAGTTATGTGTCGGGAGTAATTTTCATAGACTGTGTCAGTCTGACTTCCAAGACCTCCCTAGTTATTGTTTTCCTCTTTATCTCGTACATCAGTACCTAGTTTATCATTTTTGGGTTTCCATACCCATTAAAGAGCAATTGTGAATATTTTCTATAAACTCGGGGCAGCAAATGGACATGTAAATATGTGACTGAATAATAATTTGGATTACTTGTGTGTTTTTCCACCTCCAGATAATCTTCGTGCTCACTCTTGTTCATACGAATGTTCCAGTCCTGCATGCCCTGGTTTTGATGTTCTCCAAAGTCTTCTGGTCAGACACTTTCAGCTTCCGCAGGTCTATGAAGTTCTTGCTGCTCTGCTGCTGGGAAGGAGGGTTACGCACTCTGCAGAGATCGAGGTGAGGATTTGGGCTTGAAATGAGATCGGCTCCAACAGACTTGCAA